>NC_138050.1:32730872-33118372 GCF_964194185.1 Rhinolophus hipposideros | reverse complement strand
ATAAGCTATAAGAAAATGTGAAAGTGCCAATAAACTTGAAAAGTTTTCTTAACAAAAATATTTCGTAGAAAACATCAATTTCTCTAATTGATTAAAATTAGGGAAAAATCCTATTAAGATGAATTAATGATTAATATCCTATGCCATCACAACTTTATAATAGAGATTTACATCAGTTAAAGAAACTATGATCTCTATATCTGATAAACTGAAAAGATAGAGAACATTAAAGAGCAGAACTTATGAGACTAAAGCAAACTCTGTTAAAACTGGGAGAAAAATGTTTTTTTGAAAATTTACAAGTCTCATTTTACAGGTAAAATAATAAAATCACACTTAAATTACTAGAAAATATAATTCAGTAATGCATTAAAAATACTTTGGCCAAGTAAATTATATCTCAGGAACATGGGAATGATACAATATCAGAAAAAATATCAAAGAAATACTCCACATTAAACCTTTGAATGAGGAAAAAAAATCATATGATCATTTCAAAAGATGGAAATATACTTAGCTAACTAGGAAACAAAGGAAATTTCTAGGAAAGCTTTCTTATTTAATTCTGAAAAAGACTATCTCTTCTATTCAACATTGTTCAAGCGGTACTAGCCAATGTAATGTATGGGAGGGGGAAGCATAATTATTACGAAGGCAAAAACACCACTTTTTTGCAGATGATTTGATTTTTTTATACACATAAGCAAATGAAATTTCTTATGTAGAAAAGTCAAATAATTAAATAAATCTATATAAAATTATAGAATACAGAATAATCAAATCAAATACGCAAACTACTAAAAATCATAAAAATGTACTGATAGATATAAGATCAATATATGGGAATTAATAATTTTTCTATGTACCTTTAAAATATGATTAGAAAATGTATTGAGAAAACAACCTATTCATTATTAAAACAAATATTATAATATATCTAGGAATAAATCTAACACAAATGAACAAGATCTTTAGGGAAATATTCCAAAATATTATTGAGGACAATGAATAAGATCTGAATAAGGGAACAGATATATCACACTAAAGAACATAAGGACTAAGATTGTAAAAATATCAATCTTTACAATATAATATAAAATTATACACACACAGACTCACATACATCAAGTTGATCTTAAAATCATCTGAGGGTAGAAGTTAAAACATAATCAAGGGAATTTTTAATATGTTCATTTTTCTACCCTAATGCTAAGAATTAAAATGCAGTGGTAATTATTTTAGGATGGTATTAGTACAAAGATAAGCGGCAAATGACCAATGGAACAAAAATAACTTTTATAGAAATATGACACAATAGAGATGGCATTGAAAACTGAGGATATGCTGAGGATAATTACTTTAGCATATTTAGATATGCTGAGAAAAATGAAATAAAACCAGGTTCTTATTGTACTCTAAAAGTCAAATCAATTCCAGGTGGGTTAAAAACCCAAATGTGATATGTGACTTTACAAAAATTTTAGAAGAAAACATGGGATAATATCTTTGTAATCGTGGGTAGAAACTGATACTCCTAAAAAGATCTAGAAACTAAAAATCATGAGTAAAATTTGAAAGTTATTTTTTTAAAGAAAAATAAAGATATCATACTAAGATTAAAGCAACATTATTCCTCAGAAGATATTTGCAACTTTTACAAATAGTAAGTAATAGTACCCAGATAGAAAAATCTATAGAAACAGAAATCTGAAATGACATTTTACTTCATATACAACAGGTAGGCAAATGTTGGTAATAAGAAATGATGGCAAGAATATGGAGAAATAGAAAATCTCAAAATGTTCGTAGGGTTATAAACTGATACAAAACCTTAGAAGAGCAATTTGGTAATTTCTAGTAAAGTGAAGATGTCCATAATCTATAATCCAATAGTTATCCAACAATTATATTTCCAGAATTATTCCTTAGAGGAACTCTAAATTTTTCCAGAAGAACATTTATTGTAACATTGTAAAATTAAAACTATCTTAATATACATAACAGGAGAATAGGTAAATTGTAGATTGAATACAGTTAAGTGTTAAGAACAAAGTTGAAGAAAAACAACAAAAGAATTCCTTAAATATTGATACATGTAGTAAAAATTTCTACTTTGTTTATGGATACAAATATGCAAATTTAAAAAATAAGAATATGCATTGGAAAGGAGAACAAACCACCTTAGGTTACTGATTACTTATGAGGAAGACGGAAATGTCATGTCATTCCCTTTTGTTATATAGCAGTCATGTGAGATATAGAATTAAGGTACATGTGATCTTACTGATTCATTTATAGAAAGAATAATATCATATCTGCCTGAATGTAGAATGAATCAAGCCCTCTGATCAGTAATCAGGTTGATTTTTGGACATTTGATGGGCTGTGAAGATTTGGGGGGAGAGAAAATCCTATCATTCTACAGAGAAAATGTGTCTTTTTCAAGAAGGCAGGGCAAAGATTGTATTCTCTCCATGCTTCCATAAGCATTAAAAAAAAAAAATATATATATATATATATATATCTAGGTACCACTAAAGAACTCAAAGGACATCTACTTAGAACCTAATAGCACAATAAAAGTCTGGTAAAAGTTATATAAAACTTTTTTGAAGAAATTCATAAGTTATATTCTTCTCTTCACTCACTTTTCTAATAAGTCAATAGGATTTTTATCTATTATTGATTAGTAGCTTCAAAATGAACAGTAATATGCCTTCCCATATTTTATTAATTCATTTCTTAAAGCAATCTTTTACCTCTTTGATCAAACTTCTAGGAAATGGAGATGATGAATACATTTGCCATGCATCATCAGCAACTCAATTTTTACATTGTCAGGAACAAGCACCAACAATTACCTACATTTTGCAAAGTCCAAGGAACTGCATATAGGCTTTTATAAAGATCGACAGAATGATCATGTCGTAAACCACTAGAGTGTAAAAGTACCCTTCAGTTTGGAGGAAAAATATTAAACTGCCCTTACTAGAGATTTTAAAAGCTATCTATAGTAAATCAAATGTCCATAGGATTGAAAGTACAAAATTTAGCTTTCAGGTTGACTTTTAGAGAAAAGTAAAGCATTAAATACCATGTGAGTGTAGATATTTTGCCCTTCATGTAATCTAAATGTGTTGAGGTAATACGCATTTCGAGAAGAATATTTTATGTTTTATACTTTAGTGAACTACATCTAATTTTCACATTGCAGGGACCAACTCACAGAAATCCAATACAGGACTTAAAACAAATAAGCAAAATGTGTCCAGTCCAGCAGGACGAGTGTTGTACAGAGCGAGGAGGGCGGTGCAGGGTTAAGAAAAGACAATAGTCATAAATAGAGTTAAACTGAGCCAGGGGACCGGCAGCCTCAGGGTCTGGGCTGGGGTGCCTAATCGTGCCTGCGCATTAGCTTTTATTAGTTAGGTGGGGAAGCAAAGGAGATAAAGCTTGTCAATCTCAAGATCTGTGAATTCCACACACCATAATAAAAAACTGATTCAAGCCAATCACCCTTGCCTGCAGGCAGCTGGACCTGTAAGTCACAACTTCCCCAAGTGACAAAACCTATATGCATATGAATAGATGGAGAGCACATCATTGAATCACTTTCCTTGCAGGTTTTGGGAAGGAATGCAGCCACAGAGGCAGAGGCTTTCCTTAGCCTGGGGAAGGTCGGGGGCTGTGCCCACCTCTGTGAACTCCGGGGATTCTCCTGTTGGTCCCCATGTGACTGTGCCTGGCTTGAGTTGTTCCTTCCCTGAGGAATCTCACTCGTCATTGACTGTCCAGTCATCTTTCTGGGACCAAACAGGGAGGCATAAGGTACAAACACAAAGGTTTAGCAAAGTCCCTGAAAGGATCCGTCTTACAGACTCTCCTTTCTATGGGGGCAGATACAAGGAAACAAACGGTTAGGCTCCTGAGTGGCAAGAAAAGTGGTTTGTAATATTCTGTTTTAAAGAATGAAAGAGTCAGGGTAATTTGCTATTTCCAATTTCACCTCAAATGTCAATTTGTCAGAGACTTCACCTCAAATATCAATTCTTCAGGGAAGCCTTTCCTACAATGATTGCTAGTCACATGCTATACTTCTCCACTGTTGTATTTTTCACTGTAGCATTTTTCACATTAGCCCGTTTGCTTCATGTTTGCAGTGACAGTGTCTGCATTTACTTACCCTTGAGGTTTCAATTATTGCCTCCTACAAAGCTTGAAAAGGGCCAGACATTTTCTAAGCAATTTGCAAACATTAACTCATTTAATCATCATAAGAATCCTGTCAAGTAAGAATTATTATTTGTCTTCTTTTACAAATGAAGAAACAGAGGTGAAAGTGAAATAATTTCTCCCAGGTCATATATCCACTAAGTGGCAAAGTCAGTATTTAAATCTAGGAAGAAACAACCAGTACAGAACTTGCTCCCTTGAGTAAAAAATAAACAAAAGCAAATAGACAATAAAACCACTGACAACAAAAAAACAGAGAACTTGACAAAATATATGCAACAGTGTTTAGACATTGGACAATGAGCAATCCAGGGCTACTATCCCAAATAGAAGGAAAGCAAGCAAGAGTATCACAACCATCAACCAAGCTTTTATGTCAGGAAGCTATTTCCAGATTGTAGGACAGGAAAAATCAATACAAAGAGTTCAGCAGTTTTGCTAAATTAAAGAGGCAAGGATCAGTGCTTAGGAGTCCCAGGTGGTTAAAAATTATGGGGCCTATTACCAGAAAAAAAAAAAACAAAAAACAAAAAACAAAAACAATAAAAAAAAACAAAAAAAAAAACAAGGAAGCAAAGAGAAGAAGAGCTCCAGTTTTCTTGTGTGAGTGTCTTCTCAAGTCTTTGGTTGAATATCAGAATGCCAATCTGTACTGGCATAGGATGAAACTATGAAGTTTGAAAAGAAATTCTAGCAGGAGAAAGTATAATTGCCAGGAAGTTAAAATTGAACCACTACAAAAACTCACAGAAGGCTGGGAATCATTCTTTTTTTTTTTTTAATCTACTGGGATAGAGACACCTTTATGAACACCTCGGGCAGTAAATGGAGATGGAAGAGGCATCACATTTAAGATGTAGGGCTAAACTAGCCCTAGAATAAAGGCTACTCCAATCTCACCTTCATATATAAAGGAGCACTAACACACACACACGCAAACCTAGAAAGAATCAAGTGTGAAAAACACATGATATATACATACTTTAGCATAGGAAAAGAAATACAATTCTCAGATGAAATAGAAAAGATGGAAATGAAATGAAGAAAACTTTATTCATACTATGTTCATACAAAATAAAAGATCTCTCCACATTAAACATGAAAAAGATAAATGAAATGAAATGGCAGGTAGCCATAACTATTAAAATAAATTAAGAAAGAAGAATATAGTCTAATAAAGATGAAAAATCCATTTTGGGAAAGAGAGAAAACCAAGAGGAAGAATAAAAAATTCTTCTGTTGAATGTATTTTTAGTTTAGATGAAATATAGGAAGATATAAATTCAGCTGAAAAAGGTATCAATGATATGATGATTTAAAAAAAAAGGTGAAAAGGGATGATTACAATGCGATGAACTGAGGAAGAATAACATTATTACATAAACAATAAATACATAAAAATGAAGAGATAAATGTTTAAACAGAAAAAAATAGGAGTGGTTTGAGATAATGACAGTAAAAGTAAAGAACCAAGGTAGATAACAGACAATAGATAATGATGACAAAATAAAGTTTATTATAAAGCAATTACAAGTTAACCCTAGAAAACAAATATATAGATGCTTAAAAATAACCTTCAGAAAAATGTATTTTAAATGTGTCATTTCAGATTGATTGGGAATCACAGATTATTTAGTGATTGATGAATGGGACAGGGATAATTGACTACCCATTTGGAAGAAAAAAATAAAACTGGAACTCTAACTCATTTTAACAGAAATTAAAATATACTTAATTCACTTAACGGAAACAATTGAAAATGTGACAAACACACTGTTAATCTCCTTTATTTAAACAAATCCAAAATTATAAAAAAAAATCTAAGAAAAATCAGAAACAAGCCGTTCTTAGGTAAATAGCATTTTTGTATACCATAATAGCACGAGTGTTTGCAAGTATGAAAGGAAACATCCAGGATCATCAATTTTGTGTATAGATTAGTTGGTGCAACTCTTTGGAGAGCATTTAGCAACATCCCTCAAAATTCTTTCCCATTGCCTTACTAATTACACTGCTAAAAATTTACACTACAACATACCTAAAAACTAAAATGTATATTCAGCAATGTTGATTTCAAGAATTTTCCATAGCCCAAAGAAAAATCAAAGTAAGTTGGCAAAAGCAACATGATGGGCCATGCTCTAAACAGAGCTTCCACTTTGCTATTATGAGCGGCCTCTGAGTTACCTGCCTCTGGGAGTTAAGGGAGGTAGGCAACAGGGAAATGATATGGATGCAGAAAGAATTGTCATTAGTGTCCTGTGATGTTTGCAGCTGTGGTAATTGTTTCCACATAAGGACAGTTCTGCAGACTAGTTCTGAACACTTCTAATGGAAGCAGAGCCTCCAATCTGTTTCTTAAGTCCTCCCACTGATGCTGGGAGCTATCTAAAATTCTTTAATGAATTACTATTTGACATAAAGTAATAAAAGTGAATTCTGTTATTTGCCAACTAAGAATCTTGTGGGATACAAAGAGTATGTTTCATTTTGTTTGCTACTTTAAATTTTTATGTATTTTAAAAATCTACCATTATTACATTAACATTCAGTGGAACCTAAATTTCAAAGCAAGTGCAGCATGAGCTTGCAGAAAGTGCTTAGAAAGAAAGTTTCCCAAAAGAGTATCCTGGTGAGTAGCCTGCTTGGAGGAACTGAAAGATCCAAGATAAATCTGAAGTTTTTAAGATTTATATTGTTCAAAGAGATGGGGAAAGAGATGCTAAATATAGCATATTATCTACCATCCCAACACATAAGAGCTGTGTATGTAGTAGATATGTGCATTCGGAACATTATTAGAGAAAGTTCACCTACTGTTCTAGGAAGATATCCGTGAATTAATTTTGCTTTTTATTAGAAAATAAGTGAATCTGATTAAGATCAGATTAACCAAATTTAAAACTCCAGACATCTCCTAATTCTTTGCTATTATTGAATGTTTCATGTAATATAGTTTTTCTTCTAATGTTTTTGTTCTAATAAGTAGCATTTTATAATTGTAGATTATTTTGTTATATAAAAGCTTTCCAGAATTTCAGTGAGATATATGAGAATTTTATTAGTTTAACTTAATGCTTTGTGATACAAAATGAGTGGTTCTGTATTTCTATAGAAAAAGTAACTTAAACTATTGGGGGTTTAAAACTTTATAATTGATTTAGCATGAAAGATGCATAAGTTAAAAGTATTTTTGGAGCTAGACAATAATATTATTCTAGTTTCTATCTGCTGTGATAGTAAGGAATCAATATTTCATCATGACCGGTTGAGCTAGCATCAATGATCCATAAATAGTTTAATCTGTAACCACTGCATATTTACTATACTACAGCTGTTTTTATTGAATTGCATTTCAGTAGCACCTCAGGTCAAAGATCATATAAATAAATGGTTAAAAATATTTTTTTAAGATCTATTACTTAACATATATTATCAGTCTAACTAAATCAAACAGTAGATACCAAACATTCAGGACAATGTTTCTATTAATAAAAAAAATTGTAAACAGACCAGTGCTCAACCATACATCAACAAACATTAAGAGTTTAATTTATTATTTGGAGAAAAAAAGTGAAAAGATTTAATATGTATGAATTTTTGGCAAAACACGAAGTATCAATCTGGCCTGGGAATAATTAGAATCTTATTCTGAGAGACAATGAGGGACTATCATAAAATATTTCTCTGATTTATAGCCATTTGCTCTGATGTGGGTAAAAGACATGACATAGAATATAATTATTTTTTAATATATTTTGAAATAAAGGATCCTACCATCAAAATGCTGATTTTTTTATTCACTAGGTAATTACACCAAATTTCAACTTAAGATAACCTTAATATTTTAAACTAAATTGTAAATTTGTTATAAGACAATTTCACTTTGACTATATCTGTATCACTTTGATGTATTACTTTCTTACTTTAAGAAAGTAGGGCAAATTATTGGCCCTTTAACTAATGTTGCATTTAGGGTATTTGTATGAGTAATTGAGTCTTATTCTAGGGTCATAAATTGAATAAAATAAAACCCTTGCTCCAAAATATTTTATTTCTAGCTATTAAAGGGTTAAAAAGAATAAGCTTTTTTATTAAAAAGGAAATAAACTCTTGCACATAGTCATGAAATAACAAGTATGAAAAGGGTATAATGGGGTTGAAAGGAAATGAGTTCTTAATTCTCCCTGAGAATAAAGGGTTGGGGATCTGAGGTGATGACCTTAAAGAAGTGACAGTAGAGTGATCTAAACTAAGAAGAAAGAAACATACATATAAATTGAAATAGTGTTTTAAATATGTAAGTCAGAAAAATGACTTTAAAAACCAGGAGAAAGATAAATCTGATTAACAATTTTTGACCATTTGTTATATGCATATATATTGAAATTGCCTCACATGTCTAAATTCATGCACTTCTCATAATAGGCTTATACAATAGGCAATATTATTATCCTATTTTTTTTATTAGGGAACTGTGATAGAGAAAGATTAAGGAACTATGCAAGGTCATATAGGTAACAATTGGTGGTGCTGCATTTCAAATTCAGACTCACTCCAGTACTCCTTATAACCTCACTATACAACATATGCAAAAATACATGTATGCATACATCCATACAAAAATAGTTTGTATGAAACTATTAGAAGTTAGAAAACTATTAGAAGTTAGAAAAGAGAAAAAAGAAATGAAAAGAATTTGTTGCTTTTGGAAAAATTAATAATAAAACATATCTATCTAGAAAATAAAGAAAAGCACAATCATCCAACATTAAATAAAAGGAAAAAAAGATAAATCTGAAGCACTACTTTAAATTTTTAAAGAATACTATGTACAATAAAACTATTTTAAAATGTTAATGAAATAAATGAATTTATGTGCAATATAAATTGTTAAAAATAATTTAAGAAGCTTTAGAACACCTGACTAGATCAATGACAAGGACATAAATGGAAATATGAATCAATGTATTACCTGAAAAGTTTCTGGGCTGAGCATTCTTTTAGGGATAATGAATTTTATACTATTCAAAAAAATAAGGGGGGTGAGGGGAGGAAGATGAGGGTAAGGGGGATCAAATATATGGCGATGGAAGGAGAACTGACTCTGGGTGGTGAACACACAATGTGCTATATAGACGATGTATTACAGAATTGCACACCTGAAATCTATGTAATTTCACTAACAATTGTCACCCCCATAAATTAAAAAAAAACAAAATGCCTGCATTTTATAAACTATTCCAAACTAGAAAAGAAAGGAAATGTTCTCAATTTATTGTTTAAAACTAGTATAATTTTGATAATGAAACATGACAAGAAAGTGCACATGATAACATGTGATAAAGTAGGATTCATCTCACATCTTTCAGAATGGTTCCAACTTAAGATATCTATTAACAGAAACCATCTCAAGAGTAGGTCAAATGAGAGAAACTATGATTATATAGATGACAAAAAAAGCTTTTTTTAAAGGGATAAATGAACAATATTATGATTAAAATAATTTATAAACAAGTTATCAAAAGCATTTTTTGAATGATGAAGACTACCTTAAAACAAAAGCAAACATGAAACTTAGTAGTAAACTAAAAGACATTTTTTTCAAGGTCTGGAACAAGATCAGAATCTCCAGCATCATCATTGCAATTTAAAACAAGTCTAGAATTTCCAGCCAAATTTTAAAAATAAAAGTTAGAAGTTAAAATTGAAAATATTGGCCAGTGTTATAATGGTATAGTTGGAAAAACTAAGGAACCAACAATAAGAAACTGTGTATAACTCATAAGAAAGTGAAAAGGTAAACACTTAAAAAATAAATATGCAAAAAATTTAATAATTCCTTTTGACACAAGCAGGTATTTGTTAAAGAAATGTTATGAAAAGGGATGCTATGCAAATAATGACAAATATAAATACATATTTCTCTTTATTTTTCTTTTTAAAATATTGTTCAGTAGGAACTACCATATTTCCCCAAAAATAAGACCTAGCCAGACAATCAGCTCTAATGAATCTTTTGGAGCAAAAATTAAGACCCGATCTTATAGATTATATTATATTATATTATATTATATTATATTATATTATATTATATTATATTATATTATATTATATTACCTGGTATTATATATTATATTGTATTTTATTGTATTGTATTATATTATATTATATTATATTATATTATATTATATTATATTATATTATATTATATTATATCCAGTCTTATAGTAAACTAAGACCGGGTGTCTTATACTAATTTTTTCTCCAGAAAGATGCATTAGATCTGATTGTCCGGCTGCATCTTATTTTCGGGGAAGCACGGTATGTTTGAGGCACTGTTATTATAGCTACAGCAACAGATATGACGGGTAAAGTTCCTACTGTCAAGTAGTATATATTCTAGAACATGTTTGGGAAAGACAGTTAATATATGTATAAATATGCCATCTAATTTTAGGTAATACATATTACTTAGAAGAAAATCAAAGCAGATAATAGGGTAAAAAATAATAGCAGTAAGTTGTATAGAGTTGGAGAAGTATTTATCTAGATTGGTCATGGAAGACCTCCTAATGTGATGACATTACTTGTGCAGAAAAGAGAAGATCAGGTTTTTATCTCGGTTTAAGTTTAGATGAATATTTGATATCAAAGTAATAATGTTAGAAAAATTAATGAATATGGATCAGCAATTCAGTGGAAAGATTCAAACATCTTCAAAATGTAAATATTACTTAAAACCATTAACAGGATAAACTTACTTAACTTGTACTTACACATAATCTAAATAAAGAACATTAACGAATTGCAAGACAAATTGAAAAAAAACTACTGTAAGATTAAGACATATCAGATTAGAATAATTAGAGATTAATTTGCTGTCCTAGATTTAAAAGTTGAAAACATATAGCTATTAAATTCCACCAAAATAGTGAATATGTTACATAATACTGAAATTCCAACGAATTATTTTCAATATTATAAAATGTTTCTAAATTTACATGAAACAGCAGTGGAATAGAAAAACAAATAAAGTTGAGTATATAGAATGAAGACAAATATCCTGTATGATATTTTAAACTATAATAGTTATAAAAGCATGTTCATGATGTAAAAATTAACATATTTGAAACACAGCAAAAAGTTGAGGAATAGATCCAAGCAGGCATAGGTCATTTTGTACTAATGTGTCATTTTAAATGTATGTGCATATGATGAATCAACCAATAAAGAATTCTGTACAAATATCTTTATATTGCCCAATTAGTCAATATAATTTCAGATGATTTTGCAAGTTAAATGTAAAAGCAAAACAATAAAAGGCTGAAAAAGATATGCCTAAGTGAACGTTTATTTGATCTTGGAAATGGAAAAGATTTCCCCTAAACATAAAAACAAAAGAAAGAAACAATCAAAGTAAATACTGATGAATTTGCGAATCACAATTGAAATATTCTTTAAAGTACACAGTTAATTGGAAAAAAATTTCAATATGCACTTCAGAAGTTTGACGAGCTTATAAAGAAAAATGCAAATGCACCAAAAAAGAATGATCAAAGGACATGAACAATGCATAAAAATAGCCATGTGACCAATAAATGTTTAAAAATAAGTATTTGATCTCAAAGACCATTAAAGATGTAGAAATTTAAACAATTTATTGTTATTTACCTATCTAATTGGCAAAGATTTAAAACAATAAAGACATCCAGAGTTGGCAACATGAGAAGTGACAGGCATTTTCATACAGTTGTAAAGGAGTGTTGGTTTTTCAATCTTTATAAGGGTAATTAATGTCAATACTCTTGATATTACATGTGCAGACCTTTTAATCCACTATTTCTACTTTCTGAAAGATATTAGGAAGAAATAGTTATAGTTAAGAACAAAGAGTTCTTTACAAAGATATTTTTGCTGCAACCAGTTAGTTAAAAATAGATTGCTTGAATTAAGTAAGAGTGCTTAGCAACTATTAAATATTAAGTTCTCAAAATTGAGTTTGAATTACAGATATTGCTCAGGGTACATTATTGGGTGAATAAAATATACAACCCCTAGTTCATAATTAGATGTAAATTTTATAAAGGCATGGAAATATTTACTGTATATCTCTTGTTGAGCTAATTAAGGAAGTCTTATTTTATTCTTTTTAAAATTATTTTTCTAATACTTTACAACGTCATGCAATAATTTCATAATCATAAAAACGTTCTTAAAAAAAAAGTAAACCGAGGCTCACTTTATGTAAGATTACAACTGGCAATAGGGTTTTAAAATCCATGTCAATGAAATAGTCTGCCTCCTGATTCTTATGGGGTTATTGTGAGAAACAAGAGAGATATAAAACATACATTCTTTTTTTATATACATTCTTTTAGGAAACTAATTTGCCACTTAGGCATTTTATCAGTTGTTTTAAATCTTTCACATGGGCACCATTATTGCACCAATTATAATTGGTGACCTGAAGAAATTAAAACACTTTCTTAAATAAGTAGTTTACTCCCAAAAGTTGCTGGCTCTCCATAGAGCTTTGGCACTGTTTTAACTACACATGTCAGCAAGACCACCAGTTTGTGTAAGGATTCAACAAGCAGTGCTTGGCAAGAAAGGTTCTGGTCTTCTTATTGAACTCAAGAGATACAAAGCACTAGTGTTTATTATCATGGTCCACTAGACAAGAAAGTGTTTTAGAGGCTCTCAGAGGCAACAGTGGGCCCAGCTTGGTGCTCGAAAGCAGGGAAGAAGCAAAAGAGAATGAAATGTTGGAGTTGTTTAACAACGGGACTGGTTTACTAAAGTTAGACTCAATAAAATTCTTTGGACCTGCTTTGGTGGGCAGACAAATTGTAGAACAGAGATTTGGTCCACTTTTGGTTACTAAAACAATTGCAAAGTGTTGCTTCTGGTGTCTGGCTACTTTCCAACAGGAACATGTGACAGTTCTCATTACTCAAGAGGTTAAGATTGTTTCATGTAGGTTCTGTCCTGAACTGGACTGTAATGTTCATATGAAGTGTACAAGAGTTGATGTATTTGCTCCACAAACAGAATTATTTGAGAACCATCATAAATGTTTCATTATGCTCAGTTTGCAAATTAACAGCAGTAACTGTACTTTGCCCTGAAGGTTTCAGCAAAAAACAGAACTAGGTGTATCCCTTCTATTGTAGTGAGTAACCTATTTGATTTATTGATCCACTGCTTGGGTTAATTTCTTTTCAAGTAAAATGTGCATAACAAAGACCATTGCAAGATAAAAAGTAATGAAATACAGGAGCTTATTGTAAGAAAACCCAATATGAAAAAATAATTAAGAAATCATTATATTTTATTCACAAAATAGAGTTCTTTTAAAAAAAATAAATGGCATACATAATTAAGCGCACAGTTTTTCAGAACTGCTCATTCATTAATTTATTCATTCAGCTAATATATTCTTCCCTATTATGTCCCTATTTTCCGGACATTGTTCAGTGAAAATTAATTTGGTAGCAAGTTAATTTGGGTGGTTCAATCTTAGCTCTCAAGAGCAAGTATTTGTTTTTAAGATTTTTATTAAAATATAGGTGACATACAATATTATATTAGTTTCAGGTGTACACAATATTCAACATTTATATATAGAAGTGATCACCATGAGAAATCTAGCAACCGTCTGACACTGTACCATGCTATAACAATATTATTAACTATATTCCCTAGTCTGTAGATTACATTCCCATGACTTATTTGTTTTACACCTGGGAATTTGAACCTCTTATTGCCTTCACTGTTTTTCCTAACTACTCTAGTACCCAGCTGGTAGTATACGTAGTTATTACCATATTATTGACTATATTCTCTACGCTTTACTTTACATCTCCGTGATTGTTTTATAACTACCAATTTTTAATTCTTAATCCTTTCACCTTTTTAACCCTGCCCCCAAGCCCTCACCCATCTATTATCCCAACAAATCTAGTACCCATCTGACACCTATGTATTAACTAGATTAATACATAATTAATAAAATATTATTGACTATATTCCTTGTGCACTACGCTTTACTTTACATCCCCATGACTATATTCTAACAACCAATTTGTACCTCTCAATCCTTTCCCCTTTTTCACCCACCTCAAATCCCCCTTCTATCTGGCAACCATCGGAATGTTCTCTGTATATAGATACACTATGAGTTTGTTTCTGTTTTGTTTGTTTATTTTGTTCTTTAGATTCCACTTAAAAGTGAAATCATATGACATTTGTCCTTCTCTGTCTGACTTACTGCACTGAGCTACAATATCTTCCAGGACATCTATGTTGCTACAGATGGCAAGATTTCATTCTTTTTTTGTGGCTGAGTAATACTCCAGTGTATATACATACCACCTCTTCTTTATCCATTCATCCATTCAGGGACACCCAGGTTACCTTCATATCTTTGCTATTGTAAATAATGTAAATAATGATACAATGAACATAGGAATGCATACTTCCCCTAAAAGTAGAGTTTTTGATTTCTTTGGATAAATACCCAGAAGTGGGATTACTGTGTCCTTTTTTTTCTTGTAATATCCTTTGTTTTAAAGTCTATTTTGTGTGGTATAAGTATTGCTACCCCAGTTTTTTTTTGTTTCTTTGTTTCCAATTTTATAAAATATCTTTCATCCATTTACTTTCAGTCTGTATATCTTTCGATCTGGAGTCTCCTGTAGGCAGCATATGTATGGGTCTTGATTTTTTATTCATTCGGTCCCCCTATATCTTTTGATAGGAGAATTTAATACATTCACATTGAAATTAATTGTTGAGAGATATGTAGTTATTGCCATTTTATTATACATATTTTTCAACTGTTTTTTCTTCTTAATGAAGTCCCTCTAACATTTCTTGTAATACTAGTTTGGTGATTATGAACTCCTTTAGATTTTTCTTGTCTGGAAACTTCTTTATTTGTCCTTCAATTCTACATAACAGCTTTGCTGGGTACAGTCATCTTGGTCGTAGGCTCCTGCTTTTCATGCTTTCAATACTTTGTGCCAATCCCTTCTGGCATGCAGACTTTCTGCTGAGAAATCAGCCGAAAGTCTTATTGGGAGCTCCTTTGTAGGTAACTAACTGCTTTTCTCTTGCTGCTTTTAAGATTCTCTCTTTGTCTTTAACTTTTGGCATTTTAGTTATGATGTGTCTTGGTGTGGGCCTCTGGTTTTGTTTGTGAGTTTCCTCACTTCCTGGGCTTGAATATCCATTTCATTCACCAGGTTAGGGAAGTTTTCCATCATTATTTCTTCAAATAGGTTTTCAATTTTTTGCTCTCTTTTCTCCTGGTACCCCTATGATGTGAAGGTTGGTACACTTGATATTGTCCCAAAGGGTCTTTAAACTTTCCTCATTTTTTTTTTTCATTCATTTTTCTTTTTGCTGTTCTGATTGAGTGTTTTCTTCTACCTTTTCTTATAAATCACCAATTCAGTCCTCTGCTTCATCTACTGTACTGTTGATATCCTCTGATGTGTTCCTCATTTCATTATTGTGTTATTTCTGACTGGTTCTTTTTTATGTTTTCTACCTCAATTTTTATCTTTCCTATCTCTTTATTAAAGTTTTTCCTGAGATCATTGAGCAGCCTTATAATCATTATTTTGAACTCTGCATCTGGTAGATTGTTTGTCTCCATTTTGTTGAGGTTTTATTGTTGTTGTTTTGTTTTGTTTTGGGTTTTATTTTTTGTTTTTTTTTTTAGCTCTGGTCTGTTTTATTTAGGACATGTTTCTTTGTCTCTCCATTTTGACTGCCTCCCTGGGCTTATTTTTACATATTAGGTAGGTCTGTTATGTCTACCAGTCTTAGTGCAGTGCCCTTATGTAGCAGGTGTTCTGTGGAGCCCAATATCACAGTCTCCGTGGTCACCAGAGCTCAGTGCTCCAGGTGTGTCTGTTGTGTGTGTTGTGTGCCCTCCTGTTGTAGCTGAGTCTTGGTTGCTGTTTGCACGTCAATAGGAGCGACTGATTCTCAGGCTCATTTGTTGTGAGGACTGGCCATGACTACAGTGGAGGACTTGTGGGGCAGGTGCTGACCCTATGTAGTAAGATTTGCTTTAGCAGGGATCTGTTGTCTTCCCAGTCTGCTTTTTGGGTTTGTCATCCTTGGCATTGACCAGCTAGGTTTGTAGCAGCCACTGTGTGTGCCAGACCTAAGGCCTCCTGGGAGAGGAACCAGGGCAGACCAAGTTCAGCCACAGACTGTGCTGTGCCTGGGGCCATCTGGAATGAGCCACAAAGCAATCTGTGGATAGCCAATACCTACGCTGTGCTTAGAGGTTACTTGAGAGGCCCAGCCATGAGCCATGGCCAGTTGTTGCTAGTGCTAGTCTTAGGACTGCTCAGCCAGAGGTACAGGACATGCTGAAGCCAGATGATGCATGTTTGGGTTTTGTGAACCCTTAAGAGATTTGATGAAAGTTTGCAGCATGAGCCAAGGGAGGCGGTTTGTATGGAAAAGCCACTGAAAGTAGTTTGGGTGTGCATGAAAGTTGAGTGGGGTGGGGTCTCAGAATCACCAGGATGGGGCGAATGAATAGTGTTAGCCAGGTTGATGGAGACTCAGATCGGTGTCCACCTGCATCTGCATGCTGAGAGGGGATAGAGCTCAACAAAGAAACAGTGTCTCCTGCCATCTCTGTTCTGGAGAAAGCTGCCCCTCCAACCCTCACTCTGTAGCCAGACAACTCAATTCCTCCCTTTATGTCTCTGGTGCCTTTCGAGATTTCTGCCACAGCACTGGAACTCAGAAGAGTGAGTCAGTCAGCAAATAAGTGTATATGTAATCCCTTTAAGAGGAATGCCTGAAACTCCAGTAACACTCCGTCTCAGTCTGCCGCAATCTGCACTGCTTTGCACAACCAAAATTATGGGCATTTTCTCTCCAGGCCTGGAACCCTGGACTGGAGACCCTGGTGTGGGGCTAGGACCCCTCGCTTCTCCAGGGGTGACCTCTACAGCTGAAATATCCCTCCCAATTTTTAATGGTCACATGTCAGTGTGGGACCAGATTGTTCTGCATCTCCACCCCTTTTACCAGTCTCAAGGTGACTTCTTCTGTATGTTCTTTGTTGTAAGGTTTTGGTTCAGTTAGACTTCAGATGATTCTCAATGATGGTTGTTCTGTAGACTAATTATAATTTTGATGTGGTTGTGAGAGGGTGCAAATGCCGTTTATCTACTCTGCCATCTTTACTGAAAACACAAGAGCAAGTATCTCTTGGAGCAAGCAGTTATTTTTTTTGTTTGTTTCTGTTTTCAGTAAATTTTAGCATATGTCCAAGGAATCATGTTTGTTTAATATTCATAGTCATGAGTTTAAGGGGACATTTCAGAATTAGGCTACCAAGTTGAATTTTTAAAAACTGAATGATCTGAAATAAGTATAAGGAAAGTGAAAATAATAGCAATCAAAATTCTGGTAGCAACCTCCCTCCAGAATCAAATTTGTATATGCACACATACATAATATGATCATATCCATCAAAGTTATGCATATTTGCAAGGTATGAATACTACATATTTATAAAAGAAGTTAATGGCTTGCAAAACCTTTATGATATGATATGTTACATATTTTTTTAATATCAGAAATTTGATTCCAAAGAAATATATTATCTGGTTCAAAATTTCAAAGATGAAGTCACAGAAGAGCTTTCTGGAGGTGAGGTTTTATAAAACATTTGTATGACTTTATCTTTGTTTCATAAGTGCTTTTTAAGTTGTTACTTAGACACCAAGTTTGAATATTTTCTATTCACTACTTATCCCTATGCAACAGAGAAACTATTAGAAATAACTTGAAGGGTTAAATAGCAACATTTTAAAGAAATATCTACATGCCATTTCTCCACTGCTGTCATTTTTTTCTTTTACTTATTGCTAATTTTTGTTTAATGTTTCCTATTACACTACTTTTTTTTGAGATATGACTGACCTACAAAAAAGCTTTACATCTTTAATGTATACATATTGATGAGTTTGACGATAATATATACCCATGAAACTGTCACCATAAACAGTGCCATAAACTTAATTATCATTTGAAATCATGCTTTTTTGAGAATAAATACTGCTACTTTCAGACATCTGTCATTAATGAAACATGTTTGAAAGTAGTATTTTGTTTAGGAGTTTCAAAATATCATTGCAAAGACATGGGGCTTGAAATCAGGTAAGTCTGAATTTGGTTCTTGGATCTGGCATTTGCCATTTGTACAACTCTTGATAATTTACTTAACCTATTGATGTCTCTGTTTTCTCTACTTTAAATGGGAACAATGACACCTCTCCTGAGGTTGGTGTGGGGATTAAATGAAGTAATGAAAGGCGAATGCTTAACATATAATAAAGGCTATGGTTGAATTGAGTCCTCAATAATCCATATGTTGAAGTTCTAATCCCCAATACCTCAGAATGTGATCCTATTTGGTAATAAGGTCATTGCAGATATAATAGTAAATTTAAGATGAGGCCCTTAGGGTGGGCCTCATTCAATATGACTGGTGTTCTTAAAATGGGAGAAATATCTATATAGAACACACATAGGAAGAATGCAATCTGAAGAAGAAGGCATGTGAAGATCAAAGTCATGCTTTGTAAGCAAAGGAATGCCAAAGATTGCCAGTGAGCCACCAGGAACTCTTTCAAAGCCCGCTGAATAAACTAACCCTGTTGAAACCTTGACCTTGGACTTCCAGCCTCCAGAACTGTGAGACAATAAATTTCTGCTATTTAAGTCACCCAATCTTTGTTAGAGTAGTCCAAGCAAATTATATGTTGAAGTTTCAGCAAATCTTCACCTCGTCTAGTAGTATCACTACTGATCAGCAAATTATTCAAATTTTTGAGCTTCATAAAATATTATAGAAAATCATTTAAATATTATTTCATGAAATCATTAAGGTAATTTATTACTAAACAATAAAATTTCTAATTGCTCCATGTATCAACATTCACGTATTAGTATGTCATTTATGTATTGTTCATATATCAGAAGAGATGTCCTTGTCATCAAATTTACGTAAAATGGCAAAGCTTTATTATTATGTTCTAATGGAAACTGAAATGATATTTTGTATTTTAAAAACAACTCATTAATTTAAATGAATATTTATAAAACAAAAGTTAACTGAATTTGTTTTATAAATATCTTGCAACGTATATATTTAAATATAAACATTTTTAAATGATTACTGAATAATTTCAAGACATTTTCTTTGCTTGTTTTCTATATATTACTTTTGGAAAAACCTAATTAAAAAAGAGTGCATTCTATTTCTTTTGCTAACCTTGAAACTGAAAAAACTCACATTTAAATTGCTGTATTGTGAAAACTAGAGGCCTTGGGGCTAGAGAAAGATCCCCCCCCCAAAATATTAGAAAAAATTCAAGTACATATTGGTTATGCCAGCTGGGAAGTTTTCTTAATTGAATGGTGTTAGGCTGTTTGGAAAGCGGCAGGGACATACTGTTAAATATATAAAAATCAACATCTTTTCAAGAGGGTAAAAATAAGAAAAGAGATTGATTTTTTTATTATATATTTTACTATAAGATGTTTTAAAGTAGCTGGAACATAGCATTTGTATGCCCTGAATGCAGGGTAGAATGATAATTTTCTAGAGGATTCCTGTTTGAAAATAACTTCTAAGAAGTTATTGAAATCAAGACAGAACCTAAGCATTTTCTGCCATTACTACCTAATAGCATGAAAAAAAAAAAAAAAACTCTCTCTCTCTCTCTCTCTCTCTCTCTCTCTCTCTCTCTCTCTCTCTCTCTCTCTCTCTAAATCCCTCAGGAGTTTAAAACCCACCAAGAAATTCTCTCTGCCTTCATTTGAGTCAATGATACAATCAGAAAGGATATTTGTAAGAATTTTCGTTGCTTTGGGGGGTATAGGAAGTAGCATTAAGAAAAGAAGCCCTCAGTGATGTAATGATATAGTGATTTATTATATATATACACATTTGGTCTTCATCCTCATTTCTGGCACAGAGCTACTAAAACATTTGGAATTTCCTATGTGATGAGAATGGCAATGGTGTCTTTTGTCATATCAATGAGGTGACTTTTGGAATACCCCTAGGTTACCTAAGAATGTGGATAGTCACCAGAGGAACCACCCCTGTTATTAGAGTGTTGGAACTTTCGGTCCCACCTTCACCCCACCTCCACATCCACAGAGGGGAGAGGATTAGAGATTGAATTAATTGCCAATGACCATGACTTCATCAATCTGACCTACAGAATGAAGCTTCCATAAAAACCGAAAAGGGAAGGGTGTGGAGAGTTCTGAGTTGATGAACCTGTGGAGGGGCTGGAAAAGTAGTACTCCTGGAGAGGACATAGACGCTCTGCACCCTTTCCTCATGCTTTATCCTATGTATCTCTTTCATCTGGCTGTTTCTGAATTATATGCTTTAAAAAAAAAAAAAAACAACAAAGTAAATTAATTAAATAATTTTTAAAACACAGGTATTTTTAGTAAGTGAAATATTTCTCTGAGTTCTGTGAGCAGCTCTAGCAAATTAATTAGGCCAAAGTAGTGTATTGTGGGAACCTCTGATTTGCAGCTAGTCGGTCAGAAGCACAGATGACAACCTGGACTTATGACTAGCATCTGAGATTGGGGGTGGCGGGCGGAGAGATGTGGCAATCTTGTAAGATTGTGCCCTTAACCTATGGAACCTGATGTATCTTCAGGTAAAGTGTCAGAATTGAGATAAGTTCTCTGGCATCCTTTTGGTGTCCCAGAGTTGTTTGGTGGCATGGGGGAAGGCCCATAATTGGTTCCAGGTCCAAAAGACCCTCTCTGCTTTGAAAAATAAATGCAGTAACCATTCATTTATTCATTTAACAATATGCACCGAGACCTGATAGATGAAAGGCAAATAGTGAGATGCAGAGCACACTGTTATGAATAAATCAAATAAAGTGTCTGCCTTCATGACATTCATTATCTATTATGGGAGACAAGTATTAAAAATATTTATGTACTGCAAATTCTGAAATTCTCTGAAGGCAACAAAGCAGGTGCATTGATAGAAGAGTTATTTTGATTCTTGGTCAAGACTCTCAAAGGAAGAATAATTGAGATTGAGACGTATCAGATAAAGAGAGATAAGATTTGCAAACAGCATGTGAAGAACATTCTAAATCACTAATGAACATGTGCAAAAGCCCTAAAATGGGAAACCACTTTCTATATATGCTGGAAGAGGACAATAGGTTGATACTAGAGATATTGCAGGAACAGATCACAGAAGGTATTATGGGTCATAGTGAGAAGTCCTGGTTTTAATTTTGAAAAACATTGGAATGGTAATGGAAGTTTAGTTTTATAGCAGGGAGAGTTTCAAGCATATTTTTTTTTTGTTTTATTTTGTTTTTGTTCCTGTTCGGAGACTCTGTTAAAAGAAGACTTGAGATTCAATGTGAGACTAGTGAGCAGTCCACCACAGAAGTGGAAGACAGATGATAATGGTTTGAATCAGGATGGTGAGGTAAAAATAAAAGAAATTGGGTACATTTAAGGTGTTATTGGAGGTGGAATCCACAGTAATTGAATTTGAACTGGTGGTTTGGAACTGGATATATATACGTGTATATATATATGAAGGAACATGAGTTAATATGAATGTTTTCACCTTACTAGTGTGTGTTCTCTCCTTTTTAAAAATATATGATTAAAATGCTAGGGTGTTTTGGCTAGAATCTGAGTTGTGGTAGTCAGATAATGGAAGAATTTAAACCATTCGATTTGTCAATCAGCCACTGTGCTTGGAGCAAATACTTACAGTTTTTGTCTCTTCTCATTTTCACTACAATTTCTCACCAGAATTTAAAAAAAAAAAACTGAACTAATACAAAAGTGTAGTTGTAATAATTACCACCTTTGGTCTTGACAATTTGCAACTGCTTGTTAAAATTGTTAATTGTGTTTATACATCTTCGTTATTTTTATTTAGATGCATTTGAAATGTGTAAGAACAAGTCTTTTAAGCAAATTTAGTTATAAAAAGAAATTTACCAAACTGTGCTTTGTAGAACTTTAGTTCTTGAATCAAAATGTGAATAAAGTTTCAGTGGCCAAGTACCTATGGTTTTTTTTATCATATGTAGAAAATTCATATCTTTCTTATGTGGTTTATAACGCAGTTTAAAATTTTGTAAACTTAAGTAAAACAATCATAGCTAATAAAAATAAAAACAAAGCCACTACTGACAACCCTAAGTCCTGTTTTTCTGTGTTTAACCCAGAGTAGTGCTAATCTGGCTGCAAATGACCACCTGGGCTTCATTCTTTCTTAATAGTTATGCCCTTTATAAGTGTATATTTTCACCTGTTATGTGGATGTTTGTTGGTTCCATCAGCAAGTTCTCTTTATTTGATCAGTTTATCAAGATATGAAGTCTGCTTCTTGCAACAAAAACCCTAACCCAATGCTTCCATCCCTTTTTGGGTTTTGGCCCTCACAGAAAATAACATAATTTCTTCATCATTCTGGTATATATAAATGAAGCTGGTCATATCTGTCTCTAGCCTCATAGTGTCTTACTCAGGCATCCCAAGGGCTAAATTATTCCAGTTCTCCTCACTCTCTTATAATCCATGGCATAATGTTATGAAGTATGGAAGCTCTGCCCTGATGGGTAGAATGTTTCCTTGATTTACTCCAACAACAGTCCTGTATTAAATCTTTTAAATACTAATAAATACAACATGGGACTAATGTCTCAAGTAAGACCATTGCAAATACTGGTATAGGGATCCTGGGAAACAGCATAGGAACTTCTCTCAGTGAACATAGAATCATCAATTTCATCTTTGGTTTATTTGGACTCAAACAGACTTTGACCATTATCTATAATGGATTTATACAAAATGTTGTGCAAAATAAATTTAAAATTTAAGGTAACTCATATGATGCTCTACTTTGTTGAGAATGTAAGTACAAATGAAGATAGTCTTTTATGGTTTGTGTTCTCACATTGACTTTCTGACGACCTGGATTTTAAAATTTTCTTTAACCAGTGTTTAGGATATCTTTGCTTTTTATTTATTTATTTATTTATTTATTTATTTATTTATTTATTTATTTATCTATTTTAAAAAACTACTTTGTCACCCACAAAATTGCTCTTGTGATTTTTTGACAGATATTTTAGATGAAAATTTAAATCCTTCATTGATTACTTGACAAATGCTTTTTCTTCTCTTCATTTCATTAATCAGGAGTTAGTAGGGCTCTGATGAGCTCATAGTAAAGATATTTGATCTTCATCAACTGTTTACCAAGAGTCAATTTCAAAGTAGCACAGGTTTTCTTTGGGATTCTGGCTCTGGCGTGTACTACATGTGTGGTAAATACGGATATATAAGTCAAAATTATTGTGACAATTACATAAAATAATATGTGTTAGAAGGCTGATTTAACACAAGTCATTCAACAAAACGTAATGTAGAGAAACTACAGCTACTATGTGCCTACTCTGGTTGTAATAATATTACAAATATTAAAAAAAAAAAACACACAGTCCCTTTGGTGACAAGGAAAAAATAGATTAAAGGAGAAAAAAGAGTCTAAAAGAGTATTGGACAAGAGATAATCAGATTCTAACTAGAGAAATTTTTGTGAAATGGGAAGATAGGATTTACAAAATGGTATGAATGATTGGATGGTATGAGATAAAGAAATGGGATACAAAACAAAAGATCCCAGAGTATGTCCAGAGGAACTTGGTGGGTGGTGCTACCCCTTCTATGGTGAGTTGGAAACACCAGCTTTGATCACATAGATAAATCTTTATGGGAGCATATGTAATGATTTAATTCCTGACAACAAGCAGCCGTCTATAAATATCTGTCATGCACTGACCTTTATTAAAGCCCATGTCCTATAAAACAATAACATCTTGTAGGTACCTGTATTTTTTGTTTTGTTCGTGTTTATATATGAATTTGCTTATAATAGTTATAATATTAAGTGATCATATAAAGTGTGTGATGATGATCTATGTTTGAAGAATTAGAAAAATAATATGTGATTTTATGGGGGAAGAAAGAGGAAAGAGAAGCATTTATTGACTATCTTATAAACTTGGAACTGTTGTCTACTCTTCAAGTAAAAAAAAAATTCAATCATACAATCTTTATATTTAAAAACATAATATTGAAGAAAGAAGGATTTTAACTAGAGCTATTTTTTTATGAAAGCTAGTGTCTATAAATATGCTAATACAAGTTAAAGGCATATTATTAGTCAAGAGTAAGTTGATTTCCATAAATATGTTTTTTATTATTGTTTCCAGATGATATAAGTAGATTTTCTCCTTTGAAATAATGTCTTATATGACTAAGTAACCAATAAGATTCAGTTTATTTTCTACTGTAGAAATTAGCAAAGAAATATCATTTAAATTATGTCCACTCCTATTAATTCTAAGTCCATATTTCCTCTCATTTCTCTCTCTCTCTCTCTCTCTCTCTCTCTCTCTCTCTCTCTCTCTCTCTCTTTCTGTTTATCTCTACCTCTCTTTCTCTCTGTCTATCTCTTTCTATCTCTCCTTTTTTCTGTAAACTTTGGGCCAAAATTCAGATAAAACAACTTAAATACAAAGAAAATACATCTCCTTTAATAAAGACACGTCAAGATCACATACACAATTCCATTTCTCTCTAACACCTAGCCTTTCTTGTAACACTTTTCCACTTAGAAAGGCATGTTCATTACTTTGAGATAGTAAGGTAGCAATTAGTGCATCCTTGTAACACCTGAAATGTTGCAGAATAGTCCACCAAATAATCAGCATAAGAGATAATATAATGTGAGTGTTTTACTCACTCTGTTCCATGCACTATTTTAAGAACATGCTTTTTACTTTTGTTTTTCTCAGTCAGATCTTCTTTTTCTGAGAATCCAATCCACTATGGCAAGATAAGAAGAAAAAGATTTATTATAGGTATTAAAGGATTGCAGAATCGTCAAAAGCACTGAAAACACAGACATTAGGTTTGGCTTTTGGGAACTCCCTAAACTTACCCCAGATATGTGTCTCCATAGGAACTGCCCTCTCAGAAGCCCCCTGCTGAACTCAGAACCTACTGCTTTAGTTGCCTGTTTTATCATCAGGCTGTATCTGACAGAATTTGTACCTGCAAAACGTGAAATCTGCAACCTACCTCTTTTCCCACATAGCTCAGTTTCAAATTCACATTCCACAAGATTCTATCTTGCGGTGCAAAAAGGATCACTAGGATGTCATTGGAATTGACGACAGATGAACAACTTCTCAGTATCTGCTACGTGTTTATAAAATCATTTAATTATCATAACTACCATAAGAAATAGATGCTAGTGGTATCCCCATTTTACAAATGAGGACAATGAGGCCAGACAGGTTTGCATCCTCATGCAGGGTCTCACAACTAAAAGGAAGCAGAACCAGAATTTGAACCCAGACATACATATTGGCTCCTGAGTCTTTTCTCTGACCATCTTACTTTGCTGCCTTTCTAAGAGCTCACAGGGACTTATGCCCTGTGAAACATAACTGCAGTATCTAAGGAGGTTTTATGCTTTGAAAGCTATTTCTAGATTGTTTGCTTTTCCATGACTGTTGGCTATGATAACAAAGAGCACGTGGTAACGGAAGGAAAAGTGACAGTGAGTTTGGAAATCTGGATTTTAGTGCTAGATCTCTTCTGGCTATGACCTAGATTAGGTTAAATAAAATGTCTTGGCCTTACTTTCTCTATTAGGCAGTTGGGATAGACCAACATATTCCAAAGGGTTTTCTGTAAAATACTATTTCTAAAGGTACTACTCAGAAATGGGTTCTATGATCACATACGGGTGTGAAGGCTACACAGGAGACTATGTTCTTAGAGATTCACAATGCATGAGCATTTTAAAGACTCTGAGAGTATAGGAAAATGAAAATCAGTAGGTTACATGAATATCAGATGAAAATAAAGAGAGGGATGCAGCAGAGATTGAGGAATAAAATAAACCCAGGCAGTAGAATAAGAATGAGCTTCTATCTTCATCTTATACCTCTGATTTCTTCTGCATTCCTAGGCCTAGCATTATCTTTTGTCTCAGTCCACATAGTTGAAAGCATGGTTATTACATGTTCTTGTTCAATCTTCTGGAGAGATCCTCCACAAAATTTTTCTTGGCTCCAATGTAACATTTTTAGGGAGAAAACAAATTTGCCCAGCTTAAGTGAAGTATTCGTCACTGTGTATACTGTCTGTTACCAGATAAATGCATTCATCTTATAAAAACATAGTGACTCCCATTGTAACATGTAAATACAGCAAGAAAAAGCAAAGTGATTCCCTTAAATGGGGGAATGAATTAGGCACAGAAAACTATTGCTATACATATTTGGTGAACATAGGATTTTATTGACTGAGTGGTCATATTTTAGTCATTGGAAACGACTGTTAAGCCAATTCTGATCCAAATTCAAATTTGGGCCCAGGGATTTTTATATTTATAGTGAAGTTTAAATATGTAGTCTTGGAAACATTTGCCATGAACCAGAGAAATAATGACTGGTCCACCTCAAAGTGTTGTATAGCTTCCTTGATTGACCCCAAACCACGCTGTATGTAACAGAATATTTGTGAAGTGCTTAACTCTAAAGATAATTAATTCTTTCCTCATGTCCTTATGTAAATTTTTGGAACATTTGATCTGAAATTTTAACTTGATTTTCAAGGGAAGAGACAAAAATCTAACGGGTGTCTTATGAATCTGTTGGAGACCAGTCGACCACTGTAGTGCCAATCTATTTTATCATTGACTTATCAGCAGATTGGCTATCACAGAGGAAAACAAGATTTAACATAGGTCCTTCTTAAGGACAAGAATACAATGTTAGGCCAGTATATGTACTGAAGTGATTTTTTTTTTCTTCAGAAATACATTTTTTTTCACATTCATATTATTGTACTTACTCTAGGAAAGAAAAAAGTTTTCTTTAAAATTCAACTTGGTACCAATAATTCCATTAAGGACATTTAATTAATTTCAGGTGACAGCTAAATTTGTCACATTACTAAAATAGCTAATGTTGTCATATTACACACATATTGTGCTTCTGGGGAAGAAAATAAGAGCCATTCTGGAATGTTCAAGAGTGCCAATCCTCATTTCTCAACTTTCCTGCAAGGATGATTTAGTGTAACACCAATATCCCGTGGATATGTGGGATTTCCTAGAAGACAAATGCTATCAAGCACATGTGTTATAGAGATTATCAAGGATTGCTTATTTCATAGCTTCTGTAGCTCTTCTTAACCCACAACTGAAGCATCTACCTTCACTAAAGCTTTACTCCTTACATTCCTCAAATTAGCAGAGCAATTTCAAAGGCACTGGATCAGGTGACTTAGGACCAGGTAAACCTGATTAACAATCTAGTTTTGTTTTTAATTCAAGTGGGAATAGCTGGACTTTGGCTTTGCTTCTGAAACAAAACCTCCATTTAAAGTTATAGTTTTCAGTAAATAAATTCAATAGCCATTTGAGAAAAAAAATAATAAATAAAATAAAATTATAGTTTTCATAATCACTATAATAATAACACCAATGCAGTCTTCCTATTTGCTAGATTTCATATGTTTGTATATACATTGTCTATATACATGTATTTTTTAATTTAATCATCATAACCATCCAGTGAGATGTATGTTATTATTTCTTCTTTAACAACCAGGAAATTGAGTTATAAAGTTAAATAACTTAGGTGGGGTGACTTGACGTAAGTGACAAAGACAGATTGACACAAAATTCCATATTAAGGAATTGAAGGAGATAATACTCTTAAACAGCTTTCAAGAAATATTATTGCTTGTTTTGTTATTTTTACTATGTATGCTGTCTTCCTTTCTGGGTATTGTGCTTTGTTTCTGACCAAATAGGTTTCCTAGAAATCTACCTTTTATGAAACCCGTTTCTTCCTTACTTTTGCTAGTTGACCTTGTTTTAATGTATAAACTACAGTTCTGTCTCAGAGCCCCACCTGCAGTTCCTGGGGTAACTACTTTCTTATGTGATATTGTGTAAGAGCCAGACCTCTGAATTGATTAGTCTTCTTCCTAAGCTCACTTTACTTGTGAAGACATCACTATTTACTCTTGCTTAGGTTTCCATGAAGGTAAATACTTACTCTCTTTCTTGTCAGATTCCCTGGATACCTCCTCTAACACTACTCTCGTTGAGTCTGTCCACTAGGAGTAGAGCAAACTTTAAATTTACCATTTAAACTTTGAAACTTGAGAGTGAAAGGATGTGTTATTAATTACTTATTGTACAAGGTCTACAGACATATATTGGATCTGTCTCGAGGAAAATAGGATGCATGTTTATTCCGCTTTTTCACTTTCTAACCCCATGGAGTAGGGCTAAGTATAGGTCCTATTTACTGAATCATTGACTGTTTTTAATAATTATTTTAAATTTTATAACATTAATTATAAGAACTTCATTTACTTTCCTATATGAGACATATAAAGCATTATGAAAAGTCCTTTGTAAATAATTGATCTATCCTCACATAAATATCGGTGAACACTCTAATTTTGACCAACTTTTTACATGTGGAAAAGTATTGCTTAGAGGTTATTTCTTTGGTTCCAAGCTGTATGCCTACAGTTTTTAGTGTCAATATTTATCAGATTTTGACAAAATTGACAATATTTTAGGTCTTGCTTATCTTATGAGACATATTTTCTCCATTTAGTGGAATGAATAAGATGGTCCCCATCTTACAGGACAATTGTACAACTTGCTTGCATAGACAGGAAAGTAGTCAAGTGTCCCCGAGTGTGTAGTAAATTCAGGTGGCAGACATTGTTTCCAAGAAAGTAGATTCAATAGACAATTTTATCCAGGATAGCAAAGAATGCTGCCAACCATAATATCAGAGCCAGAAAAAAATTATGCTTGCTGTACCATAGGTAAACATCCCCAGAAAATATTTGGAGCCTGAGGGAAAAAGGAACAGGAACAACAGAAACCAAAAGAAAAAAAAGAAAACAAACAAACAAACAAAAAACTAATTCAATTGGGAAGCCCAGAAATATTAGCCAGAGCAGGAAAATTTTCCTTGATCATTACGCTAAATCAGACATATTGCTGCTCATCCCTAAGACCCATGGACCAGAGCTCATTCCACAAATCTTATCACATAGCTTACTTGTCTTGGTCACACAAAGCCTTCCTTTTTGACTACTTATGGATTCACACCTGCCAACGTATGATGTATAGATATTTACATGTAATTTCCTTTTCCTCTTAACATAGATATTCATTTTTAAATATACTTACAGAAAAGAATGTGTTTAAAATAGTCTGACAATTGTGTTGCCAATCATCATTAATGTGAGTCACCTCAATGCCATTTTATTATTCAGATTTGAGTAATGTCCTGACCATTATATGGGAATGAGATTTATTTTTGCCATCACAATATATCCAGAGGGGTTTTCCACAGATAGTTTACATGACTAAACTCTACTCTTAAAACATGCCATAGCAAAATACATGCTTAAGTAAGAACATCAATATCCCATGCATTCACTTTTGAATTAGTATTCAGTGATAAATTAAAGTAAATGGAAAATAAAGAGTTAGGGATAACATATATTGTTATTTGGGCCAATTTTCAAATGGCAGAGACTACATACACTCTTCATCTTTTTGAAAAGTATAGACTTAATCCAGTACTTTCAAGCTGTCTTTCAGCATTTTTTTTTTAAATCCACATATGTCACTGCAAAGTTTTTTATCAATATATGTCATTTTTTTTTTTTTTTTTTTTACTTTGGGAGTCCCTATCAACACTGTTTAAGAACTAAGTCTAAATAATAATTTATATTTCTGAAAGTTGTATGAGAGCTGAAGCCTTATATAATTTATGAAGTAAGTTTTCCTGGACAAATGCATATGATTCATGGTAAGTAGAGACTATTTTGATTATTAGTCAAAACAAACATGCTCACTAGAAAGTAGGGACTGTATCTTTAGTTAGCTTTATACTTTATATATACAGCATTGGGAATAAATGGTACCAAAAATAATTTAAATCCTGAAGAAAATGTTTAGTACTTAATTATTGCCACTTGTGACTATACCAAACTACCTAAGCCCATTTCTAGGAAAATCTTCCACCAGCCCCAGATGCATTATTGTCCTCAGTTTCATTGGCTGACTCTGGAGATGAGAAATGCAAAAGACTTTGCCCATAATTATACAATAACTAAATCCAGTTTTGTTTCAATGCATGTACAATGTTGTTTCTACTATCTTCTTTTAAGTCAGTAAATGTTATGTGTTATCTATAAACAACCTATACTGTCGGTGTGCCATTTTTAAAGTATGTTATTTTATTTCTCAACAAGATTCTAAGTTTCTGGAGAGAAAGCACTGCCTCCTACTCATTTCAATATATCCCCTTTAATACTTAGCACGATCTTGAAAAAAAAAAAGATATTGATAATTGTAACATTTTATTTACTTATCAAATATTTATTGAGCACTTACCATGTGCCCACGCATGTTTCAGGTATTAGGAATGCAGCAGAGAATAAAAGATGGTTTTGTGGAACGTATGATTGACAAATTTATTCATTTATTCAAAGATATCATTGAACACTGATTAGATACCAGGAACTGTGATACCACTGGGAATATAAGAGTGAAAATTTAGTCCATTTTCTACCTCAAGGAACTTTTAGTGTAGTTGGAGAATTAAAAATAGACAATTATATTTCAATGCTATATAGAAATAAACACAAGGGTTTAGAAAATACATATGATAGGGACCAAATTCACATTTGGGCAGAGAGAGAGCATGAAAGAAATGCTTCCTGGAGGATATGTATTAAAGCAGACATAGGAAGTACTAGGTTGCTTTGAAGGTGGGGGTATTAGAGAGGGGGGAGGTGGAAGTTGAGAGTGGTGGGTAAGTCCAAGCTGATCCAATTGTGCAAAAGAGAATACTGAGAAATTGCATGTCTCATTACTACAAGTAAAAGTATTAAATATGGCTGGATAATAGAAAAATACAAGCCCAGTGCAAATAAGATGCAGAGAGGAATGTGGAGGCCAGATCTCAAAAAGCTTTTTCTACCTGTGAAATACAGTGGTCATTTTCTAGAGGTCAATTGGGAGCCCTTACGACCAGTATAAACTAAACTTTAGTAAACTGTAGTCTTAGGCTTAAATAAAAGTATAAGTTTTCTTGAATTCTATAAATATTTTTGAACAACACTTGTGTTTAAGGCATTATGCTAGACCTGTAGAGAACAGAAAAATAATATTATAAATCTTGTCCTCAGGAAATTTGCAGTTTCAAAACCCCAAGAAAAAGACAAGTTCTCAAGGACAGGAAGAAATCATTATTTTGATGAAAAGAGGAACTTCAGGGTTATATTTGAATCAGGACTTGAAGGATGGGTTTTATTTCAACAAGGAGTATTAGAGTAGAGGAATAATCATGAACAATGGCAATAATGTGGAAAATTGTACAGGCAAGGTAATGAATCAGCCAGAAGTCAAGTGTTGGCTTGAGTGTATGAAGTATGATGAGGTTTGCTAGCTTTGAGGTTTTGTTTTTGCCGATCTTCTATCAGGAAGGCTCGGGCCTCAGACCTTCTCATAGTTGTTTTCTGGCTGTTATTCAGATCTTAGTTCAAATATATGCTCCAGAGAGAGGCTTTCCCAGGTAATCTATCTAAAATAGAAATATCTCTCCTCATTTATTCTCTATCACATCACCCTGTTTTATTTGTTTATATTTTTTAACTTTTTTTAATCAACCTCCCTTGTTTATAGTGTAAGTGGAATGAAAGTAGGAACCTTGTGCATACTTCACTATTATAAGCTCAGCACATGTAATAGACTCTCCAGATCTATTTTCTGAATGAATTAAACAAATGACTAAGTTGATAAGATCAGAAAACAGTTTGGAGCAATAACATAGAAAACTTTCATGCCAGGCAGAGATGACTGCTAGGCAGTACCCATGGAGAGGCTTTTGCGGTGGGGAATGGCTTGGCTGGAGCTCTGTTTCTCAACACTTGGAATTCATAAAGAGGTTGGCTTCAAGACTGGAAAAAGCAGAGAAAGAAAACATCCTGGAGCTACTGCAATAGCTGTGGCAAAAGAGAACAAGCTTCAGAGTGAGGGCTATGGCAGTAGAATTAGGAAGGAAGAGGCACAAGGCAGCTAAAATGACAAGATTTGGTAACTGAGTCAACATGCAGGCAAGGAAGAGTTCGAGAGGACTCCACTTTCTGGACGGAATAAATGAGAATACAGTGATTCCAGGCCTATTTTGAGCTCATATAACATTGGCAAAACATTCAGAACATAATATCCATTTGGAAAATCCACTGTTGAGTCCAGGAGAGAAATAGGGCTGCAGACTAACATCTGACAACTGATTTACAGAGGTGTGTCTGCCAGGCTTCTCACCCATAGCCATTTTCCAGTATGAGAGCCTCTCAAGAGTGGCCAAGGATTCCGCACAACTCATAAGTTTACTGCACTCATTATTATCTTCCTTATATCTTTTTTGCAACTGACACAAACATTTAAGCTACTTAAGCTCAAGATGCATAATCTGATATCATGCTTTATAACCCCCTTTCCCTAGCAGCTCATTTTTCCTGATGCACAATCACGCTCAGCCTGGCACATCCCTATACAATTTCCCTCAGCTCTCTTCTTGACACTGATGTATTTTGGTTCAGTTGTACTGCCTGAGATTTTAATCTGACTTCTTCTTCTCACTGAAGACATTTCAATCTTCCCCTACTATAAAGCTTTTTCTGTCTTGTACTCCTTTCTACCCAAATATACTTCCTTTATCCCAAAATATGTTATTTATTTATTTCTCTGTTCAAGCTGGATACTGGATTTATCTTTTAAAAACATAATAAGCTTGTGCAATTTTGAAGAAAAAGATTAGTGTGGAAAACTAGTGGGACTTTAATGATATTTGTGGTCTGCAGTACCAGGAATTGAGAAGTGATCAAATAGAGCATGTAGGGTACAATCTCATTGCTGTGGATGAGAAGTTAAAATAGTGTCTGCCTATTTTTAATGAGAGTTCATAATTTAATTATTTGGGATGTTTGGGATGGATGATATTTCTGTGAGACTCAGAAATATCTTCTGTGAAAAATTAGCAAGTCCATGATTAGAAATGGGTAAGTTCATAAATTAGGATGTGGAAACAGAAATGGAGGCGGCACAGAGATAGGAGTAGAACCAGAATAGAGTAGTGTCAATGAATAAGGATAATGATGATAGATAATATTTATTATCCTTTACCATGGACCCAGCATAGCTCTAACCAATTTATAGATATTATCCTACTTAAGATTCACTAATATCCCATTATTTTAATGTCCATCGGATAGTAGGAGTGTCAAAATGAGAGAGGTGAAATAACTTGTTCAATGTCACACGACTAGTACATAGATATGACTATTGGTCTGTTGGACTTCCAATTTCTAAGCCAGTAGGCTAAAGCAAAGAGGGAAAAATGTTTCAAGAAGGAATGGCAGGCAACTGTTTTAAATGCTGCAGATAATCAATGAAAATAACAATAGGAGAAAAGACCACTAGGCTTGATAATTGAAATGTCTTTATTAAACTTTAAGAGAGCAATATTTTTGTATCCTAAAAAATAAAATTATTTTTTCTATAAATGAGGAATTTTAGGAAAGTTAAAAGAAACAAATAGTGATCCAAGCATTCAATTCAAATTCACAATTGATTTTTTAATTCCAAATTTTCATTTATATATGAGTATGCAATATGCAAAAAGAATTACACATTGGTAAAGCTGTAGTTCATGAAAATCTTTCAGAGTACTTTGTTCTAATCTTAATGAAGAAAGAGAGAGAATGATTATATGGACTAGCCAGTTTGAGTGGCATGCTAAAGGGCCAGTGTTCTGTGTAGAACAAAATTTTAAAAGAATAAAAAGAATTTCTTTAAAAATACAAGTTAACACTGTGCAGAGGGTCCACCACTTTTCTCATTTCTAAGGTCAGAAGCTAAATTCAATTGTAATTTCAGATTTGGCAACAGGCTGACATTTAAGGTGAGCTGATATGGTCTCTGACATGTCCTTTTATGTTTCTTAGTCTAAATGTTAGTGCTTTAAATAATAAGAACTTGTCTTTTTTGTTAGAATTTTGTTACAATAGTTGCTTCTCAAAATTGTGTGTGTGTGTTTGATCATGGATAACTTTTAAAAAGTAATATCTGTGTTTGACTTTAGTTTATATTTTTATAGCACATAGAGTAAGCTTATGTGTCACTGGATATATGTTTACATAAAATTCAATCTTATTTCTTTGGGGAAATGTGAGAGATTCATTGGGTCTTGAATATGCAAAAGACGCTGGTTCCCCAAGACAACAGTAATGGCAGGCAAATTGGGTTTTCTACTCTGGAATTCTCTACAGGCTTCTTCTATAATACACACAGTAAAATGGCTGCCTTAGAAAATTTTCTTGCTAAAATGCTTATTTCTACACTTAGTTGCTTGTATGAAAGTCTGCCATGAATTACGGAATATAGAAATGTAAAAGAATATTCTAACCTGTAACTTTATATTTTGAAGATTTAGCCACATATATAAATGAATGTAGAAAGAGAAAATTGTTTTACCTGAGAATTAGAGTCATTGAAAAAGACAAGTGTGTAATAGTTTAAATATGGACATGTGCTTAGAATATTTCTAAGAAAATTCACTTTTTAGTGGCAACAAATAAGTTTTATTTAACTTGTATGAAACACCAAAGAACTAATGTGCATACCTCTAAAACTACGGAATGGAATCAGAGGTAGGAGAATAAATAATTTTTTGTTTCTTTGTTATTGATTGGTAGGTCAGGAGAGAAACAACACAATTGATTTTAAATGAGTATTGGCTTACATTATAGTCTAATCAATTGTACTAATAAATACAACTGAACTTCACATTTTATTTCATTGTGGCTCAATGTCAGATTTTTGAAAATATAGTAGTGCTCTCCCTCTTCCCCGCTCCTTATCCGTGGCTTTGCTTTCTGTAGTTTCAGTTACCCATGGGCAACCATGTTCCAAAAATATTAAATGGAAAATTCTACAAATAAACAATGAATATACTTTCAATTACATGCTGTTCTGAGGAGTGAGATGATATCTTGTGCCTTTCCACTGTGTCTTCCCCAAGATGTGACTCATGCCTTTGCCTGCTATGTCCCTGCTGTAGACAGTTCCTGCCTGTTAGACATTTAGTTGTCATCTTGGTTATCAGATCCACTGTCACGGTATCTCAGTGCTTGTGTTCAAGTAGCCCTGATTTTACTTAATAAGGGCCCCCAAGTGCAAGTGTACTGATGCTGGCAGTTCAGATATGCCAAAGAGAAGCTGTAAATGTTACCATAGGTATGTATGCATAGGGAAAAAACATATATGTATAGAGTATATACATATAGAGTTCAATACTGTCTGAGGTTTCAGGCATACACTGGGGGTCCTTGAAAATGTCCCCCACGGATAAGGGGAGAGTAATGAGTCTCTTGAATAGTCAGGAAGTGTGGATAACTGAAAGTACCATTTTAATGATTATTGGAAAATATTCATGTTCAGTTCCTATTTATTAACACTTCCTGGTTGCTTAGCTCAATGCTACATGATTAGCCTCAAAAGGAGAGGTGCTGCTTTACTTTAAATTACTTCCATCATTTAAAAAAAGGAAAATATATTAATGATAATGGTATTATAATGGATTCTTACTCGAGTTTAACTTTTACAAGTTATTATCCTATTTATTTTTCCAGGCATTTAATATTTTGTGCTTTTCCTTCCTGTCCCCTTTTTCCACAATATATATTTTCTTGCATTAATATAGTCTCTAGCTTATCTACTGCAGCTTATCTAAAATAGCTTGCCCTTTATACCAATAAACCACAGATTCACAATCATAATATTTATTGTTCAGCAAGTTTATGTTGAAACGTAATTTTATCATTAACTTGCATCAAATTCTGTACTTGATTTATGTTCTCTAAATGTTTTTACTTCAAAACTTCAAGAAGGTTTTCTCATGGTATTTTAATTTTTTCAGTTGAATCCGAATCTCACCATCATCTTCTATAAATACTAAAAGTTTATCTTTCACAGTCAATCCAGCCACTGTGATTTCAGTTTATATGAAAAGAGTCAACAGACTTCGTTCTGTCTCTTTTATCTCTTCTGTATTTTAGGCTTAATGTTTGTGTGCAGAACAACTGTTTTTAAAGTTGCTGCATGCTAAACAAAGAAATTATTTTCAAACCCATGAGGTATTAGCCAACTGCTCACTGTGTCCTTTTGGTACCCCAGTTCTGCTTAAACCACTTTCCTCTAAAAAATTCTGCTATATAGTATGATGGTTTTAATTTTCCCTTCCAGGAATGTTATTGCAGTTTCTGTTTGTATGGCTTAACTAAAATTAATTTTGAAAGACTCATCCCATAAATGTCCTTTTCTAAATACTCTGGTTTTTATAACAGACATTGAGAAAGACAGGTAGTCAAGCCGAAGGGAATTGTCACTTGGATAAACACATGAGCTATGATCTAAAACATTTCTCTGTTTAGAGATATTCGTGGTTTGTTAAGCTAATAAAAATTACTTATTACTATGAGCTCAGAATATACATCACATTTGAAACTTTGAAAGTACTAATCATCCTTTAATCTACTTCATCTAATATCCACGTCATAGACAAGGAAGTTCAGTGCAGTCACCTTTGGGGAGAAGGGGCTCATTTTCAAAGTAGCGGAGTAAGATGATTTGGAAAGATAAGACATAATAGAGGATCTGATACTTTGTAAAATTCTATCTGGAACCAAATATTTTGAGATTTGTCTCTATATGGCAACACCTTTATTGATAGTTGGATGTTATTAGGACAACACCATGGTCTGGAAAGAAAACTACACATTGCTAAGGAGCTGACGTTAGGGTGTGCAAGGGGGTACAATATGTAATAGTACTAGCAGATCTTTCCACAAGATGGCGTTCATGATTTAATAGTTGGTTTTAATTAGCATGTTCAAACTTTGCAACGTCAACACTGCCAAACACAGACACATGAATGCTGCATATATAAAATGATTACATTTTCTACCATACTTCTAATTTAGTATATTCTGAACAGACATACACATTTCTTCACCTCTATGACACTGAAACATTATGGTACAATATTTAGCAAGTATATCATGAAGGCAGTACATATACACTCCTGCAGTTTCTTCTTCTTGACTCCACACTATGTTTGGCAGGAACCACCAGCCCAACAAGAGAAATAGAATGAATGGAAAATGGGTCACTGTTTATAATTTTGAATGTGGAATGGGAAACAAAAGAGACTAGATCCCCTAGCAATCAGAATATGAATCAAAGCAAGCCTAGGCCCTTAGAATAGCGGGTGGTGTGTGTTGGGGGCTAAAAGTTGTTAAAGCTCACTTCTCAGCTCAGAATCCTGGCTCTGACTATTAGTGACTAAGATTTGGAAGATGAAACATACAGTCAGCGGTTGAGGCCCTGCTCTTAGATCCTGAGTCTGGAATCATCAATGGTTTATTCCAAGTTGTCCTATAGTCTACCTCTGAATGACCAGAAAGACACAAATATAGAAATAACTTGTGCCTACCAGTTGACATAAATCATCAGATCAAGTTGATCACTAAAGAAATTAATCAGGAGCTGATAGCAAATCTGAATACAATTGATTGGAATCCTCAATAAAAGAAAAGTATGGATCTAAATGATGTTCTATTGCGACAAATTAAGTAAATACTATGAAATTTTATCTCTGTATTTGACAAAATTTGGATATTTTCATATGTATTAATTCTTGAACTGTTATAATTTTTCTTTCAAATAAAATCATGGGACTATACTAAATGACAGTGTTCTTACAGCTTGAAATTGTCATTTGTATGTAGAAAAATGATGTTTTAAGAAATTTTATGTAAGTTAGCGTATAACCATCCTAATGAGTACTGTTACAAAGGTTGTGGATAGTTAATGTTGATGTTAATAACTTACATCAAGTTTACACATAGTTCCAATCTCTAAAAGGAAATGGTTTCCTAAGTATATATAATGTATATACTTAGTATATAATGTATATACTTATATATAATGTATAAAAATGTAATCTATACAGCACCTTAAAACTGTGAAAATGCACTATTTTCTTTTGGAAAATTCCTCAAGAGATCGAGAAATTGATTGATCATAACTCTTTTGTACTTATTACTTGGCAGAGCCTATATCTACTATATCTATAGTATAACACAATTACAAGGTACTTTCTTATCCTTATTAACATGAATCAGAGAATCTTTTATATTGAGCAAAACTTACATCTCTTTTGCTGAAATTTAAGACCACTCTTTCTAAATTTTACATTCTAAACAAAACTACTTGTTGTCCTCCTTTCACTTTAGTCTCTTGACTGAACTAAGGCTTACTGACAGGATTTCATCCTAATCAGAGCTAAATAATATTAACATTTGTATTCTAGTTCTTTTTTTTTTAATTTATTGGGGTGACAATTGTTAGTAAATTTACATAGATTTCAGGTGTACAATTCTGTATTACATCGTCTATAAATCCCATTGTGTGTTCACCACCCAGAGTCAGTTCTCCTTCCATCACCATATATTTGATCCCCTTTACCCTCATCACCCACCCCCCACCCCATTACCCTCTGGTAACCACTAAACTATTGTCTGTGTCTATGAGTTTTTGTTTCTCAGTTGTTTGTCTTGTTCTTTTGTTGTTCTTGGTTTATATACCACATATCAGTGAAATCATATGGTTTTATGCTTTTTCAGGCTGACTTATTTCGCTTAGCATTATACTCTCAAGATCCATCCATGTTGTCACAAATGTTCCTATATCATCTTTTCTTACCTCCGAATAGTATTCCATTGTGTATATAAGCCACAACTTCTTTATCCATTCATCTATCGAAGGACATTTTGGTTGTTTCTATGTCTTGGCCACTGTAAACAAAGCTGCCAATGAACATTGGCGCACACGTGTCTTTATGGAAAAACGTTTTCAGATTTTTGGGGTAGAGACCCAGGAGAGGGATTGCTGGGTCATATGGTAATTCTATTTGTAATTTTTTGAGGAACATTTACACTGCCTTCCATAATGGCTGCACCAGTCTGCATTTCCACTAACAGTGTATGAGGGCTCCTTTTTCTCCACAACCTCTCCAACACTTGTTACTATTTGTCTTGTTGATGATAGCCATTCTAACTGGGGTGAGGTGATATCTCATTGTGGTTTTATTTTCATTTCTCTGATAATTAGTGATGTTGAGCATTTTTTCATATGTCTATTTGCCATTTGTATGTCCTCTTTGGAGAAATGTCTCTTCAGGTCCTCTGCCCATTTTTCAATTAGATTGTTTGTTTTCTTATTCTTGAGTTTCATGAGTTCTTTGCATATTTTGGATATTAGCCCCTTATCGGAGGCACAGCTTGCAAAAACCTTCTCCCATTCAGTTGATTCTCTTTATTTTGTCGATGTTTTCTTTTGATGTGCAGAAGCTTTTAAGTTTCATATAGTCCCATTCGTTTATTTTAGCTTTTACTTCCATTGCCTTTGGAGTCAAATTCATAAAATGCACTTTGAACCCAAGGTCCATAAGTTTAGTACCTATGTTTTCTTCTATGCAGTTTATTGTGTCAGGTCTTATGCTTAAGTCTTTGATCCATTTTGAATTAATTTTGGTACATGGTGACAGATAACAGTCCAGTTTCATTCTCTTGCACGTGGCTATCCAATTCTCCCAGCACCATTTATTGAAGAGGCTGTCTTTCCTCCATTGTATGTTTTTAGCTTCTTTGTCAAAAATTATCTGTCCATATTTATGTGGTTTTACTTCTGGGTTCTCAATTCTATTCCATTGGTCTATGAGTCTGTTTCTCTGCCAATACCATGCTATTTTGAGTATTGTAGCCCTTTTGTACAAGCTAAAGTCAGGGAGTGTTATACCTCCAATATTGTTCTTTTTTCTTAAGATTGCTTTGGCTATTTGGGGTCTTTTGTGGTTCCAAACAAATCTGATGATTTTTTGTTCTATTTCTTTAAAAAATGCCATTGGGATTTTTATGGGGATTGCATTAAACCTGTATATTGCTTTGGGTAATATGGCCATTTTAACTATGTTGATTCTTCCAATCCGTGAGCACGGAATGTCTTTCCATTTCTTTGTGTCTTCCTCAATTTCTTTCAAAAACGTCTTATAGTTTTCAGCATATAGGTCCTTCATATCTTTGGTTAAGTTTATTCCTAGGTATTTTATTCTTTTTGTTGCAATTGCAAAAGGAATTGTTCTTTGCATTTCTCTTTCTGAGATTTCATTGTTAGTATATAGGAATGCAATGGACTTTTGTACGTTGATTTTGTAACCAGCAACGTTACTGTATTTGTTGATTGTTTCTAATAGCTTTTTGGTCGAGTCTTTAGGGTTTTCTATATATAGCAGTATGTCATCTGCAAAGAGTGATAATTTAACTTCTGCATTCCCAATTTGGATGCCTTTTATTTCTTTGTCTTGCCTGATTGCTTTGGCAAGGACTTCCAACACTCTGTTGAAAAGCAGAGGTGATAGGGGAAAGCCTTGTCTTGTTCGTTGAGCATAGAGCAAAGGGCTTCAGTTTTTCACCATTAATTATGAGATTAGCTGAGGGCTTGTCATATATGGCCTTTAATATGTTAAGGTATTTTTCTTCTATACCTATTTTATTAAGTGTTTTAATCATAAATGTATGTTGTATCTTGTCAAATGCTTTTGCTGCATCAATTGATATAATCATATATTTTTTGTCCTTTAATTTGTTTATGTGATGTATCACATTGATGGATTTGTGGATGTTGAACCATCCTTGTGCCCTGGGGATGAACCTTACTTGGTCGTGATGAATAATCTTTTTAATGCATTGTTGTATTTGATTTGCTAGAGTTTTGTTTAGGATTTTTGCATCTGTATTCATCAGAGATATTGATCTGTAGTTTTCTTTTTTTGTTGTTGTTCTTACCAGGTTTTGGTATCAGGGTAATGTTGGCCTCATAAAATGATTTAGGGAATACTGTCTCTTCTTCAATTTTTTGAAAGAGTTTGAACAGGATTGGTATTAGATCCTCTTTGAATGTTTGGTAGAATTCACTATTGAAGCCATCTGGTCCCAGAGTTTGCTTTTGGGAAGTTTTTGGATGACTGATTCAATTTTGTTACTGGTGATCAGTCTGTTTAGATTTTCCAGTTCTTCATGGGTCAGCTTTGGAACCATGTTACTAAGAACTTGTCCATTTCTTCTAGGTTATTAAATTTGGTGGCATATTGTCCTTCATAGTATTCTTGGATGATCCTTTGTATTTCTGTGATGTCCGTGATAATTTCCCCTTTTTCATTTCTGATTTTGTTAATTAGTGTCTTCTCCTTTTTTATCTTAGTGAGTCTAGCTGAGGGTTTGTCAATTTTGTTAATCTTTTCAAAAAACGAGCTCTTTGTCACATTAATCTTTTCTATTGTCTTTTTGTTCTCTATTTCTTTTAGTTCTGCTCTGATTTTTGTTATTTCCTTTCTTCTGCTGACCTTGGGTTTCACTTGTTCTTCTTTTTCTAGTTCTTTAAGGTGTAACGTGAGGTTATTTATTTGGGATTTTTTTGTTTGTTTGTTTCTTGAGATAGACCTGTAATAATATGATTTTCCCTCTTAAAACTGCTTTCACTGCATCCCCAAAATTTTGGTAGGATGTATTTTTATTGCCATTTGTTTCTATGTATCTTTTGATCTCTCCTCTAATTTCTTCTTTGACCCAGTCATTCTTTAAAAGTATGTTGTTTAATCTCCATGTATTTGTGTTCTTTCTGCTTTCTTTTTGCAGTTCATATCCAATTTCAAAGCCTTGTGATCAGAGAATATGCTTGGTATGATTTCAATCTTCTTAAATTTGCTGAGTCTGATTTTATGTCCCAATATATGGTCTATCCTTGAGAATGTTCCATGTACACTAGGAAAGAATGTATAGTCTGATGTTTTAGGATGAAGTGCTCTATATATGTCAATTATGTCCATTTCATCTAATGTGTCATTTAGGTCTGCTATTTTGTTATTTATTTTCGGTTTGGATGATCTATCCATAGCTGTCAATGATGTATTTAAGACCCCTAGTTTAATTGTGTTTTGGTCAATTTCTCCCTTTATTTCTGTTAGTAGTTGCTTGGTATATTTCGGTGCTCCCTGATTGGGAGCATAAATATTGATGACTGTTACATCTTCTTGTTGTATAGTCCCCTTTACCATTATGAAATGTCCATCTTTGTCTCTTGTTATCTTTTTTACCCTGAAGTCTGTTTCATCTGATATCATTATGGTTACACCTGATTTTCTCTGGGTACCATTTGCTTGGAGTGTCAGTTTCTATCCTTTCACTTTGAGTCTATGCTTGTCCTTGTAGCTGAGATGTGTCTCTTGGAGACAGCATATGGTTGGGTTTAGTTTTTTGATCCAATCCGCTACTCTGTGCCTTTTTATTGATGAGTTTAGTCCATTTACATTTAGGGTGATTATTATGTGAGGGTTTCCTGTTATTTTGTATTTAGTTTTCTGGTAAGGCTGTGTCTCCATTGTTTCTTTGCCTTTTTGTTGTTGTCTATTATTTCTTTGTGGTGCTATTCTATGATGTATCACTGCTTCTTCGTTTATTACAGTATATATTTCAGTTCTGGATTTTTTTTTGAGTGGTTACCCTTAAGTTTATGTAAAAGAAAGTTTGATATTTAGAGTATTCCATTTTCTTCAGCACGCTTACTTTCTCCATTCCCATATTCCACTTCAGGCCTTTACTCTCTCCCTTTTTATGTTTTGGTTGCCACAAATTGTACCTGTTAATGGTGGTCTGATAGCCTCCTTTAGTATTTCTTATAGTGCAGGTCCTGTATTAGAAAATTCCCTCAGCTTCTGTATGTCTGCAAAGGTCTTTATTCCTCTTTTATATCTAAAGGATATCTTTGCTGGATATATTATTCTTGGCTCATAATTTCTTTCAATAGTTTGAATATTTGGTTCCACTCCCTCCTGGCTTGTAGAGTTTTAGCTGAAAAATCTGATTATAATCTAATGGGCTTTGCTTTGTAGGTTATCGTCTTCTTTTTCCTGGCTGCCTTGATTATTCTTTCTTTGTCGTTGATTTTAGACAGCTTCCACACAATGTGCCTAGGAAAAGGCCTATTGGGATTGAAGTAATTAGGTGTTCTATTTGCTTCTTGGATTCAAGGATCCAGTTCTGTCCACAAGTTTGGGAAGTTTTCATCAACAATTAGAATATATTCTCTGTCCCCTTGTCTCTTTCTTCTTTTTCTGGTATGCCCAGTATTCTTATATTGGTCTTTCTGATAGAGTCAGAAAGTTCTTGTAGAGTTTTTTCATTTCTTTAAGTCTCAAGTCTCTTTCTTCTTCCATCTGTGTAATTTCCAGGTTTCTATCTTCAATGTCACTGATTCTTTCCTCCATCTGGTCAATTCTACTACCTAAGCTGGTTATTTCATTCTTAATTTCTTCTATTGAGTTCTTAATCTCCAGAAATTCTTTTTGGTTCTTTTTTAAAATTTCAGTCTTTTTTTTAAAATGCTCATGTTGTTCTTTGATTGTGTTTCTGAGTTCATTGAACTGCCTTTCTGTGTTTTCTTGCATCTCCTTGAGTTTTTCAGAGCTGCAATTTTGAATTCTCTGTCATTTAAGTCACATATTTCCATATCTTTAAGTTCCTTTTCTGGAGACTTTTCACTTTCTTTCTGAGCTGTCTTGTTGCCTTGGTTATTCATGGCAATTACTGATTTATTATTTTTCTTCCTAGACATGTACAGGAGTGGCTTCTGCAACAGGTTGATAGGAAGAGGTCTTTCTTTTTCCAATACTTGTTGGTAGAATGTTTTATTTTCTCTCTGACTGCAGTCTATTTTTTTCTCTCTCACACGACAGTGCTGTTTTCTCTGTTCTATTCCACCTTCTCACACAATGGGGGGGGGGTTCCCTGGGAAACAGGCTTCTCCTCTGTTAATAGTTCGCCTGGGTCACAGGGCCCAGTGTCTGTGTGGGTATGCAGAGAGCTTTTGAAGTTCCAAAGCTCTTCCTGCACCATATTCAGAGCCCGTATGTTTCAGGAGTTCTGTTTAGTCCTGCAGGGATCCGCCCAGATAGGTGGAGCCAGGGGTGTGGTGAGTTGTGAGAGGTGGCCCAGAGCAATGGTGGCGACCACCACCACAGCTGGTCCTGCTTCCACAGTTCCCTCCCCATTGCCGGAACCAGTTGGGCTGTGAATCTGTTTCTGCGGTCCACATTTCTCAGAACAGAAAATATTCTGTTCTTTTGATCTGACACTGCTACTGTTCCACTTCTAGCAGCGGGCAGGTGGGGGCGGGGAGAGTTCTGGGAGGGTAGGGAGGGGGCGTCTAGTCTCAGTGCCTAAGGCTACCTTTCTGTGCTCAGCAGTGGAGGGCTAAAAACAACGTTTTCAGCCTTCTTCCCTCCATCTTTTCTCCGAGGTCTCTGCCATGAGTGTTGGGTTCAGCCGTGTTATGTGCTGCCCCCTCAGCCCTGTGGGCCATAAGCGGAGCCCTAGCAGTCCGAGTTCTTCCCTCTTTTACATATGCGGTAGTTCCAGGATGTAGCGAGCTTGGAGCACTGAGCTAGGTCTGCGTCCTGCGCTTGCGCGGCTCTGTCTCTGCACGTCTCCCTTCCCTCCTCTCCCGCTTGCGTGATTCGCCCACCTTTAGGTGAATTCAGTAGTGGGCCTCTTCGTCTTGCCTTTCTTCTGTGCAGGGAGTCCTTTGTGGAGTTATTGGTTTTTGATTAGTTGTAAATTCCAGGGGAGCTTTACAGAGGCTCACCTCACACCGCCATTTTGATGACGGTTTTGTATTCTAGTTCTTTAACATGCATGCCTGTTTGTTTAATGCTTCTCTGAGTCTCCTTATATTAGTATTTTTAATATACAAGCATATACATATTAATACGGTTCTTAATACCAAATTAATACCAAAGCCAAAGGCAATAAAATGAATATATCACTTTTTATATAAATGGCCTAAACAGTCCTCTTTCCATAAACAGTCCTCTCCCATAAACAGTCCTCTTTCCCTTCAAGTTCAGAATCATGAAAAGAGTATCATCATTCACCTTAAAAAAATGCCTTAAATTCCCTCTTACCAACACTCAGATCTTTGGCTGCAATACTTTTTCATGCTATCTATATTCCCTTAATGTTTTTAAAATTATTCCCTTTTTCTCACTTTCACTATCACTGCCTTAATCAAATCCTTCAACATCTCTTTCTGAATTTTTACAATAATCTTTCAAGTGTTTACAAGGTTTTTATTGTTAATCTTGGCCTAATCAACTCCATTTTCTACAGAGGTACCAGAGTGTCCTTTTTTTTAAAAAAATAAAATAAAAATATGATCATATTACATTAAAATTCTTCAATAGAACCTGACTTATTTTTTGTGTAAATTCCAAATGCTTCAGTGTGGAGTATAAGGCTATTCAATCAGTTTAGAGCTTTATCCATCAACATTCATGCATCCTTTGAGAAAGAAATGTCTGCAGTGCTTTGACAATTCTACATCTCCAAGACTTTTTCCAATATGTGGTCTTATTTTTCACTGTGTGCCTCTCTGTCAAACCAATAAACTAAATTAGTGTCCACTAAACATCATTTGTGCTCATACTACCTGAACAATTATTTTACTTTATATGAGAAACACCTACATTTTTATTTACTTAATACTTTTGTTTGAATAGATTCACTCTTCTAAATTTAGTCTTACTCCAACCAGAATACACTTAAAATGGAATAGAATCTTCTGGTCATGTTGAAGAAACTGGTACTGCACTGGATATACCTTTCTACCTTAAACTATTGCAAAACTATACGAACTACTATGTGAACAAGTTTACTCCATACAGCCGACTTGCAAGTCTATGACCCCAGAGAGACAAATTTCAAATGAAATGAGACATATAATTACCCCCAGTTTCTGCCTAAAGACACCTTTTAGACCATAGTGCAGGGAGGGGAGGGGAGACTGAAGCAGAGGAGAGCGATCCCACTGAATGAAAAAGACGGAGCTATGATTTCAGGGAGGTTGAGTCAGCTGCAATTTACAGGAAAGTGTTGGGGAAAGGAAAAACATACACAGAAAATTCCCAGAGTTCAAATGATGCCCCATACTTGATATTTGACAAGCCATTTGGGGAAAGCATGAATGCAACCGTTACGCCATACTGATATGTTTAAACTAAATCTTGAGAAAGGCTACTCTCAATGGACTATTAGATAATTAAAAAATTATCCTCGAAAGGACAAAACTGATCTTTCAATTGTTTAACTAGAAACCCAAACAGAGTTCAGAAGTATTTAAAGAATACAAAAATGCAGATACTCAACAAGATAGTATTTATAATATTCAGAATCCAATTTTTTTAAAAAGTAACTAAATAGTCAAAGAAGCAGGAAAATGTGATGCAGAACTGATAGAAAAATAATTGATAGAAACACGGCATGCAATTAATTATAGAGAAGATGAAATTAGCAGCAAGGACTTTAAAACAGTTGTCATAAATATACTCAAAACTTCCCTCCTACAATTACGTAAGAGAGAAAAATCTTCAATTAACCATTAACTTATTTCTTCATGAATACCACTTCTGGAGCAATTTTGATCCACTCCTCTTGTATCTGCCTCTGAAGACTAAGTGATAGCCAGTAGCTTCCGGGATAATTGCCAGGCAATGCGGCAGAGTTGGGGTAAAAAGTGTCAGAATAGAGGGAAATAAAAGTTGAAACTTAATCAATGCTTTGTGGGGATACTGCCATGATTAGAACTCCCTGAGTATAAAAACACCTTTGAGAGTAAAGAGGAGAGGCCAAAAAAACAAACACAAAACAACAACAATAAAAACCCAGAAATTTAAAATGAAGAAAAAACAAGAAACAAATGAGTATCATATTTACAAGTGAAAAAGTGTGTGTTTGGGAAACAAAGTAGATTTAAATCATTTTACTCTAGTAAAAAATATGTGATGTAATTGAAGTACAAAGTTTCTTCCTCCCCTATGATGTTTTCCTATTTTGGTACTTAGATATCTATTCATCTATAATTAACATATTCAAAAATAACAATAAATCGTTACAGTTCTCTTTATCTTCCTGCTAATACAACTTTCCTCCTCTTACAAAAACTACTACTGTATATATTTTAAATATTCCATAAGTTGACAAATATGTCATTATGTGTAATAGGCTTAGGTATAACAACTGTAAAATATATTTTCCTTTCTTAATATTTTACTCTTTTAAAAACTATTTATTGAGTGTTTACTATTGTCTAACACTGTTACAGTTATTTGGGAAAAATTGGCAAAACTAATTACCTTACTGTGAAATAAAATTTGTTCTTATTGCCGTCTACTAGTATTTTAACATTCTTGAACACTTTTACATTATTTAATACAATGAGTTTCTATTATACTATAGACATAACAATATTTTTTGAAACAAATCTGAAAAGATGTATTTTTCATATAAAATTCTTGTATGAATATCTCTCAAAATCATGGACTAGGGAAATAGCAATATTGCCTCCTATGATTTTCCTAATATCAAAATAGAAATTTATTATGTGAATGCACTATTTGAAAAAGAAAAAAATATGTACTGATGCTAATTAATATTAATCTACAAAGGGAATGACTGATCTCTGAATCATTTTAATTGATTCCGTTTTTCATGGAAAGCCCTATAATGAAAAATACATATTTTTGCAGTCTGTACTGTAATTTCCCTAATTCAAAATTTCATTTTCTTAACATGAATAATTAATTTTAAGCACTCAATAAATTATTATTATATTATGAGGAACATTTTTTTCTAGTGAATCCTAAGCTTATTTAAAATTCTTCTCTGCCCAGACTTCTATTTACTGAACTACTAGGGACATTTAAGGTCAAATCTAACACTTGGGGCATATTTTTATATGAAAACTGTCCAAAAAGTATAAATAATTATAAAGTAGAAGACATAAAAAGTAGAATCTTGAAGAGCAGAACAGTGTAGGTGAAAATTCTGAGAATCAAAATACTTCTGCTTTTAGGTAAGCACCAAGAAATGTCAGTTAAGTTAATTAAAGCAATAAAATTTCATTAAGTTCAAAGACCATCTTTTTGTAACCAATATTGTAAAGACAGTCATGTTGTTGTTTTTTTCCAGCAAACAGAAGCATGTATTAAAAAAGGTCTGATGGGTTTTTGTTGTTGTTTTGTTGTTGTGATGGTGATGGTAAGGTGCCTTAATAAATCTGTATACATTACCATTTTTGAAAAATGACCTAATTTCAAACTAAAAGGAACAATAAAACTCAAAGATTTAAGGAAAAATGGATATTTAGAAAACATTGCTATGGTTTTCATTGAAGGCAAATAAATAAAACAAATTGTTATATATTCACTATCTTAATTATAGTGGTGATTTTATGGGTGTATAAATATATTCAAATTTATCAAATTGTACACTTTAAATACATTTGATGTTTTTGTATGTCAATTATATCTCAATAAAAATACTAAAAAACAAAAAAAAGTAGGCACACAGGAGTCTCACTTTGATATAAAACTGTCTTGAAGTCTTGTCCTTTGAATAGACCCTTTGGTGACTTTCAAATATAGAGACAAATATAATAAACAGATATTTACTAGAATAGGTAAAGGGTTATTATTTTATGAAAACAATAAAAAAGTTATTTCCATTAATGATCATGAAAAACAGTCATTAATACTTACAGAACATAATTACCCCAATAGCTAACTTGTGCACTCCTAGTTATATTTGTTAGAATTTCATAATTTATCTTAGTAAACATACATTAGTGTCAAATCCAGTCTCATGAGTAGACCTCATAAAGTGAGGTGCTTTCTATTGGAACATTTTAATTAGAAACATGATGGACTACTTTTCCTTATGCCTGGTAGATGAAATAGAACTACAGTGGGTTAGGCTTTCTTTTTTTTTTCCTCTCTAGAGATTTTTAATATGACTTTTTGAAAAAAAAAAATCAATTATTAAAGTTTAAAGCATAGCAATTGAAATAAATGAGTTCGAGTCTTAGATTATCATTTCAATGAGAAGTGAAACAAACACTTTTAAAATTCTAGAAAATCAAACACATTTTGCTTTTTCCTCCCTAGTAGGAGAAACAGTGTGTAACTGACTTAAAATAGCAGCTTTTTTGTTACTTAAGATTATTAGTGCAGATAAGCAGTAGACATTATCATGCCACTAACATAATTACAGGTTGTATTCAATTCTGTCACTGATAACAGCCTTTTATTACATGGGTCAGTATTGAAAGGTATAAAAGATTTTCTCTCTCTGCTTTCAAAATTGTCAAATATATACACACAAAAAATACCAAATGGAAAAACAAATATTTATTGCTTTCTTTATATTTTCTCCTTCCCACCCCCGTCCCTCCCCAAACAGTGAGAGCACACAAAAAATGTTAGAGCTGTAAAGAATTTCTCAGGAAACTGGGAATAGAATTTCTCAGAATTAACCCTCCATTTAAAATGAAGGAGTGTAGTTATTTCAGGAAAATTATTTTGAGATGTTAAATTATAATTTTGATGATTTCCTACTTGGAAATTTAATGAGTTTGATAGATTGAGAATAATAGTGATTTCATCCTGTAAGTAAAATAATAAATTTTTCAAGTTTAGGTTGAACTTGCTTTTGGTGGAGGGGTTCTGTGAGCATAGCCCTGATCTAAAAGAAGGAAACATATACAATAATCCTGTGTATTTGCCCCAAGCATTTTTTCCCATTACTAAGGTCAAATGAGAACTCAAGCACACAGCTTGTGACTTTGGATGGACTTGCTCTATTACCCAAATTAGTTCTCTTCATTTCTTTTGGTTCCATAGTTTAAATTAGCAATAAGCACCACTGGAAACTTCTGTCAGCCTTGTGTTAATGTATTCTTCGTAAGCAATTGAAATAAGCTTGGCTCATACATTCCTAACAGGATCTCATTTTAGTGAACTTTGGGAACTAGAAAAGGTTTCCCAGGCCTAAGATAATTAGGAAACTTTCTTAAAATTAACTCAAAGTTTTGACTTGCTCTGATCCAGACCCACCTTGGGGTGCTTCTTAGGTTGTAAAGAAAATCAGGATTCAATAATCTGAGCCTCTATGTCACCTGCAATGAGAACACTTTAGATACTTGGCTTAGAAATGATTATGTCACTAATACCAGTGTGATAAACAAGCTAAGAAGATGGTGGTTTTGTCATTCCTCTTATTTTCCTACCCATACTAAAGTGTTAAAATTAGCTTTTATGTTTTATTCAATTAAAAAACAAAACAAAACAAAAAAACTAGCAGTAGTGCTCTTATTAAATGAAAGCCATAGTCATAACAGGTGAGAATATTTAATGTGTTTGTGAATGTGATTCATTGGATGAATTAGTAACAGAAACTAGCCGTAACATTACCTGAATCTCAACACATCCAAAATCCAAGTTTTATCTCAATTTGTCCCAAGACAACTCTGTTCTAATATTAGAAATCTCAACTCTCTGCATCTCTTTAATTCAAACTTCATGTCCTATACATTCTTTCTTGGTAACATCATCTTCTGGGTAAAATATTTAGGCATATAGCAATATCCCATAAGTATGAAAAAGTCTATGTAAATAAAAAAGAAAGGTAGAGTTTTGGGGTAACAGAGTATCATATAAAACATCATTTGGTTAATTTGTTAAGGTTTATATTTTTCTCAGGATATGAAATCCTTAGAATTCATGATGATAGGCAAAATTTTACCAACCAGCTGGTGCAACAAAGGCACTAAGAAAATCAGACTGAATTGATATGGCCCCATATCAGTAGTATGGTCAGCCATGTTGGCTGAGTATCATTCCAACTTATTAATTAAATAATGTATCATACCCTCCAATGAGATTTTTATTGTTTTTTTTTAAGTAGGCTACTAAATGTAAGCGTCTTTCCTACTCCTGTTAATTGTAGTTAGTTTAATTAAATTATGTATTCAGTATACATTTTATATATTATATGATTAAGGCAAATAGAGGTGGCTTTCCTAAAGTCTTACAGAAATATGAGTGTATGTATGTCCAAATGCATGTATATGTGTTAAGACAGGTGTGGTGATTGTCAGAATTCAGCATGGTTATAGGTTAATGAAGGAGATGTTGACAGGTAGGGTCTTCAAGTAAATACTTACAATATTTGCCACTACCTACTTCTCTAGTAACTAGCTATAGGTAAAGTATTTGAGGTTTGGTGATTCTGAGATTAAAACAATAACAATGATAACACCAGCTGTGAACGCTTTTTTTTTTCATTCCATACTTGATTGCATGAGTAGATATGCAAAATATAATGCAGGGCAGCCATATTAGATTCTTTCAAACAAGGTGGAGTATTAATAAATATATCAATAACAATAAACAAAATAGCTAAGAACTTGTTTACAAATAATGTTTATTACTACACTTTTTTTTCTATTTCCCTTAATTCATAAAAATCTACATTTCTCCTTTATAGCATTTGTTGGATTGAGAGTAAAAAATGTGCTAAAAAGAAAACAGGCTTATCTGTGGAAACATAAGATGAAAATTGTCAAGTGATTCTTTTTTTCAAAGAAATGTGAGTCACTTTTCAAGTGGCTAAGAAAATATAGGAGCAGATGCTGAAATAATAAACATCTTGTGTTATTTCACTTAGAGGAAGTCGTATAAATACCATCATAAAATAAAGAACTTGATGCACTCTGAGAAATATGCCATCATCAAACAAATGCCTTTTTTATTGCTAGCAGGAAGAACACAGATGGCTCAGTCTGCTCATTTTGGTATTTATTAAAATAAATTTACTAAAAATCAGGTAGGTGCCTCATTATTTTCAAGATACATTCAATGCTGTAGAAATATACTGATATCTCTTTCAGAAAAGCTGTCCAGGACCCATTTGACATTGTCATCTATTATGAAGATACTTGATGGAAAAATTATTTTTTCTCCAAGTAATACTAATGATCAGTCTGGTTAAAATAGTTTGACATTTTCAAATGACACCAAGGTGAGAAGCAACAGAACAGGTTTAAGGAATAAGTAACCTCATCCATTCCTTTTTGTATTATAAAAAAAGACAGACATATATCTTACAATTTTCATCCCATACTTCACTTTAAACCGAGTCACAGGCTGAAAGAGAATTGTTTTCAGTTTTTGCAATAAAACCAGCTCTATGTTGAAAAGACACTTCCATGCCTTTCTGGCTTGTCATTGTTCAGGATTTCTGTGACTAATTTTCTTTGTTAAAAAAATAAGACTGTTTATTTCCCTCATATTTTGTCAGTATGTTTCTCCCAATATTACATTATGTGATCTCATCTTTGATTTTGAATAAGTTATTATACTATATTTAAACTCTTGTCCTTTCTTATTTTTAAAAAATAAAATGTGATGCCACTTTTAAAAATAAATGCCTAAAAAAAAATTATAAGCTGCATTGCTTCAGAGCTTTAATCCATAAACTTACCTATTTCTATCCTGGGAAAAATGCAGCTCTAGTTTATACAACTATAGTTTATGCACTGTTGAATATAAGAATAGTTGAGTAAATAAATCACAAATGTATTTTGACTTGACGTTTTAGATAATTGCCTCTCTCCCCGATTTCCCTGAAGTGAATGTACATCAAAAACAGATGCTGCATTTGATGCTCATGGGATTTGAAATGCAGTCGTCATCAAGAGAAAAAAATAAATTTCAAGTGCATATTAGTGAACATTTGCAATACAAATAATTCTGTATAATTAATTATCATTGGTTTCGTGGTTATTTTCTCAAGCCAAGAATTATATTTAGTCACTTGTCCATTAATACCTACATCAGATGGTCTAAATTCAATTTCTTCTGGTCTATGACGTAGAAAAAACATTTTTAAACATGATTCTGAATATATGTAGTTATTCTCTTCATTTTATATATACACACATATATATATACATGTATATACATTTTAAGAAAGGAAAAAACTACTAAAATTGTAATTCTTAATATTACCGATAACAACAGGTGACTACTAGTCACATTTGACTTCTGCAATTACAAGAGGTGCTCAAAATGTTTACCATCAGCATCCGGACACTCCTGATTACAGCGAACTACTGCTTGAGCAACATTGACCAACTGTCCACTTGTATATGTTTTTTTGGCATCCCTGGTACATATGCACACACATATATACATACATATATATGTATATATACCCATATATAGAGATATATACATATGTACATGTATATATACCGAGCAATAGCACAATTTTGAAAGAATTATACTATGATATAGAGTGGTACTTATGATTGCTATTATTATTTTAATATGAAAGAACTTCATCACCGGCCTCAAGGTTTCCACTTCTGAGATCAGTTCTTTTCCCTGTTGATAATACTATCAGATATATATTTGATGAATAACCCATAATATCTTTCCATTGGTGGTAACATAGCTTTTGATGGTGGAATGTATATTTAAAAAACATCTGTTCTGAGGTAGAATTTACGTTTTACTGAGCAGAGTTTCAATCCATTGTTAATTCAAAAACTCCCTATATAGCCTCTAGATTTAGAAATGCATGGCCACTAAAAAAGATTTAATGTAGCTTTGATATCTGCCCACTCTGGTCTTTATGTAGCTGCAGCTCCAAAAGTCTAAAAGTATAATGTAGCAATATAAAAATCATATTTGTTTTAAAAAATAGTAATGTCATCCATTAGAGTTAAAAATAAAGGCTTATTAAATTTACCTTCTCTAATTTTAAGTTCAAAAAGAAAACATAAGAAAGGCGCTTCTCTGGAAGACAAGGGTAGTTTCCTTTTGAGGTCCCAAAAGTTTCTCTACAAGGAAAATGTCTTCATTGAATAGACTATTAAATGGTACTTTTCTTGTTCATTTGTATTCTCCTAAGAGTTAAGATAATTATTTATAGATAAAAGAAATCTTATCATTTGCAACAACATGGATGGATCTAGAGAACATTATGTTAAGTGAAATAAGTCAGAAAGAGAAAGACAAGTACCATATGATCTCACTTATATGTGGAATCTAAAGAAAAGAATAAGTGAATGAACTAATCAGAAACAGTTTTGGGGACAAAAAGGAAAAAAACCGAGAGTTGTTAGATGGGGGGGGGGATAAGGGGAAAGGTGAAGGGATTAGGAAGCAGCTGGTAACCACAAGATGGCCTCAGGGATTTTGAAAATTAATTTGGGGAACGTATTCAATAATGTTGTAAAGATTTTGTTGGGTATCCGATGGACATGTGTCCTATTTGGGAGACCACCTCAGGTATACTGTGGATGCCTGATCATGGGTACACCAGAAGCTAAACAATAATGAATGCTAACTATAATTTAAAACAAACAAACAAACAAACAAACAAATAAACATAAACAAATAAAAATAATTGATAAAATAATATGATAATTGGTTTTGTTGAACTTACGACAAATTTGCAATGACGAAGAGTTCTTGGCCTTCTATGATGCATAAATATCATAAATTTTTTACTGATACATAAAATTTCTTGTACCTTGCATCTGTTCTTATGTTTTGTAATTATTTGTTACATAAAATTTCTTGTACCATAATATATTAAAAAATAAATGCTAAAATTCCTTTATAATATAAAAAAAAGAAAATACTTTACTAAATTTATTTAACCAATAAATTAACAGACAACCAAGAGTACTTAGTAGTTAATAACAAAGTAGACCTAATTGTTTCAATGTACTGTACAACACATTTCATTAAAATACAGGTAGAATGGGAAGTTTTACCTATAGTGTGCTTAATATTTTTAAAATAAGCTTCCAAATTTAAATAATTATAAAAGGAAGCATAAAAACATTAAATAATACAGAAAATAAAGACAAAAATTATCACCCAGATCTTATTTCCCTAAATGCCAAATAACTGGCTGGGACTCTACAAGTTTGCATTGACATTAACTTTCAATTAGACTTTGACAATACATCTTTATTAGCACTGAGAACCATTTCTTTTTAAATTATCATTTTAATGGGTGTAAAAACAATTTTATCACATTTTCATTTATTTAGCAATGACTATGAGTGTGAGGCACTGAGGATACGTAAATTGAACACTTATTCTCATGAATCTTTAAATGTCCTTTACTCAAACTTAATTTTTCTTGATAAAAATTACTGCAAATGTTGTTATTTCATTTGTTAAAAGTAATTCTTCATTTGAGATAACTAAATTCACATACGATTGTAAGAAATAATATGGGAATCCAATCCACCCTATATCCAGTTTTTCCCAATGATAGCATCCTGCAAAACCAGATAATAGACATCCAGAATTTAAAATTGTGTTAATGTTTTCAAAGGACTAAGTTAGTTTTCATTGATTCTCTGTATTGTTTTATGAGTCTTTATTCCATTTATCTCTTCTATTTGTAATAAGTCAAATCTGAAGGTAAGCCAGATGCCTTATAGGAGAGAATGCTTAAACAAATATTAGTACAGCTATACAATGGAATACGAGTGCTGAAAGTCTAAAAACAAACAAACAAAAAAAACAACAACAACAATCTGGATGGATATGAACAGAATTAGTAATTTTTTAACCAATAAATTAGCAGATAACCAAGAGTACTTAACAATAACAAAGAGGACTTAATAGTCTAGGTAAAAAACTATTCCATCACCAGCATAAGAATCCCTTATAATGCCCTTAAATAGCCACACCCACTTCCTTCCCACACCAACTTCCTTGCTAGTCTGTAGGAAACATTAATCTGTTCTATATTTCTATACTTTTGTTGTTTCAAGAATATAATGTAAATGGAATCATATATTATGGAACATTTTGGGATTGGCTTTCTACCAAACATTTAAAGAAGAGTTAACAACAATCCTTCTCAAACTCCTAAAAATTGAAAAGGAGGGAACAGTTTCCATTCACATTCTAAGAGGTCGTCATTACCCTGATACCAAAGCCAGACAAAGACATCAGAAGAAAATTACAATATCCCTAATGAATACTGATGCAAAATTCCTCAACAAATTAAAAAAGAATTATACACGAGGGCCAAATGGGATTTATTATAGAAAAGCAATGTTAGTAAAGCATGCAAAAATCGATCAGTGTAATATGCAACATTTACAGAATGAAGGAATTGAAGTAAAATGATGATTGTCATGCAGGGCGGCCTGTGGATCTCTGCTCCCGATCCCCCACATAAGAACTCAGGATGTGGCTAGGCCAAAAAGGAACACCCACGGAGCCACTATAGTCTCACTGGAGGCTGGATTCACATAACGTGTGACCTGCTGTTTACTTTTCTGCCAACCAACCAACTACTCTCCTCGACTCCCCTCCCCAGTGCAGCCGTGGCAGTTATATTAGTGGCCAATGGCTCAAGGTTTACAGCTGACGGCCAATTAGCCGCAGCTGATGGCCATCTACCACCCGAGCCAGCACCTTTCCACGTGAGGCCGAGAGCCTGGAAACTGCTCTCTGGGGCTCTGTCCCCACAATCCACCCCTAAAGTGTCTCGCCTCACAATCTAGGCGCAACAAGCATCTTCCACGAGGGTCCCTGTGCCATATTAGGCTATCGGCACCTATGGACAAAAATAAACAGTAGTCTTAGGAACCAACAATGGCAAATCCCTTCCATCTGGGAGGATACACGCTAGCTTTTTGTCCTGGGAAAGGACGGTCGCTGCCACTGGCACCTTCCCTGGTTTGTGGTACCAGACCTTTATGGCAGTGCTTGGGGTCCCTTGCATAGTTTCAACATGTAACAGAACAGGGGACCCTATAATAAGCCATAGTGAGAGCACATAGGTTCCCCGCAAAATCATCCCAGTATCGGGACCTCAGTATACTACAGTCACTTGCTGTGGCCACTCAGCCACCACCTCTGGCGTCACTTGCAAATCATGAGTCAAACCGGCCCCTCATGGTGCTATCAGGCCCAACCATCGACAGTGGGGGCTTTTGACCTGCGAGGGCCAAGTCCATTGCTGTTGTTCTCCTGCTTTCAAGCATGTGGGTGCTGGCAGAAAAATGTTTCCATTCCTGCCGTAGCCTGGTTTTAACAGGGTCTCACTAGTGGTAACTTGTAATTGAATGGGAGCGGCTGTTCCATTTAGCAGAGCTTCTACTGGTGTGGGCCCTCCCTTCCGTTGTCTCATTCAGGACTCTCAGGATGTCCCATAGACATGAGACACAGTCACTCATCATGGGAGACCGGAGACCTTGCTTCAAAAGGCCATTGTAGTGTTCAATCATGCCAGCTGCTTGTGGGTTATACGGAGCATGAAACAACCATCACATGTCCATCCTGGCAGCCCAGTGCTGCACTTCTTGCCCCATAAAATGGGTACCCTGTCACTTTCAATGATTTGGGGGCAACCATAGAGGGTGCACAGCCGTGTAAAAGCGACCACTGTATACTGCTGATCTGCACACAGCCGGACACGAACAAGCAAACATCAACCCTGTAGCAGTGTTCACTGCTGTAAACATGTATATTGCATTGCGGGACTTTGGCAGGGGTCCAATGTAACCTACTTGCTAGCGAGTAAGGGACACCCTCCCTCGTGTAATCTGCTGTGTCTCCCAGGGGAGCCTCCGCCTTTGGGGGCTGTCCTGGGCACAGACATCTGCTATCTCCTGCCATTTCAAAGGCAGGCCCCAGCGTCTGCTCACCTGCCACATGGTTTGGCTTCCGGCATGCTGCAATTTCCTATGCAGCCAATGGGCCACATCAGTGGTAGGAGCCTGTTCTAACCATTGGACCCATGCTAGGGCATCTGCTTCATCATTACCTGGGGACACTAAAGGGGAGTGACCTGTGACATGCATTAGGGTTACCTCCTTCCTCTGCCCTAGGTTCCAGAGGTCCTGCCACATGGCTTGACCCCACAGTGGACAGTGTCTTACCAACCACTTTTGGTGTTTCCATGTAGGGAGCCACAACGTTAGGCCCCAGAACACCACCCAGCCGCCAGCGAGACTATAGTAGTATGACTTCCCTATCTATGGCTCCGTGGATGTTCCTTTTAGGCCTCACCATGTCCTACATTCCTATGTGGGGAGCGGGACCAGAGATCCTGCAAGCTGCCCCGCACGACAGTGATAAAATGTCAAAGTTATGTTATTGAAAATGTATGTAATTCCCTCAAATAAATGATACTAATGTCACCTATCTGAACTGAATATATGGCCTTTATAAACGTATAAAATTGCTTTATGTCTTTTTCCTAAATAAATAATTTAAATAGAGGAAATAACGTATGCATATGTAACTATTTTATGATTTGAATATATGTTTTCTCATAATTTCAATCTTCTCTTCAAAAATAAACATAATAATTTTAAATCAAATTGACAAATCATCTTTGCCCAAACTTTTATTTATCAATTATTAGCTAAGGGAGTTGTCTACAACTGGGTGGGCTTCTCAAGGTTAGCTGAGGAGTTTGGTTCTCAGGGCCACAAAGGACAGAGTATAAACAAATTTGTTAGCAAATTTAAGGAAGAGGAGAGTAGGAAAGATCGAGAGGGAGAGCAAGAGGTGGTTTCCTTAGCTTCTACCTATAGCATTGTGTAAGAACCATTGCAAACTTTGTAAACTAACTTCCTAAATAGAATATATAACATTTAACTGAAGGAATAGGTTATATAGCCTTTACTCTACCCTCAGATGCCTAAGAATTTGGTCTTTGATCAAATCCTTACTGCTAGACTAACTTGAGGAAAATTAAAGGAAAACACCCCATGCAAGATAAGTGACAATGCAAACAACATCACCTGTACCTAATTGATGTGATTATTTCTCAAATAACAATTAACTGAAAGTTAATAGTCCTTCTGAGAATGCAGTTTCACCAGATAGTAAAGTTCTTCAGGTACCCAGAGCTAATAGCCTCCTTGAGCAGAAGTGTTCCACCGCTTTGTAATCTTATCTTCCATTACCACACTTGTTCTAATGTGGAATTACTGAGATATTTAGAAGTTATGTCTGAAATCTCTGTTATGATATTTTCATTCATATTGTGTTTCCAGTCTTATATTCTTTTTTTATAGCTAAGTAAACTAGTGCTGGCTGGAGCCTATATTGACTCATGAGTTTCAGTGTCCATCTCAACTCAAGACCCATCTCTTCTCTGTCCTCTGGCTAAAATTGTGTAAACCCAAGATCATGTCTATTGTGGGGACAGAGTCCCAGAGAGCAGTTACCAGGCTCTCGACCTCACATAAAAAGGTGCTGGCTCAGGTGGTAGATGGCCATCAGATGTAACCAATTAGCCATTAGCCACTGATATAACTGACGAAGCTAAATTAGCAAGCGCGGATTGCACTTAGCAAGTGGGGTAGGTTGGTTGGCAGAGAAGCAGATGGCCGATTGCGGATCTTGTGGCTCGTGCTTCCTGTGTCTCCAGCCCAGCTGCCAGCAAGACTATAGAGGTATCACTTCCCTATCTATGGCTCTGTTGGTGTTCCTTTTTGGCCTAACCATATCTTAGGTTGTTATGCGGGGAGCGGGAGCTGAAACTCCACCTAACACCCCACATGACACTATGCATGATAGCTACTCTTTGAGTCATTTCAAGAATTTACACATTTGAATGCATTGAGTGATAATTCTAAATATTACACATTGGTTTGAGAACTTTCAATGTTTATTGTAATATTTTAATAAATCGTTTTGTTTTTCAAGGTTTTTTCTCATTGTTAAATATTTTGTTTACATATTAATAGGGAAATTTTCTTCTAGAAAAGCCTCTTATACTTATTTTTGTCTTCTATAATAAGACTTTGAGACCCAAGTAATTACAGAATTGCATGTGATGAAATAATAATGTGGTTCTGTGAATATCTACTATTAGTAAAGTATGTATGATTATGCACTATGTAACATTTATTTTGATTGCATTGAGGGTGCTTTGCTTGTTTTTTTGGCTTTTCAGTTGAGTTGCAGAGTATTACATTTGCTAAAAAAAATTGTCTCTAGAATGTTTTTCTTTTTCCTTTATTAGTTTGGTTAAACTCAAAATCCAAGAGATATCATTTAAAGATGTGAAGGTGTGAATTCTGATTACGCAGCTGATAAACCTTTAATATATTAGCTTCCAATACTGTGATTTAATATAGAATAAAAGAAAATAAGCAGCAATATATTTGGGTTATAAAACAGTAAAATAAGTATTTCTTATTAGCCTATTTGAGATTTCCAAGATTATTGTTTCCAATTGGAAGTTGTGTGTGTGTGTGTGTGTGTGTGTGTAATAAGAGTTAAAAAAAATATAGAGCACCGTTATTCTAGGCAATATTCTTTTTTTATTAAAGTTTATTGGGGTGACAAGTGTTAGTAAAGTTACATAAATTTCAGGTATACAATTTTGTAACATCCTCTATAAATCACATTGTGTGTTCCCAACCTAGAGTCAGTTCTCCTTCCATCACCATATATTTGATCCCCTTTACCCTCATCTACCACTCCCCTCCCCACTTACCCTCTGGTAAACACTAAACTATCGTCTGTGTCTATGAGTTTTTGTTTCTCATTTGTTTGTCTTGTTCTTTTGTTGTTTTTGGTTTACATACCACATATTGGTGAAATCATATGGTTCTCTGCTTTTTCTGTCTGACTTATTTCGCTTAGCATTATAATCTCAAGATCCATCCATGTTGTCACAAATGATTCTATTTCATCTTTTCTTACTGCTGAACAGTATTCCATTGTGTATATATACCTCAACTTCTTTATCCATTCATCTGTCGAAGGACATTTTGGTTGTTTCTATGTCTTGGCCACCGTAAATAAAGCTGCAATGAACATTGGAGCACACTTGTCTTTATAAATACATTTTTTTCAGATTTTTGGGGTAGATACCCAGGAGAGGGATTGCTGGGTCATATGGTAATTCTATTCATAATTTTTTGAGAAACCTCCACACTGCCTTCCATAGCAGCTGCACCAGTCTGCATTCCCACCAAAAATGTATAAGGGTTCCTTTTTCTCCACAGCCTCTCCAACACTTGTTACTATTTGTCTTGTTGATGATAGCCATTCTAACCAGGGTGAGTAGATAACTCATTATTGTTTTTATTTGCATTTCTCTGGTGATGAGTGATGTTGAGCAGTTTTTCTTATGTCTATTTGCCATTTGTGTGTCTTCTTTGGAGAAATGTGTCTTCAGGTCCTCTGCCCATTTTTCAATTGGGTTGTTTGTTTTTTTGTTGTTGAGTTTCATGAGTTCCTTGTATATTTTGGATATTAGCCCCTTTTGGGAAACACTGTTTGCAAAAACCTCCTGTTCAGTTGGTTGCCTCTTTATTTTGTCGATAGTTTTTTTGCTGTGTAAAAGCTTTTAAGTTTGATATAGTCCATTCATTCATTTTATCTGTTACTTCCCTTGCCTTTAGAGTCAATTTCATAAAATGCTGTTTGAACCCAAGGTCCACAAGTTTAGTTCCTATGTTTTCTTCTATGCAGTTTATTGTTTCAGGTCTTATGCTTAAGTTTTTGATCCATTTTGAATTAATTTTGGTACATGGTGACAGATAGCAGTCCAGTTTCATTCTTTTGCATGTGGCTTTCCAATTCTGCCAGTACCATTTGTTGAAGAGGCTATCTTTTCTCCATTGTATGTTTTTTGCTTCTCTGTCGAAAACTGTCTGTCCATATTTATGTGGTTTTATTTCTGGGTTCTCAATTCTATTCCATTTGTCTCTGTGTCTGCTTTTCTCCAATACCATGCTGTTTTTATTATTGTTGCCCTGTAGTACAAGCTAAACTCAGGGATTATGATACCTCCAGCATTGTTCTTTTTTCTTAGGATTGCTTTGGCTATTCGGGGTCTTTTGTGGTTCCAAACCAATCTGATGATTTTTTGTTCTATGTCTTTAAAAAATGCCACTGGGATTTTTGATGGGGATTGCATTAAACCTGTATATTGCTTTGGGTAATATGGACATTTTAACTATGTTGATTCTTCCAGTCCATGAGCACGGAATGTCTTTCCATTTCTTTGTGTTTTCTTCAATTTTTTTTTAAATGTCTTGTAGTTTTCAGCATATACATCTTTCACATCCTTGGTTAAGTTTATTCCTAGGTGTTTTATTCTTTTTGTTGCAATTGCAAAAGGATTTTTTTTTATTTCTTTTTCTGAGATTTCATTGTTAGTATATAGGAATGCAATAGACTTTTGTACGTTGACTTTGTAGCCAGCAACTTTACTGTATTCGTTGATTGTTTCCAATAGCTTTTTGGTGGACTCTTTACGGTTTTCTATATATAGCATTATGGCATTTGCAAAGAGTGACAATCCAATTTGGATGCGTTTTGTTTGTCTTGCCTGATTGCTCCTGCGAGGACTTCCAGCACTGTTGAAAAGCAGAGGTGATAGGGGACAGCCCTGTCGTGTTCCTGAACATAGAGCAAAGGGCTTCAGTTTTTCACCATAAATTATGAGATTAGCTGATGGTTTGTCATATATGGCCTTTATTATGTTAAGGTATTTTTCTTCTATACCTATTTTATTACGTGTTTTAATCATAAATGGATGTTGTATCTTGTCAAATGCTTTTTCTGCATTAATTGATGTAATCATATGATTCTTGTTTTTTATTTTGTTTATGTGATGTATCACATTGATGGATTTGCATATGTTGAACCATCCTTGTGCCCCTGGGATAAACCCCACTTGGTCGTGATGGATAATCTTTTTAATGCATTGTTGTATTCAATTTGCTAGAATTTTGTTTAGGATTTTCGCATTAGTATTCATCAGAGATATTGGTCTGTAGTTTTCTTTTTTTGTGTTGTCCTTACCAGGTTTTGGTATCAGGGTAATGTTGGCCTCAAAAAATGAGTTAGAGAGTACTGTCTCTTCTTTAACTTTTGGGAAGAGTTTGAGCAGGATTGGTATTAGATCCTCTTTGAAGGTAGAATTCACTAGTGAAGCCATCTGGTCACGGACTTTTGCTTTTGGGAAGGTTTTGGATGACTGATTCAATTTTGTTACTGGTGATTGGTCTATTTAGATTTTCCAGTTGAAAATCTAAATATGGTTCAGCCTTGGAAGGCTGTGTGTTTCTAAGAACTTGTCCATTTCTTCTAGGTTATTGAATTTGGTGGCATATAGCCCTTCATAGTATTCTTGGATGAGCCTTTGTATTTCTGTGGCATCTGTGATAACTCCCCTTTTTCATTTCTGATTTTGTTAATTAGTGTTTTCTCTCTTTTTATCTTAGTGAGCCTTGCCACGGGTTTGTCAATTTTGTTAATCTTTTCAAAGAACCAGTTCTTTGTCACATTAATCTTTTCTGTTGTCTTTTTGTTCTCTATTTCATTTAGTTCTCCTCTGATTTTTATTATTTCCTTTCTTTTGTTGACCTTGGGTTTCATTTGTTCTTCTAGTTCTTTAAGGTATAATGTGAGGTTACTTATTTGGGATTTTTCTTGTTTCTTGAGATAGACCTATAATGATATAAATTTCCCTCCTAAAATTGCTATCACTGCATCCCCAAAATGTTGGTAGGGTGTATTTTCATTCTCATTTGTTTTTATGTATCTTTTGATCTCTCCTCTTATTTCTTTTTGACCCATTCTTTCTTTAAAAGTATGCTGTTTAATCTTCACATATTTGTGGTTTTTCCTGCTTTCTTTTTGCAGTTGATATTCAATTTTAAAGCCTTGTGATCAGAGAATATGCTTGGTATGATTTCAATCTTCTTAAATTTGTTGAGGCTAGTTTTATGTCCCGATATTTGGTCTATCCTTGAGAATGTTCCATGTACACTAGAAAAAAATGTATAGTCTGATATTTTAAGGTGAAGTGCTCTATAAATGTCAATTGTTTCCATTTCATCTAATGTGTCACTTAGGGTTGCTATTCCTTTATTTATTTTCTGTTTAGCTGATCTATCCATAGCTGTCAATGATATATTTAGGTCCCCTAGTATAACTGTGTTTTGGTCAATTTCTCCCTTTAGTTCTGTTTAGTCGTTGCTTGGTATATTTTGGTGCTCCCTGATTGGGGGCACAAATGTTGATGACTGTTTTGTCTTCTTGTTGTATAGTCCCTTTTACTATTATGAAATATCTATCTTTGTCTCTTGTTACTTTTTTTACCCTGTAGTCTGTTTCATCTGAGATCTTTATGGCCACACCTGATATTCTCTGGATACCATTTGCTTGGAGCATCAATTTCCACCCTTTACTTTGATTCTATTTTTGTCATTGTAGCTGAGATGTGTCTCTTGGAGACAGCATATGGTTGGGTTTAGTTTTTTTATCCACTCCGCTACTCTGTGCCTTTTTATTGTGAGTTCAATCCATTTACATTTAGGGTGATTATTGATATGCGGGGATTTCCTATTATTCTATCTTTAGTTTTCCGGTAAGGCTGTGTCTCTATTGTTTCTTTGCCTTTTTGTTGCTGTCTATTATTTCTGTGTGGTGGTATTCTATGATTTTTCCCTCTGTTTCTTCTTTTATTACAGTATATATTTCAGTTCTGGATTTATTTTTTTTTGAGTGGTTACCATTAAGTTTATGTTAAAAAAAGTTTGATATTTAGAGTATTCCATTTTCTTCAGCATGCTGACTTTCTCCATTCCCATATTCTGGTTCAGTACAGGCAATATTCTTTAAAAATATCTAAAATGGCTTTGGGAATCATTGAGGTAGTATAGAGCCATTGTTATTGAAATTTAAAAAGTCTTATATATTTTGTTAATTCTTACTTTTAGGCAATTAATGTTATTTAAAGAAAAAATAAATTTTGAAAATATTAATGTCATATGTAAACAAAGATAGTACATTTTAGTCATAAAATTTAGATTGTAAAAAAGGACAGTCTCTATTAGTGAAACTACTGAATGACAAATTCTTCTTTAAAAAATGAAATGGTTAAGACTTTTTCTACATAAATGTACCATGAAACTACTTTAACAGATTGCTCTCCATTTCAAATTTAGGGATTATGCTTTGCTGAAGAAATTGAAGGATTTTTATTGAGGTATTGTTGATTTTGTCATATATGAAAACTTTACACTACCTAAGAATAAAGACAAGTTCTAAAAGATTATTATTGTAAATTTATAATGTAGAGAGAAATTTTAATAAAAAAACTAAATGTCAACCATAAACTAACATCTGTTTAAATATTCATAATCAACAAATAGGACCTCAGAAACCAAAAAGTTTTCTTAAGGGATTAATATAACTTTAGTAAACTGAAAAAATTAAAACTTTTTTGCCTATTTCCCTTAAACTATATTTAAATAAGCACGGCATCATGAAAACCAAAGAGTAAGTATTTCAAACAATATTGCCCCTGATGAACTTAATATTTAGCCTGCGACATGCATTCTAATTCTTTTTCCTGGAAAACAGCTGCAAGGTAAGTTAATTTTCATGCTGCTTTGAAGTTGGCAGGACCCCTTATTGTTACGTCAGAGTTGACAAGGAAGCCAATCAGAGCTTCAATTATAACATATTTTGCTATATTTAAAGTCCAATGCATAAATCAAAATATAGCTCATATTTTGGATGCCAAAGTGTTGTAATATAAACCATTCTTTTTTTTTTTTTTAAAGATTTTATTGGGGAAGGGAAACGTGACTTTATTGGGGAACAGTGTGTGCTTCCAGGACTTTTTTCCAAGTCAAGTCGTTTTCCTTTCAATCTTAGTTGTGGAGGGCACAGCTCAACTCCAGGTCCAGTTGCTGTTGCTAGTTGCAGAGGGCGCAGCCCACCATCCCTTGTGGGAGTCGAACCGGCAACCTTGTGGTTGAGAGGATGCGCTCCAACCAACTGAGCCAGCGGGAGCTCAGTGGCAGCTCATCTCAAGGTGCCATGTTCAATCTTAGTTGGAGGAGGTGCTGCCCACCTTCCCCTGCGGGACTTGAACTGGCAACTTTGTGGTTGAGAGGATGAGCTCCAGCCAACTGAGCCATCTGGGAGCTCAGCGGCAGGTCAGCTCAAGGTACCATGTTCAATATTAGTTGGAGGAGGTGCTGCCCACCTTCCCTTTTCCCTTGCGGGAGTCGAACCGGCAACCTTGTGATTGAGAGGATGCGCTCCAACCAACTGAGCCATCTGGGAGCTCAGCGGCAGGTCAGCTCAAGGTGCCATGTTCAATCTTGTTTGCAGGGGGCACTATCCACCATCCCTTGTGGGATTCAGGAATAGAACTGGCAACCTTGTGGTTGAGAGAGAGCCTAGTGGACCATGTGGGAATCGAACAGGAAACCTTCGGAGTTAGGAGTACAGAGCTCCAACTGCCTGAGCCACTGGGCTGGCTCCTAAACTATTCTTAATAATCACAAATGTGTTTTGGTCTTGATAACAAAAATAGTCATTAATATATTAAAAACCCAAATAGAGAGTTATCTATTTATAATTATAGAGAGCATCTAGGTATATATTGCTTGGATTTACTGTCTGAGGTATTTGGAATAGCTTCCCAAATTCTCAGCCTCTATGAACTCAGTTCTGTCTAATGTGTACAGTTCATCTTCTGTGTAACTGGAACACAAGATAATAGAGGAGAGAGGCTTCTGTTTAAGACTAAACTTCTTATAGCGGAGGATGAAGAACTAAGAAAATAATTCCTTCAACCAATTATAACAAAGTGCTTTAGTTGAGCTTTATATTAGGATTTAAAGACTGGCTGTTTCCTGAGCTGGTGGCCAGTACCAATGCAATGTGTATACTTCCTTGTATTGGTATACATGGGGGTGGGGTGGGATAAGAAAACAGATACAATTTTGTTCAGGGATTATTGAGGGTATGAATAAAGTAAATATCAAGATGATGATCTCTTGCCCTGCCTGGCCTAATATACTAACTTTGTGCTCCAGTAGAAAGAAGAATTAGGACTGTATCTGACAGAACAGTTTTCATAAGAGCCATTGTGAAAATCTGACACATACAGTATAATGCTGCACTATTGTCTCACTGTTACACAGACCATAATGCCCTGTGCATTGGTTGTCAGCTTTTTGTCTCGAACAGCTGGATAGCATTTTTATTTAATGGATTGACATGCTATCTTTACAGAGAAGCATAAGCAAGCAAAAATAATTGTGGATGACTTTAAGGTAATGTGAAGTTTATCCATCATAAAAGGGCCAAGAAAAAATGTCTTACTGTGATCTCATTTGTACCCACTCAGGTAAAGATCAAGGACATTCAAGTTGCCCTTCTCTCGCTGACAACTTCTAATTGGACTTGAGGTGAAAATAGAATAGTTTTGTCTTTTCAGATTTTCCATTCACAATGTTTTGGGCTTCACACATCCAAAACTAACTGGTGATCTTTCTCTCTAAACCTGCCCTTCTACTCCTCCCATCTTGATTTTAAAATGTCAACTCCAGCTTCCAAGTTGTTCAGACAAAAAAACTGTAGTCATCCTTGACTCCATACTTTTAAACTCCATATTCAATCCATTCTGTGGGCTATACAGTCTAACTATATGCAGAATCCGGTAACTTCTCAATAGACCAGAGTTGTCCACTGAAAATAAAATGCAAGCCGTATATATAATTTAAAATTTTCTAGTAGCCACATTAAAAAGAGACAATAACGAAGTGAAATTAATTTTGATAATATATTTAATATAACTGAAAGTTACACTTTTGCGTGGAAGTTATTAATTTTTTCAATGTTTTAATTGGCCTAGTTTTCTATGTACCTATCACTAGTCATCTCAGAACTACTTTCACATCAAACTATTCTGAAATTTTAATTTCCATATCACAAATCTATTTTTTATTACCTGGTGACTTACTTCCTGCACACCCTGCTCTAATATAGACTCATTTACTATTCTAGTCTTCAGGCATGTTTCTCTGTTGGAGTTTCTCTTTCCTATAGTCTATTTCACTTAATCATTTTGAAGCATAGTCTATAATAGCGTAGAGTTCTATGTATTTTAGCCATAGGATATTTGAAAATTATTTCTACTCTATCAGCTCTTTTAAATGATAGATAGTATGCGTATGGGATTTTACTTAAAAAAAAAAATGCTTTTCCCTAGGTATTTAATGTTGGCTCCACCATTTTCTAGAATCTAATTATGCTGAACAGAATTCTGATGCCACTGTGCATACCAGTCTTTAATGTGCTCCCCACCCACCCACCCTTTGTAAGCTTGTAAGACCTTAAATTTGTCTTAAGTATTTTGAAATTTCATGATTTGTTTATGGGACAGTTTTTCTTTTATTGTCCTGGATGGACACTCTTTTGACCCTTTCAATCGGAAGATTTTCACTTAATGGGAAATTTAATTATGTAGTTTCTTTGATAATTTCTATACACATTTCTTTCCTTTTTCTGTAACACATATCAGACAGATATTACAACACTTGGATACTGATTTTCTTTAAAATAAAAATTGTTCATATCTTCATTTAAAAACACTTTATTGTTCTCTTTCCCTTTTTCTTGTCTTTCTATCCTCTTTTGTTTTGATTGCTTCTTCATCTTCTCTCTCTAGTTCCCTTTGTCTCTCGGTTTACAATTTGCACTGTCCATGCTGCCAACCTGCCTGAGCACCCAGGGCTTCTACAGACTAGAAGGGCTCAGTCATGCTCAGTCCCAACCTTCAAAAAACAAACAAACAAACAAACAAACAAACAAACAAAAAAGCAGTGACTTTTTGTCCTGTGCCAAAGAAGGAACCATTTTCCATATTCTGCCATTAGCTGTTTCCATATTCTGCCATTTACTGAAAAAGCTACTTTGCTCTATCTCCTCTCATGTTACATGGTGTGGGTTAATAACTTTTTCTTCTTTTTTACTTATTTTCTGGAGACAGAGGCTATAAAATCACATTTATCTAAAAGTTCGTTTTCAAAGTTTAGAGTTTATAACAAAAAACTAAGAAAAATATCTAATTTAATTTTTTAGAACATGAAAATAAGCCAAGTGTTAAACTTTTCCTAAATAGACAAATATGCTAAGGATACACAAAGAACTTCACATTTTTATTTATATTTCTTGGGACATTTTTCACTGTATGGTGTTGTCATTTCTTGATACAGTCATCCTCATAATTTTACCACAATTTTGTACATGTATGAATTCACATCAAAAGTTTAGGGACTTTTTAAATCATGACAGGCAGCAACATCTACTTCTTTTGACATACTCCCTTACCTACAGTTACCCCTCCCACTTTATCTAAACCCTATTAACGTTTGTAATAGATGATAAATATCTTTTAACAGCCCATTCTATGCAAGGTAATGTACAAAAAGCTAATTACTTTTTAGGTACTTAGAGTGTTCTTGAAAGTCATCATAATTATGAAACATAATATGAAACAGTCATCATAATATGAAATATATTCAGCAGTGCAGAATATATAGTGTTAGAGACAAACAAACTTAGGTTCTAAACTCTGCTAGAAATTAGACAAGACTGAAATCTCAGTTTTCTAATTTGTAAAGTAAGCATAGTAATTCCTACCTGATGGGACTTACATGGATTAAATGAAATGGCACATGGAAAATGCAGAGCATAATATATCCATTGTGTTTGACTATATTTACAGAAAATAAAAAAAAATATCAGTGGCATTATTGTGATAGAAGCGTATGGCTCTCTCACACGAAGCACAGATCCAAACATCCAGGGCATGATGGCTTGAAGAAGTTTCTAGGGACTCAGGACTCTTTCTACTCACCACTCTTGACATCCTACATACAACTGTGATGGTCATGGGTCAAGGTAGCAGCTCCGGCTTTTAAATCCACATTACTTTGATATGTAAAGAGTGCACACCTGATACATTTTGTTGAAGTTTTCCACAAGCTATCACCCAATACTTGAACATTTCATTGACCTGAACTTAAATACATGATCACAACACATGACAAGTAAGGGTGGGAAGTATACACTTTGTATGACTAGCTATATGCTTTGAAAATGAACAGAACAACAAAATAAAAAGTCAGGAACCCATTAATTTGAAAAAGGGGAAGAATGGATAGACTATTAAGTAGAACAACAGTAGTCTCCACCACACACAGTGAATGACATATAATAACCAATCAATCAATGGCATTTTTACTGCTAAAGTGTTACAGGTTGCTTTTATGACCTAATGGGAAATACTCTTTAGGGTTTTAGGGGTTACAAAAGAATATAGACAGCAATGGAAGAGCGTACTTACTATATACTATTATAGGGATTTAGTATCATTAGAGGTTTGAAATTGTTTTTTGTTATGTGTATAAGCTGTATCTATAAAATTACATATGTAGTATGACATTATTATTTAATTCCAAATAGCGTTAATAATGTTTAATTATCATTTAATTCAAAATATAATTTCTGCAATAATTTTCCTTTGAAAGATAGGTTATTTAAAAGTGTTTTTCCAATTTCTAGAATACAGATTATTTTAGTTATTTTTTGTTATTGATTTCTGTCTTAATATAAGGATTTCAAGTACTAAAATTATCAAGACTTCCTTTATTGCCCAGTGTATGATCAAACTTTGTAAATGTTCTCCATGAGCTTGCAAACATGTATTCTTTAATAATTCTGCACAATATTTTATACATATTAAGTTAACATTTTTGGTAATTTCTACAAATTCTCTTAGTGAATTTCTATATTTTTGGTGATTTGTTTTTGTCTATTTAATGTAACATTTACTAAGAGAGCCATATTAAAATCTTTCTTTCTGTATATTAGACTCTCATTTCACTTTTCAATTTTTCACATGCGTTGCTCTGTTAAGTGCTTAAATTAAGTTGATAAAACTTAATGGTGAATTCAACCACGTAGCATTGTGAAATTTTTGTTGATTTTTGTAATACCTTTTCCTTAAAGTCTATATTGCCTGATGATATATTAATATTTCTACCAGCTTGATTTAGTAAGAATTTTACAAGTATATAGTTTCCATTTTTATAATCCCTTCTGTATCTTTCAATTTTAAATTTGCCTCATAAAATGTGCAATGTTGGATTACGGCTTATTTTTCTGTTTTGTTTTTAACATCACCTGGAAATATTATTCTTTTTGTTGAATTTGGTGCATTTAGATTTTATGTAGGTCGCTATGTATTTGGATTTCTATTTACCAATCTTTTTATTTCCATTTTTCATGCTTATTCTTTACTGCTTATTTTTTCTTCCTTACCTTTTTTGGACGTATGTTTTAGTTTTTTGGAGGGGAGTAAGGTCTTAAATTAGCTAAAGTATATAAAGCACTTACACAAATGGAAGTGTTTTCTTATTATCATTAATGATTATTATGGACTATTTCTATATCCTATTCAGTATTTTCCCTCTACAAGTTTAGAAGTTAATTCCTCTATTTTTTAGACTCTTAGTGTCATACAAATAATTATAATTTGTCCACTTAATAAATTGTCAAGGTAATCAACATTTGCACTATTGTCCTAAACTTTAAAAAGCTTTTTAATGTTTTGAATTTATTCAACCTCTTCCCTATTAATATTCAATTGTTGACAAGTACTGTAATTCTGTTTTTTTCAATCCCACAAAATATTGTTTTGATTATTGTTGTCTATAGTCTAAGAATTTACCGTATATTTTTCTGCTTTTTATTTTTTCCACATGTTAAACATTTCTTTGTTCCTGAATATGAATAACATATTTATATTTTTATCTTATCAATAAAAACATAAAGATAAAATGTAGAAAGAGATTATAGTTTGCTTAAAACTATTCTAGTAGTTTTTATTATGAGGCCCACCAGCAGTACTAGAACGCTGCGATACAGTGTGTGGCCTCAGGTACAGACTGTCTCTAGATTTGATTAAAACAAATATGATTTATTGCTTAACACAGTGGTACTCTCAAGTTGGAATTTCTCTAAGAACCCACAAATCTATAAAATATTGCCTACCTGGACAACTTCAGTTGCATATCAAAATCATTGATTAGTTTCCATAGATTTGGTACCTCACTGTCATACATTTTAAGGTTTATTTTTATCCAAACTTTAAAAATATACTTCAAGGGCTAGTTGAAAATAAATGTTTTCATACATAGAGAACAAGTGATCATAATTATCATATGTCCTAAGTTATACGCACATTGTTAATTATACGTAAGAGCAATACAATTATCATATTCTAGAAATCTGTCTCTCTAGAATGATGGTAAAATGTTGCTTAGTAGTAGCTAAAGAGGAACCCTCCTGGTCATGATTGGGTTAGTCTTCTTACATCATTCTGCTTTTTATGCTATAATCTCTAAACTTCACTCTGAGTTATGAATATCTGGGTCAAACTTACTTCCGTGAATCAGAATGAATTACTAATTGTTAACAGTTCTGTCCTCTGTCAAGAGTTCATCAAAGTTCATAATTTACATTATTAAGATGATCTATAATCTTAATAAACCTTATGAGTGCCCTATCCATATGCATTTTTATCATTACACAGCTCTGTATAGTACAGAGTATACTAGTAAGAATGAGCATATGAAGAGGACATATAAATATGTTCTAACTTGCAAATGTCTGCAAATAATGTCTTAAGTTTCAGAAAGATATTTTGTAAAATTCTATAGTTCAATGTGTAATAAAGAATATTTTCCATAGATCAGTAAGAACATTATTGGATAGGATCATATCTCAAAGAGGAGTGGTAACTTGGGTTATGTGTATGGACAGACTCATACCCATAATTATTAATTAAAGAGCCCATTGGGTAAATTCTAAAGACAAAGTGTGATCCTGATGGGTTTATGGTCTGAGTTATGGAACTATTAGCCAAGAAAAAAACATTTACTTCCAAATTTCTCAATCCAAAGAGGTGGGTGATATTGGAGTCGTTGGATCTGATGGAAAAGCATAACCTTAGTGTAAGAATCCAAAGAAAGATAGATGGTGAGATCTGCAACAGCATAAAGAGGCTGTGTACAGCGGACCATGTGAGAGGGAGAAAAGTGTGCAGTAGACATCAGACTTGGAGTAATTAACTGAACTATGCCCCTCTTCTTTTTCTTTTTTTAAGAGGAACAAAGATTTTTATTAAAGCAAAAGTACAGCTCTCTTATGAAAGGGGACACCAAAACTGGGATGTCCCTATGACCCTCTTTTTATACATTACCTACAACTTCAGGTAGAGGCATACCCTAAATATTTGTGTACAGGCAATCTTCAGATTGAAACACTTATACTTTCCAAAGTAACCTCTGATTCTTTTGCCTGGATGTTTTGTGAACAGGCAATCTTCAGATTGAAACACTTATACTTTCCAAAGTAACCTCTGATTCTTTTGCCTGGATGTTTTGTCATGTCCTGCCCTAATAGACCTCAGCATAAATATGGTACAGTAGGGTGCGATGCATTTTGGAGAAAATAGACTTAAACCACTGATTCAAATGTTAGCTCCACTATATGTCTGTGTGACCTTAGACACATTATTTAAACTCTCCAAGCTTTAATTTTCCCATCCTGAAGATACTGATAACATAGGAGTATCTCTGACATAGGATTGTTGAAAGAAGAAATAATAATAATTCCGAAGAATAGTTTAGAGAAATGTTTAGTAACTTATGCAAAGCATTTTAGCTATGTATTTTTCATGATGGGAAATAATTTCCAGTCCTGCCTATTCTGGAGACATAGCACCTTCACCATCTTTATCTCAAAAAAGGAAGTGAATCATTTGATATCATGATACTTCTTTGCATTTAAAATTTAATGAAATTATGATTATCAAATTTTTAAACTGATCAAGAGATGAGTCCAGTATTTCTTTAGTCTAAGATTTACAATTTAAACATTGGGTAAACTATACTGTATTACAGGGCAATTCAGAAATCTCACATAAATTAGATAATATTCAACATTTTGGATCTGTGATAATAAATATTGGTTTTAATGTATAATCAAATCATAGAAAAATTATTTTATTTATACTGTATTTACCGTTAAAGAGTATCTCCTATAGAAAACATTTTGAAAAAGCTCACTATTGTTTATATTTCCATTGTATTATACTTTTATTATACAATATTTACCATCATAAATAATTATAACTCTAAAACTGATATTTTCTTTACATTTTACATGCTTGGGTTGTTCTATAAATTTGTATATATGTTTACATATACAATATAATATTACAAATTAAGACACTTTTATAATTCATAATCCAGTTTATCAATGTTTTACTAAATGCTCCTGTTACAAATAATTAAAGTATTTTTCACTTTTGTTAGATCTTTTGAGAAGTTATCCATTCCCACAGATTTTCCTATCAAAGGAGAAAGGCATAATAACCTGAAACAGTAAAAGTTGAAAGTTGAGTAAGTAATTCTGTACAGTCTGTTTAATGAAACAACAGTGAATTTTGAAAATGAGATCATAGTTGTATCAGTTTTCTTTACTATTTTAAACATGATTTAAATTATGGATTTGTGAATAAATATTAAAGAAACCAAACCTATGTAAATTATTAGATAATATGAAATTATATTGGTTGAATTCATAAACTTCACAGACCGAGACAAATATCCTTAAACCATTTATTTTAACAACCATTGAATGTAGCAGGTCTGTACCATAACATGATACTCCAAATTAAACTTTTGCATCTCAAGTGACCTTTATAGCACTTTTACAGTTCATAAACTCTGTACAGTATTGCTCTGTGGAATCATTTTAATAAATCTTGATTCTGCTCTAAACATTAGCACACCTACTTGAAATGGTATTTTCAGTCCTAACAAATAAAAATGCAGGAATGCATCTCCTTTGCCATATGGGGTATTTGCCATAGAGTTCATGAAATATTAGACATAATTTCAGTAATGAGAAAAAGCACTACAAGTTATCATTGCCATAAGGAAAACAAATAAAACATGCGCTCATTATTTACATATATTTAAAACAGGTTTAAGAGTAATAAAGGTTTGGCTACCATAAGGAAAAATGCATTTGTTAATGTTATGAAGATTTGAAATTACATGACGGAGAAAGAGAAGAATTTGTTAAGATATGAAAGGCTTGGAGAGACGTCATCAAAATGGCAGTGTGAGGTGAGCCTCTGTAAAGCTCCCCTGGAATTTACAACTAATCGAACAAAAATAATTCCACAAAGGACTTCCTGCACAGCAGACAGGCAAGACGAAGAGGCCCACTACTGAATTCACCTAAAGGTGGGAGAAACACGCGAGCGGGGAGGAGGGAAGGGAAAAGTGTGGTGACAGAGCCGCGTGGGCGCAGGACGCAGACCTAGCTCAGTGCTCTGAGCTCGCTGCATCCTGGAACTACCGCAGCTGCGAGAGAGGGAAGAATTTGGACAGCTAGGGCTCTGCTTATGGCCCACAGGGCTGAGGGGGCAGCATATAACACGCTGAACCCAACGCTCAGGGCAGAGACATCAGAGAAAAGACTGAGGGAATAAGGCTGAAAACAGTGGTTTAGGCCCTCACTGCCGAGCAGAGAATGGAGGCCTTAGGCACTGAGACTAGCTGCACCCTCCCTACCCTCCCAGAGCTCACCCCACCCCCACTTTCCTGGTGCTAGAAGCTAGAAGCGGAACAGTAGCAGTGTCAGATCAAAAGAACATAATATTTGCTGTTCTGAGAACTGTGGACTGCAGACACAGATTCGCAGCCCAACTAGTTCCGGCAAAGGAGAGGGAGCTGTGGAAGCAGGACTGGCTGTGGTGGTGGTCGCCACCATTGCTCTGGGCCACCTCTCACAAATCACCCCACCCCTGGCCTCACTTATCTGTGAGGATCCCTGCAGTAGTAAACAGAACTGCTGAAACATACGGGCTCTGAATGTGGTACAGGAAGAGCTTTGGAAATTCAAAAGCTCTCCCCACACTCACCGGGACACTGTGCCCTGTGACCCAGGCGAACTATTAACAGAGGAGAAGCCCGTCTCCCAGGGAATTCCCCCATTGTGTGAGAAGCTGGAACAGTGCAGAGAAAACATAGCACTACCACGTGTGAGAGAAAAAAGAGAATACTATGAAGGACTATATGCCACCAAATTCAATAACCTAGAAGAAATGGACAACTTCATAGAAACACACAGCCTTCCAAGGCTGAACCATGAAGAACTGGAAAATCTAAATAGACCAATCACCAGTAACAAAATTGAATCAGTCATCCAAAACCTTCCCAAAAGCAAAAGTCCGTGACCAGATGGTTTCACTAGTGAATTCTACCTTCAAAGAGGACCTAATACCAATCCTGCTAAAACTCTTCCCAAAAGTTGAAGAAGAGTCAGTACTCTCTAACTCATTTTATGAGGCCAACATTACCCTGATACCAAAACCTGGTAAGGACAATACAAAAAAAGAAAACTACAGACCAATATATCTGATGAATACTGATGCAAAAATCCTAAACAAAATTCCAGCAAATCGAATACAACAATGCATTAAAATGGTTATTCATCACGACCAAGAAAATGCATCAATGTGATACATCATATAAACAAAATAAAGGACAAAAATCATATGATTATATCAATTGATTCAGAAAAAGCATTTGACAAGATACAACATACATTTATGATTAAAACACTTAATAGAATAGGTATAGAAGGAAAATAACATAATAAAGGCCATATATGACAAGCTCTCAGCTAATCTCATAATTAATGGTGAAAAACTGAAGCCCTGTGCTCTATGCTCAACGAACAAGACAAGGCTTTCCCCTATCACCTCTGCTTTTCAACAGTGTTGGAAGTCCTTGCCAGAGCAATCAGGTAAGAGAAAGAAATAAAAAGCATCTAAATTGGGAATGAAGAAGTTAAATTATCATTCTTTGCAGATGACATAATGCTATATGTAGAAAACCCTAAAGACTCCACCAAAAAGCTGTTAGAAACAATCAACAAATACAGTAAAGTTGCTGGCTACAAAATGAACGTACAAAAGTCCATTGTATTCCTATATACTAACAATAAAATTTCAGAAAAAGAAATACAAAAAACAATTCCTTTTGCAATTGCAGCAAAAAGAATAAAATATCTAGGAATAAACTTAACCAAGGATGTGAAGGACCTAGATGCTGAAAACTATAAGACATTTTTGAAAGAAATTGAAGAAGACACAAAGAAATGGAAAGACATTCCGTGCTCATGGACTGGAAGTATCAACATAGTCAAAATGGCCATATTACCCAAAGCAATATACAGATTTAATGCAATCCCCATCAAAATCCCAATGGCATTTTTTAAAGAAATAGAACAAAAAATCATCAGATTTGCTTGGAACCTCAAAAGACCCCAAATAGCCAAAGCAATCTTAAGAAAAAAGAACAATACTGGTGGTATAACACTCACTGACTTTAGCTTGTACTACAGGGCTAAAATAATCAAAACAGGATGGTATTAGCAGAAAAACAGACTCATAGACCAATGGAATAGAATTGAGAACCCAGAAATAAAACCACATAAATATAGAGAGATAATTTTTTACAAAGAAGCTAAAAACATACAATGGAGGAAAGACAGCCTTTTCAATAAATGGTGCTGGGTGAATTTGATAGCCATGTTCAAAAGAATGAAACTGGACTGCTATCTGTCACCATGTACCAAAATTAATTCAAAATGGATCAAAGACTTAAGCATAAGACCTGACACTATAAACTGCATAGAAGAAAACATAGGTATTAAACTTATGGACCTTGGGTTCAAAGAGCATTTTATGAATTTGACTCCAAAGGAAATGGAAGTAAAAGCTAAAATAAACGAATGGGACTATATGAAACTTAAAAGCTCTGCACATCAAAAGAAACCATTGACAAAATAAAGAGGCAACCAACTGAATGGGAGAATGTTTTTGCAAACAGTGCCTCCGATAAGGGACTAATATCCAAAATATACGAGGAACTCATGAAACTCAATAACAAGAAAACATGTGCAAAGCACCTGAAGAGACATTTCTCCAAAAAGGACATACAAATGGCAAATAAACATATGAAAAAATGCTCAACATCACTCATCATCAGAGAAATGCAAATAAAAACCACAATGAGATATAACCTCACCCCACTCAGAATGGCTATCATCAACAAGACAAATAGTAACAAGTGTTGGAGAGGCTGTGGAGAAAAAGGAACCCTCATACACTGTTGGTGGAAAAGCAGACTGGCACAGCAGTTTTGGAAGACAGTGTGGAGTTTCCTCAAAAAATTACGAAGAGAATTACTGTATGACTCAGCAATCCCCCTCCTTCTCAGCAATCTCCCTCTGCCAGGAGATAATTGGTATCTACCCAAAAAATCTGAAAACATTTATCCATAAAGAAATGTGTGCTCCAACGTTCATTGGCAGCTTTATTTACGGTGGCCAAGACATGGAAACAACCAAAGTGTCCTTTGATAGATGAATGGATAAAGAAGTTGTGGTATATATACACAATGGAATACTATCCAGTGGTAAGTAAAGATGATATAGAAACATTTGTGAAAACATGGATGGATCTTGCGAGTATGATGCTAAGTGAAATAAGTCAGACAGATAAAGCAGAGAACCATGTGATTTCACTGATATGTGGTATATAAACCAAAAACAACAAAAGAACAAGACAAGCAAATGAGAAACAAAAACTCATAGACACAGACAATAGTTTAGTGATTACCAGAGGGTAAGGGGGAAGGAGGCTGGGAGATGAGGGTAAGGGGGCTAAAATATATGGTGATTGAAGGAGAACTGACTGTGGGTGGTGAACACACAATGGGATTTATAGATGATGTAATACACTTGAGATCTACGTAATATTACTAACAATTGTCATCCCAATAAATGAAAATAAAAAAGATTTGAAAATCTTTACCCCTTGTATCTTGTAAACTTTCTGTATTCGGAACGTTAAAGTGTTCAGCATATTAGTTATGTTTGATTGGTGGGATCTCATTAAATCTATTCCTTCTGTCATTATCTACCCCTCCTGGAATTTTAAGTTTGTGATTATATTTGGAGAAAATTTATGGAAATCTCTAAGTTGGCCAATTAGAGCATATTCTTTTATTACTGAACTTCTTGGGACCAGATGATCATTGAAGGCAAATGAAAATGGTGAACTTTAATTAACATAAATATCAGTTTTACCCCTGTATTCATTATTACATTTTGCAAGACAATTTTTAAAAAATCAAGAATATCAATAAATATTACTTGATCTTTTAAAACTATGCTGAAATTACTAACATGGAGAAAATAATGTTTAGAATGGACTAAAAGGGAAAAACAAAGAACTTGGATTATATATTTCCTTATCATTTCTTTTAGGCAGACCCCCCCTAATCTTTCCTATTTTCTTTCCCAAATCAATTAGAGTTTTGAACTTCTGGATATAGCTTCCATGTTCCTTAACCCATCCCGTTTGCCCCTGTTCCTTCACCTTTTGACTGATATTCTAAGAAAATTCATAAAAAAATGTAATCATTTTACTTGAGTATTTTTCTCTTTAGGATTATCCATTCCGCTATTCATTCCATATCTACCTGATGAGCTTTAAAAAAATGAAAATTTTAATTCCCAGAACCTGGTTTTGTAGTTTCTTTATTATAAGGAGATATATCCTGCTGCATATCTCTGGAGATACATGACACATTTGTATTTTTTCTCAAATATCTGTTGGCTTTATTTATTTCAATGTACATTAGTTCTTTTGTTAAGTCTTGTATCTTATCTATATGGTATTGATTTTCTTCCAATGTTGGTGATTTGGGGTTCTCTGTTCATATTTGTATTTGAGATTCTTATTCACCTTCCTCTTATGTTTACTTATGTCTGAACTGGTAACTGAAAAATGCTACTAGGTTCCTGTGTGAGACCCATCCTTTCCAGGATCAGCAATTACCTGGGAATTTTCCTGAATCTCTATTCCAGTACCTGCATTTTTATTTTAACTTGGAGATAATTGCATCATTGTTTGATACTTAGCATGAGTGTTCTTGTAGGTGTCCATTTGTGTAATTTCCCATGTTTGTCAAAAGTCCTAGCTGCTCTTAATTTAGCCTCCACTTAGTCATGATGAATTTCTCAGGGCACATGCTACTTCTTTCATGCATTGACTCCGGACCTTAATCTTCCACATATCATGTCTATCTATAAAAACAGCCTTTTCCCACATTTGTTGTAGACATTTATTTCTTTTCACTTTATTTCTCCTTAGATTAGATCCTTGTGTTTTTTTTCTACCTTTCGAGTGTCCTATAAGTTTTTATGCTTTGGGACATGATGTCTTTTCTTCCCCACTTAGCATTGTATTTATCACATTAAACATTATCTTTTCTGCCACACCATGGAATTTGGGGCAAGGGGATTTATGTACTGTCTTAGTCCAATGTATTGATTAGTTTATAAGCTAGTTTACTGTGATCTTCATATCACAAATTAGTATAGCAACCTCTATCATGAAGTTTTATGATCAATGTGTCTTATCATTTACTCAATACCATGGAAACCATGAAGAAGGAAATCAAAGCTCTTTGAGCACTGTGAGGATTGTTTAATATTGGACATTTTAATACCAGATCAAAAAGAAAGCCCTATAGAAAAGGATATGTCCATTAAATACCATTCAGAATAACTTGCTTTTATTTTAAATTTATTTTATTATTAATTCACAATCATTTGTCTCTATTAGTCTTTAAGAAGTAGGCTTTTCTAAAAGGACATTGCAAACAGTTTTATTAGTTAATATTTTTTTTTATTAGTGCCATTTAAAACGTTCTCCCACTGAAAGTATATTGGACTCCTTAAAATGTTACACTGTCAAATTTGTAAGATTTACTGTGTCAAAATCAAAGTCTGCATTGTTAAAGTATTTAAATTCCTTTTCACTGTTAATCCAAGTGCTAGGTATAGCTAAAGATTGACTTCTGTCGTGTCGAAATAAAAAAGTTCAATGAAGTGTGTGATTGTTTTAGGAAGTGTGTGATTGTTTTAGGAATTGTATGATTGTTTAAGGATGATTCTTGCCCTATGAGAAAAAGGTAAGCCTGATGAAAGCCAAAATCAAAGTGGAGCAAATTATACTGGAAATGCTTCTGGTGAAACAATTCCTTTATTTATGTTGGTACAATGTCTTATTTTTCTCATTAGGCCACTACAAATCTAGGAAGATTTTTGAGAGATAGAACCACACACAATGTAGATTCATATTTTCTGTCTTTACTTCTAGAGACCCTGAGTAATGGTACACAATAACACTATTGAAGCTTTTGCCTTCTCTTTTCTGGACCTGTGTTCTCTAAGAAGGTGAAGGGCCAGAGCATAGATCATTTTAGCCATGCTTCCTTGTTCCAGCTTAAGGGAGCATGGCATGTCCACTCTTCTGAGATCCAGTTGGAAAATTTCTAATGAGTGAATATTTGTATAGTTGTGATTATGATGTCTGTTTCTTGAACATAGTGCCTGGTTACATGATTCCAAGTTACTCTTCATGATCCAAGAATGAGAAAGAGACATATGGGCTGAGGTTTCTTGGATAACTGATAGTTAGCAATCAAGAGGTGGGTCCTGGGAGATACACCCGAATCCCCCAGTTTACATCATAAAAGGAAAGGTGTCTTGGTTCTCTGCACTCATCCAAGATTGTATTAGTATGTGAAGCTCATAGATAGTTTTATTATATTGATTCACAGCTTTTCTGTTTTCCTCTTCAATGTACAGAAGGTGTTCAGAGTTTCTTCATTTGATTTAATATCCAAATCAAAAAGAGAGTAGTTTCTATTTATTGTAACAAGAATAACCTCATAAGCCATAAACAAGTGAGCTAAAAATAGAATCAAGGTATTTAAAAGGTCAGTGCCTTAGGTGACTAACCTATTACTTCAGCTTGATGTAGGGTCAAAAATGTGATGACTGAATATTATATAAAGATCTGTTTCTAACTACACATGGAATGAAAAATGAAAATGGAGGGCAAATCACTTTTTAAACACTGCTGGTAGCTGATGTCCCAAGGAAAGATAGCAAGGTTATCTATGAGTGCACTTGCGTACTGTAGAGGATAAAACACTAAAGTAGTTCCAAATAATTGCAGTGCAACTACTGCTGAAATTAGTGGCTTCCAAACCTTGCTGCATGCTGCAATCACCTGGGCTCTTTAAAATTTACTGATGCCTGTAACCCACCCTACTACAATCTATTACAATCAGATATTCTGATTTTTTTGGTATAGGATGTGATCTGGGCCTTAAGAATTTAAATTCTAATGTGCAGCAAAGGTTGAGGATTACTGACTTAAGCCACTATTAACAAGTGAATTTTCAGCAATTCCACTTTCTCATTGGTAGATAGACTACTCACAAAATTATTCCTTTGTAGGGTTGTTGGGATGATTAAACAAAGAAACAATGTAAAAGCATTTTGGAAAGGGTTAAAGTGATATTTTAAGGTAAAGAAGCAGTTAGTGGTTTAAGAAGATCTGGAAGGATTATTTAGATTTTCTAGATAAGTTTGCAACTCTGGTGATGGTCAAATATTGTTAAGCTTTAGATTCCTTAAGAATTTAGAGTTCTGACTATGCTTCAAAATGTGTTTCTCTTTATGTTATACTCATATGCTGACATGTAGTTATCACCTTATGATTAACACAGTGTGGCACACCAGGACACAAGCAGGCTGGCAGTGAGAGGTTGGTCCACTTCTCTGTGAATCACTTTGATATCCTGGGCAAAAGTCATTTAACTATGCTTCACTCATCTATAAAATAGAGAGAGTAATATGTGCCCTAACCATTTCCCAAGTATATGGGCAGAACCAAATGTGCTAATGGATGAAAGTCCTTGAAGAAGTAAACTCATATTAACCTTTTACAAAAATAAAAATAAGCAATAATTCCAATCAGAGATATAGGGAGCAGAGTGTTGTGAACAGAATATTAAAGAGGAAAATAGGTACCTTTCTCTTTCTGTTTTCTTTTCTTCTTAGAGGTAGAGATCTAAAATAAATATGACAAAATCTTATCATCGGTTAAACACACCAGCTATTTGTATAAGGCAGCTTTTATTTTATTTCCTAAATTATTATATCTTTAAAGTATGTTATAATTAAATTTTGAAAATTAAATTAAGTTAAAAATTAAAATATAAATTTCAGTATTATAATTGTTTGATCTTTGACAAGTCATATAATCTTTCTAGTTTTTGCTTGTCATTTTATGAACAGAGGTTCTTTACTGTCCCTTCTAAACTATAATGTTCAGATTCAAGTAACTAGTTGATAACCTGATGTGTAATAAAAATATTAAATAATTATGGTGATTGTAATAGATACATTTTGATAAAAGAAAAATAGAGAATTTACCATGCAAGCCAGTTGAGAAATAAATTCAGAGGCATGGTCATCCATGATGAAATGGCCACATGCAGTGGTCAGTCCTTCAGAAAACAGACATGATTCTAAAGGTAATGACAAGAGACAAATGACAAGAGACATTGAACAAATGTTTTATACATATATATATATATATATATATATATACACACACATATATATAATATAATATATAGGTAATGACAAGACACATTGCCCAATGTCTCTTGTCATTACCTATATATTACAATACATTATATAATATATATATTACAAATATACTATATATAAATATAGGTATATAATACCTCTGGGAAACCAAGGGTTAGTTAACCTCAGTCCCAAAAAGACCCTGGAGGCCATCAGTTACAAACCAGGATTGGTGGACTTCTAGTTCTCTGCGTGGGCATGTATAATGAAAGATAAAATATGCCTATAATATAAGCATAATAACAATATATAATAATATATAGTAATATCTAATAAGCATAAATATCTGTATGGTATATAATATGGATATAAAAATCATTGGTATATTCAGTCCCATTCTGTTCAACAGTGTTGCACATTCATGGCCTAAGTGTAAAGCCAAATCTCACACAATGTCGAATTATCAACATTTATAAAGTTTAGCTTGTTTTTTGTATTTTTTCCTAGACTTAATTCATAGATTTTATCTTTTAATAAGTGTTTCACTGTAATTGCCCCTGTTTGATTTCAATAAAGTAGAGGTCAAATTCTTCAACTAAGGATTTCTGATTTCATTTGCTATTTTAATTAATAATTCAATTAATTTTAACTATTAACCAGGCCAGACCCCACTTAGTTCTCAAGATCAGGTGACACTGGGAAAGTTCACGGTAGTATAGTATAGCTTTAGATATTTTTTTTTTTCTGGTAGGGAGTGTGGGGGCCTGAAGGCATTTCATTTATTATAATTTCTCCTTTTCTAGCACATGCCCAGAAAGCTTGACAGAGAAGTGTGTATGTATGTACATACACATGCACACACACACACACACACACACACACACACACACACTAATATCCCAGTTTTTACATTAACAAAGCAAAAAAAATGGTTTTAAAATGCTTTTTAATGTAAGGGCTGCATTTCTGTCTCATGCAAAAATGAATTCCGCTATTTCTGTAGATTTTAATGGCATAATTTGGGTAGGACTTGGAAAAACAATTTTTCTTTGTCACATGGTTGACAGAGGTCACTTGGGGATATTTTGCTGGTGCATATACTCTTCTGGATGGTCCAATACAACTTGGTTCACTTGTCAGCTGTCAGGGTAGGCACTTGGAGGGCTGTGATCAGCTGGATTATTAGCCAGAGTAAGTACATGTGACCCTTCCATATGGCATTCCTTTGTCAGACTTCTTACATGGAAGTTCAGGATTCCCAGGAAAAGTATTCCACGAGTTTCGTGTTTTTGTGTTTTACCAATAAATTTTGTACTTTCCCTGTTACTTTTATGATACATGTATTTTTAATTTTACTTTTCTTTGTATACAGTCTTAAGCCTAAAATTTAATTTTTCCAGGTCATTTCAATTATAATTTTTCTTGACTTTCCATCTCTTTCCTTTTACTCTCAAATATATGCAAAAGAAAAATATTTTCTAAACAAATGTGGATTGTTCTTGAAACTTTCATTCACAGATGTGTTTCGTGAAATGCATTTAAGCAGATATAAACTTCTATAATTGCCCTATTTGCATTCAGTGCCAAAGGTAGGCCTTCATTGAACAAGCATTTTTAGGCTTAACCATACACGTAATTGATTGTGCAGTTACGGGAATTCAAAGTGATGGAAGAAATGGTCTCTATACTTTGCAATTTATAATCTATTGTAAAAAGTCAGACAAATATGAAAAAATAACAGGAAGTTTCCAGTAATAAAGAAAAATGTATAATCCATTTATAAGTGCTATAAAATACAAAACCAAATGATTAGTTTGTGTAGCAAGAGAGCAGGCAGGAATTTTTTGTGAGGCAGAGGACGATGAGCCAGTTATTGAAGTACCAGGGAGTCACCAGGGAGGAGGATGTGGACATTCCACAAGGAGCTGAAGGGAAAGGGGGATGTTTGGATTATGGCCAGAAATAGTATGAATAATCATGATAAAAATAATGAGTCTAGAAGTGATAAGAATGAATAACAGGAGGTTAGGGGGCTTATAAAGCAAAATATAAATGTTTGCCTCATTTTCATGGAAAATAAAGTCATTCATTACCCATTCTTCTACCTTTACTTCAAAGATGAAACCGCATCTATATCTATCTGTCTATCTATCTATCTATCTATCTATCTATCTATCTATCTATCATCATCATCATCATCATCTATCTATGATCTATTTATTATCTGTTTGTCATCTAAAGTTTACTTTTGCCTGTTTATTATTGCACTGTGTTAATACTGATTTGACAATGGAGTTTGGTATGAAAGGTTTCATAACTGGGGGAAGTTGGAAGAAAGATACATAGGAACACTATACTATTTCTACAATTTATTGTGGGTCCAAAAGTACTTTAAAGAGTCATGCTTATTTTATTTTTTTAATTTGCCTTTTTCTTGGGTATGAATATAGGTAACCAAACTACATGGGAGAGAAAATGAGAATAAAGATTATTCACTTACATAATAGTTCATAATTGAGAAGAATTTAGTAAAAAGTTTGTTTTGTGTTTCTTTTTTTTTTTTTTTTGAGGAAAAGGTTATAGTTTGTAAATATATCATCATGCCAGCTAGATAACAAACTGCCTAAAGAAGTCTCTGAAAATCTGTTAGTCTTGAAAAAGGCAATCCAAATCCATGTAGAAGAGAAATTTAAGTCAATGCAATATTTCACTGATATGATAAAAACACAGACTATTATATTTTGCCCATTGTTATTATTTTCTCTTTTTCAGTATTTCATACAAAATCAGTATTTCCTATGTTATTTGGTACCTAAAAGCTATACTGCAATATTTGGGAAATGCAAGGTGTTTCATGATTTTATTTTTATGATTCTATAACTACAATTTGTGTTTTTTATGAAACATGCTTATTTCTGCTTTCTTTGGCACTTTTTTATTTACATCATTACACAGTAACCAATCTTACTACATTTTAAATTTAGGGAACAGAATTTGATTTTTAGCAAAGGTGACATGTTTGTGACTTGCTTATTTGTTTTCTACCCAACTTGGCATTTTTTCAAGTCCTCAAATAATCACTTAGATTTTAAGAACTGAATTGAAGCACTTCTTTAAGCATTTCTTAGAATTAAGCTTCTCTTGTGAATGGCTATTAGAGTGTTTCACTAAAATTCTTATCATCTTTGCATCTCACAGCAACTTTTATCTGGAAATCTGCTAGTATTTTAGAAATCATTACTTCATTATCCACTATCATCAAAGCCTTTCTAAAGTGTTAGACAAATATTTCTCTCTTAAATCTTTCTTCATTTCCCAAGTGAAAAATTAAGACACAAAAATGAAAAGTGATTTTTCTGGAATAATTCTCACTTTTTGCAGGAGCAGGCTGTTATGAGAGCATGATGGCCCTGTTAATCTATTTAAAAGAGAGAAAAAGGTATATAATGATTTTTGTGTGTCTTCTAACCAAAGACAACGGATCATGAAAGAGTGTTTCAGGTGAAGAATAGTGTTCTGTAGGTGATCTGGGTAAACTTAATGTCCAAGAACAGTGAGCGCTTTTTTGGTAAGCATCAAAGCAAAGGCATGTTATAGCTGGTCCTTACTGCATTTAATTAATGAACATTTATTTGAGCTAAGTATTTCTTTCTACCCTTGAGTTCCACCCATTGTAGTTCTTGAATAATGTCTTTATTATAATGTCCATTTAGGATAAAACACACTTCTGAGAGTTTATTCATTCTTTAAACAACACTTACAGACTGTGTATTGTGTTCCAATCACTGTGCATCAGGGGTACAACATCAAATACTTTAGAAGTTAAAAATGTGAGATCTGGAATCTCATTTCTAGTGTTTAAATTCCACCTCTGCCACATACTCACAGTGTGGCCTTTGTTAATTTTTAAATTGTCTTTTAATTTATTCATCTGTAAAGAAGGTATAATAATAAGGATAATGCATTTATATGTGTGGATTAAATAAGGTTATGCATGCTATCTAGTATCATTAACACACAATCTCACACTGAAGGTGACATTGTTAGTCTGGAGATAGAGAAAAATCAGTGCTGTGATAATGTTATACACAGGATACAATGTTTATAAAAAGCATAGGTAAGTTCAGGCTGCAGAACAGAGAAGTCTTTGAGCTAATTGGACAGTAGAGCTGATTCAGAGAAAGGTAAGAGTTAGGTGAAATGATTGAAGAGCAAGTGCAAGTGAATGCCAGGATCAGTATCTGTGAACACAGAAGGATGGAATCCTGCCAAAATTGTAAAGTTCCAGGTAGTTCTTTTATTGGAGAAAGCATATATATGGATGGAGTGGAAAAAGATAGCACAAGAAAGGTAAAACCCAATTGAGGCTGCTTTAGAAAGCAGGAAGATTATAAAGCAGGAAATGGACTGATACAAATTGTGTTTTAGAAAAGTCAGTCTGTCAGCAGTACAGAGAATGGAAGGAGGGGAGATGCCACAGTGGATGAAGGACAACCTGTGGGTGGAATTTAGCAATGGTTTAGATCAGGGGTGTCAAAACTGCGGCCCGCGGGCCAACTGCGGTCCACAATTCATTGTTAATTGGCCCGCAGCAAATTCCAAAATATATATTTAGTTTACTTAAATAAACCAGGTGAGGCAATACGTACTTCACCTCGAGTGAGTGGCCTGGATGTTTGTGTGTTTTACCGCATATGGCCCTTGGTAAAAAACGTTGAAAAAAGTTTGGACACCCCTGGTTTAGATGAATGGTTACAGTAATGGTTGCATGGAAAAAACTTTCTGAAAGTTGCTAATATAGATGGGATGTGTGGAATTGAATATGAGATGATGGAGTCAAGAAAGGACTTGAAACATTGAACGTGAGAAATCTGTGAGATATGCAAATGAAGATGGCCTGGGCACAATTAGGTAAGGGGATCTAGAGTTCAGAAGAATATAGTATGCTAGAGGTAAAGATTTTGGAAATCTTAAGCAATTAAGTGGTAGTTGTGGTCAAGTAAAACCATAAGAAGGTTAAAGATAGAGCCCTGGTGAGCATTGATATTTCTAGGTAGAATTGAGAAGGCCAGTGATGTAAGAAGGGTCCAGAAAATATCAGCATCAGAATAGTTTGAAAGACATGATAAAAGTAATCAGTGTTACATAAAGCCAAGAAGGTAACTATTCATTGTATTTGCCAATTTTGATGTGATTGACTATTAAGAGTAGTTCTCCTGATATGAGAAGGTAATTAGCAAACATATATTTTCTGTCAATGGATTAGTTCTAAAGCTTAATGTTTGTTCAAGGCTTTTTAACCATGTATCTACCCTTCTTTACTGTTGTGTTTTCTAAAAAAAAAAAAAAAAAAATTAACTAATCCTCACTCCCTGATGTGAAATAAATCTCTTCCATAGTCTCAACTTTGATTTATCACTGACCAGCAATGGCTCAAACAAAGTAGAATCTCTTGGATAAAAGTATGACTGAAATAAATGATAAAACATAAAATTTATGTGCAAAATATGATAAGCTAGCACTTGGTCTTGGTTAATTTTGAAAAGCTACCTATTTCTCTGATCTAGAATCCAGACCACAAGTTCAAGTTTTCTTATACTGCACACGACAAAGATATAATTGTGAGTTTATTTCTTCCCCATGGAATGGAAGACCATGCAAAATTCTTAATTCTACACATCAGAGTTATTCAAACTTGAATTGTTACTATGTTCAGTAGAATGATATTCTAATTCTTCTGCCAAATATTTCTGCAATAAAGAACTCACCAGAGTGACATGAAAACAAACTGTTCTTTGAAAGATGATTGGACCCATAGTGTAATGGTTAGCACTCTGGACTTTGAAAGATGATTGGATAAATGGAATACTACTCTGCCATAAGAAAAGATGAAATACTGTCATTTGCCACAACATGGATAGATCTTGAGATTATGATGCTAAGCAAAATGTCAGACAGAAAAAGTCAAGAACCATATGACTTTATTCATATGTGGGATATAAAAACTGAAAGCAACAAAGGACTAAGACAAACAAAGAAAAAAAAAAGAACTCATAGACACAGACAATAATTTAGTGGTTACCAGAGGGTGAGGGGGAAGGAGAGATGGTAGAAGAGGGTAAAGGGGGTCAAATACACAGTGATGGAAGGAGAACTGACTCTGGGTGGTGAGCACACAATGTGAGATATAGATGATGTAGTAGAGAAATGTACGCTTGAAACCTGTGTAATATGAAAAAGCTGTTCTATATTCAACATGATTTTTTAAAGATTTTTGAACACTATAAAAAGTAGTTTGAAAGCATTCTAATTTTTGCTTTCAATCATTCTTAAGTGAGCAATTTTGCTATTGTCACCCCAAGAAATTTAATAAAAAATGTGTAAATAAACAAACTACTGTCCACATATAGTAGACAAGATTAAAAAATAATCATAATTCCAACAAGTACACCCTATCATTTATAATCTAAGGGCTGTTTTCCTAAATAGTGAAATTTAATTTTTTTATTTTGAAAGGAAGCCATTTGAATGCAGTTTTAGATATACAAACATTAAGAAAAAAATCTTTTAAAATAAAATATTGGAAAATTATTGCTCATAACAGCTTAAATTTCTTTTTTTTTTAAAAATGATGTGTTTTGTAAGAGGCAAAAACATGTCTTAACTGTAAGAAAGATAAAAGATAACCAGCACCTTGATATGAGCATCTATGTTTCAAAGATGAGAACAAGAAGTTAATGGAACTTTCATGCAGTAGGAGGTGCTTTTGAGGCTAGCATGAGGAACAAACACACATGCAACGCTTTTCACGAAATCTTGTGATACTCCACGTATGAGCCTAGCTACTTTGGGGCCCAGCCACTCTCTGGCTGACCCAAAATTGGAAGTTTAGAGATGCTGCTTTGCATTCAACAAAGGGCATCCTAAGCGAGGTTCCCTCCTTGAGCTTCATGGTCAATTGTATCATCAAAGGAATGACCGAAAGTAAGATAAGATAATGAAGTTTATCCAAACAAGAAAATACCACACCAAATGGTAAAGAGAATCAAGGCTCTTGGTCTTTTGATGCACTGAAATTTTGCAAGGAATAATTCTGTCCCAGACGGTTAAGTTACAACAGTGTGGCAGTGACAATGGCCCTTATCTTGTATCACTCACCCCCTTCCTATATGCCCCCACCCCTTTCACATCATCACAATGACTCATCTCAGAGTTGACCTACAGATCTTGTCTCTTTCAATTCAATGCAGGTTTATTTGAGGGTTTTCTTGGCCTTTACCATCTACAGTGAGACCACATATCTTGGTCAACTCACAGTAAGGGTCCTTGATTTCTGCAGCAAGCAAGCAGGGCTGGGGTTCCACTGGGAGTCTGCTGGATTCCTTACGCCAACTGGCTTACCTCTAGACAAGAATTCTGTATAATTAGTTATATAAGCTATTGCTAAATCCAAGGAAAGCTGCTGTTCACACTCTTCCTCTAGAATACGTTGTCTTCTATTTTATATAATTAGGAGAAACACTGCACCACAGATGCAATTTAAAAACAAACAAACACTGACAAAATTCCAAAATACCATTGAGCTGTGTTGGCTCCTCGTGCAACGTTAGAGTACCAGGGAAACCAAACAGATGATATCAAATTCATGAAATTGTATTTGTCCTATCTGAAGACTGGTGACTTAGTCCTGGGAACACATATAAGGTAGCAGTTTTACATATGTATGCAAAAATTCATAAAGTATTCCAAATATGTTTTTGAACAAAAAAGATTTTTAAAGAGATTTGTTTCTCCACCTGTCTTTAGATGACTGAGTATTGTGAATGGAATAATATGTGTACTATGTTTGAACAGTCACTAAGTGTCCCAAAAAGTTCTGAAATGATTTGGAGTAGGTGAAAAAAGTTTATTATAGAAATCCATTTGGGCTACTCTCCCCAAGAAGTGGCTCGTGGAAACTCAGAGAGACCAAAATTCTCCTGATAAATTATCCTATTATCAAAAATTCCCTCATTTGTAAAAATTGGTTTTGTTTTGTTTTTAAATAACAACAGAAAGAAAATGTGAAGAGGGGACAAATAAGCAATATAAAATGCTGGAGTATTTGCTTCTTAAAGTGTTCATTAAGACTGCTTAATAGAAGTGCACCAGCTCATTTTTGAAGTTATTTAAGATGATACATTGGCAATGATTTATAGCAAATGTTTCATCCAATAAATTCTAAGTAATTGTGAAAAGATTTAACGAAGTGCCTATTGGATATTAGAGTGCTCTGTGGGTTGTTTCAGTTTGCAACTCATGTTATTTTAAAATAGTGTTCAGTTCTCTCTACAGGTAAATGTAAGGCATCAATGATTGTCTATTTATAATTTCAATTAGTCGCTTTAAGCAAAGTCAAATTCACTAAAAATGTGCTAAAACTCAGCATGTATATTGAACCAGAATCCAGAAACTGAAAGTGGAATAAAATACATTTTTAAGAGATCTTTTGCTCTGAGAATTCTACATGTCAATTTTCAAAAGAGAATCATACATATATTTTTCCCAAAAATGTAATAAAGATTTTTTTCTAGCAAAGATCAAAAAATCATCAATAAATACTAAAATGTAATACATTTTAAGTATATATAAGTATAAATATATGTACTGGGGGTGCCAAAGAAATGTATGCTAGTGGACACTGGTCAACGTTGCTCAAGCAGTAGTTCGCCGTAATCAGAAGTGTCTGGACGCTGACGGGAACCACTTCGAGCACCTCTTGGAATTGCAGAAGTCAAACGTGACTTGTATTTGTCTTTTGTTATTGGTATATATTGAGTATTGCAATTTTAATAGTTTTCCTTTCTTAAAATGTGTATACGTTTTTTTGGCACCCTCTGTATATGTACAATGTTCTTCATTCCTTGTATAAAGAGGTAGTTACTAAGATCCTCCATTTGATAGAAATGAGAGATATTGCTTTCCTTTAATATTTTATAATTTAATATTTACTTTTCTTTACTAATATTCTCCCTTATGATAGCAGTGATTGCTGGAGGATGGACCAGGTGAATGAGCCTATTCTGTACTTTTCAATAGCAGACTATGACATAGAGAAAATCCTGTTCTTTTAAGATGAATAAATGAATATAAATCAATCATTTGAGTTCACTAACAATTTTTTCAGCTCACTTCACACCTCTGGAACTCAAATGACCTCTATGTTTTACATGTGTTTTCCAATATCAACTCTTGAGATAATTAGACACTTTTTTTTCCTGAAGAAGTAGCAGGTCTTCATTTGAGCCTGATGATTTTAGTCCACAAAATTCAGTCCCACATCTCCAAAAAGACTTAGAGTATCATGTAAAGTGGAAGGATTTTGCTTGTAATTATTTGGAGAAAGCATATTTAGATTATCAGCCATGTTCGGCTGATTTTCAGGCTAAAATATAACTTCTAAATATACTTTGAATTCTTTCTGCCTTTAGTTTACCTTTAGTTTTGGAATCATCTTTTGCTTCAACTTCCATTTCTATGACATTGAGTGCTAAACAACAAAATCTCCCACTAAGTGATAACCATGCAGTCCTAGATTTATTCACAAAATATTCTACATCTGGACTATGCTGAAAATTGTAGCACAAATTTCTTTTTTTTTAGTGGAGACCAGTATGAAATTTCACTTTCATTTAGAAAATATTAATATGATATACTCTACTTTGTTGTTTACTTGTGTTAGATAATGTACAAAATCAGTTAATAAAAAGGTCCTTCATTCTAGTTGCAAACATCCAACTTAAATGCACAATAATTATGCAGAAGACCATATATGAAGTTTAGCTAATCAGAAAAACAGTGCATACATATTCACTTTTAATAGGTACAAAACCAGAAGGATGTAGTTTTTGGCCTGCAATTTAACAGCCAGTCACATTTCAAGATCGTGTATAACTTGTTTGAAAGAATACATTCATTGAGTTTAAAAATATATTTAAACTAGTATGTTTTATTCCCCTAGGACACTCTCTCCTTATTTGTAGAACAGACACAAAAATAACTTTATTTTCTGTGGACTGCTAGCCTCTAATTCAAGCTCTCTCAGTCTCAGGACTATTGAAATTTTGGACCAGATAATTCTTTGTTATGAGGGGCTGTCCTGCATTGTAGGATGTTCAACATTATCCCTGTCCTCTACCTACTAAGGTCCAGTGACATCCTTCCCAAGTTCTGACAATCAAAAATATCTACAGGTATTGACAAATGTAGTCAGGTGGGGAAGGGGTCAAAGTAGTCTCAGTTGCGAATCACTCTCGCTTTACAGTTTTATATATACTCCCTTGTATATACTCCCTTGAATATTTGCATTAAGATATTCCCAGCTACCTCTTTAATGTTGAATAGATATTTCTCTATCCTCCTCCCCCTGTCTATTTTAACTATATCAATTCTAGACTCAAGAAAGTTTATAGTCATCAGCCATGTTTGTAAAATTTTAAGGTATCCTGCTGAATTCATACCATGTGACTTCACAAGTTCGAGCCTTAGCCGTAAATGTTCTTCTATTTCTATTTATTTATTCCTGTATTAAAATGCCTACATAAATGTTTGAGTATTATATAAAGTGATAATATTAGCCCTTCATGGCTTATAAATCTCATTAATTTCTAGTTACATAGTTACGTTATTTTCTAATTGTAGAACTGTTTTTGTGGCAATTTATTTATTCAGGAAACTTGTATCAAACATGTACTTTTTATCAATAGTAGGTGATTTTGGGGGGAAATGGATGAAAAATACATAGTTTCTGCCCTTATGGAACTCACTAACTCATGTTGGATACAATCATAAAAATGTCTTTACAGTTTTGTAATAAATTCCATTAAAAAATATTTGCAAGATGTTAATATTTACCATGCTGAATAAAGAAAACAAGCCCCAAATTTTAAAAATAGATTTTAATGGTCAATAATAATTTCTAAATACTTAAGCTGAGAAATTCAAGCATAAATTTGCTTCTTTATCCTAAGCCAGGCGTGTCCAAACTGCGGCCCATGATCCATTGTTAACTGGCCTGCAGCAAATTCCAAAAATACATTTAGTTTACTTAAATAAACCAGGTGAGGCAATATGTACTTCACTTCGAGCAAGTGGCCCGGCTGTTTGTGTATTTTACCGCATATGGCCCTTGGTGAAAACCGTTGAAAAAAGTTTGGACAACCCTGTGGACCTAAGCTATCATATTTGTGCTGCCTAGTAGTCCTCTAAAGAACCTGGATGAAAGGAAAGAAGAAAAAAAAAAAAAAAAAAGCTTTGTTATTATGAAACTCCTGAAAAAAATTCCTGATTACATCAATGATAGTTCTGGGAGAAATGTCTCATGAAATCATAGCAGATTAAGTAACAGTTTATGCATTAAATTATACTTCCTAAATAAGGATTTAAAATGTGTGTATCTGTTTCCAGAGGCCCTCTCGCATTACTTTGTTATCTATTTTAAAGCACATTGGAAAGGGATTGTTTAAAGTGTAATAGAAAGGAGAACAGTTGTTGAATTAATGGTCAAGTTCAATGCATTAGACATAAATGCTAGCTCCATTAATTTCTTATGATGTTTTAACAAACAATTTTTATTACTTAGATTATCTGACTTATTACTTTATTATCACCTATCAAGTCATAAAAAGAATACTAAGAAGGACTCTGTGGTTTAAAGCCCCCTTCTTTTCTCTCCCACCCCTCATCACCATGCTATTTATGACCTGAGGCTAAGCATTCATGTGGGCTGAAATGCCATCCACACACCAAGCCATCTGATTAAGCCTTCTTTGTCTCTTTTGTCATCACCCCTCATGTCATACCAACTCCAACAAACACAGTAAAATTTATAGTATATCTATATCATTTGCAATAATACATATTTTATTTTTAAGGAACTGTCTTAAGCTTAAAAAACATTCCATTTTATTATTTAATAATGTGTAACTATAATTCTACTTGAAGCCTAAATTGGGTGAACATGATCAGCATTATAAAACATTGAAGCCGGCTTCTTTGGGATTTCAAAAAATTAGCAAAATCTTGTTCAATGATAATACTTTTTCAATTGGAAAAACAGTCAATGTCACATTTAATCCTAAATCTGCAATATTACATTGATAAAAGTAAACTCAAAAGTAATCTCAATTCCTTAAGAGAGAAGTGAGAGGGAGGTTGGATACAGGGAGACAAAAGAAGTATGTTCAGATTAAAAGAGACAATAGGTCAGTCTGACTGAGTTTGCTGAACTCTGAAAGCAGAACGAGAGGCCAGAAGACAGTTCTTTGGTATCAGAATATAGAACTATTTTTTATCTCATAGATAACAATTTTAAATTCCTCCAGTATCCTAGACATTCAAAAGGAGAGACATAATATGTGCATCTAAAATTCTTTCAGATTATAAAGTCTATTCTCAAAAGAACTTCAAGAATTAGGACAGAATTTTAAAAATGAGGTCATATGACTACATCTAAAGAAAGACTGCACAGGAAAATAAAATTTTTGTTCTCATTTTTTTCCCCTGAAGATGGTGGCTTACAAAATTCCCATTTATACTTACTCTGGGATTTTGTTTTTCATGTATGTGTGCACACATGCATGCATGTATATTTGTTAAATGAAACTTGTTCATAGTAGGTAAATATTAAGAAGTAGCAAAACTTTTATTTCAATAAATTCTAAACAATGAGAGCCCACACAAGTCTGAATTTGATGCCTCATTAATATCCTGCTAGAAAGACTTATTTGGGGATGAGAAGGAGTCAGAAATATACTCACTCAACCAATATTTGAATGGGGATTATGTACCTTCTATGGATGCTCAAGGAATTGATCAGCTAGCAATACAGATGATCACCATCCAGGGGCTGAGAGAAATACATAGCTCTAGTGAATTCTAGTCATTAGCAAAAACTGGACAACTTTTATAATATTGCAAGAAGTAACCCATGGATGCACAGTAAATATTATTGTGTCCCATGTATGTCTTTTTAGTGCCAGACATACATTAATTGAGCCATATTAATGAATATGCTGGAAGAAATCTTGCAATTCGTATCAAGGAAATATGAAAAAGCTGTTCTATATTCAACGTGATTTTTTAAAGATTTTTGAACATTATAAAAAGTAGTTTGAAAGCATTCTAATTTTTGCTTTGAAAATCATTCTTAAGTGAGCAATGAGGACTAGGCAATTGAGTCAAAATAATAATCCCCCCAAATGTCCTAATGGCTAGATTGATGGAATACATTACCTTACACGGACAAAATGTCTTTGCAGATGTGATTCATTTAAGGATTGGAGGTAGAAGATTCCTGGTTAATCAGGGTGGGTCCAAAGTAATCCAAGTCAAAAAAGGTCCTTCAAAAGGAAGAGGAATGCAGAGGAGTCAGAAAAGATGTGATAACTGAAGCAAAGATTATAGTAATGGGGGGTCCAGGAACCAAGGAATGTGGGTAGCTTCTAAAAGCTAGATAAAACAAGGAAATGTATTCTCCTAAAGCTTCTAGAAGGAATGCAGCCCTGATGATCGACTTAGATATTGATTTCTACAGTGGTAAGATAATAAATTTGGATTCTTTTAAGCCACTACATTTATGGTAATTGGTTATAATATCAATATGGAATTAATACAATGTGAAGACATTTTTAGTATTTTAAAATTTCGTCTATCTATGGAATAGTAAGAATGCATAGTTTTTGGAGAAATTTTATAGGTGTTTGTAGAGTAAAATACAATATTAAGCATAGTTGAAAAATGCTAACAATTCATTTAAAAGTAAACCACTTTATTGTATGAACATGTTTAGTTATGAAAATAGAGATTTCTTTTTTCTTTTTTAGTCTAGAGGTAAAAATTCTAAAACCTTAATTCAATTGTTCTAAAATATTGAGACTACATCTCAAGAAGGATATAAATTGATATTCCTTTCAGGTTGATTTTCTGATAATTCATAGTAATATAAAGATAATATGGACGTCAAATGTTGATAAGGAACTAAGAAAATTAGATTTTTAACAGAAGACTTGCAAAATAGCAAAAGAAAATATCAGGGATTTATCAGGATATCATGATATACATCGTACAATTATGTAATTTTAAAACTGTGAGATCACTTTTTAATTAAATGAATCAAAATAAAAGCAAAGAAAAGACCAGAAAATATCTGTACAGTACTATTAAGTTATGTCTAAAGAGTTTGTAATATCTCGTATAAATCACTTTCTGCTAATTGTGCATTATATTTCCCTAAGACCCATAAGTAACATTTCATCTCTGATGGCTTTGTGCTTCCTCACATTAATAGTCTTTTCTTTTTTTGTCTTTGTCTTTTAAAGCTCTTGGCTGTTTTATATGGCTCCGAACTACAAATCCTTCCTTTGCTTCTTAAGTGTGAGAAAAAGATAGTTAAATTGTTTCTTTAGGAAATAGTGAAAAAAGCTAAGGGTAATATTTAAGAGTCCTATCTATCTCACAAATGTATCTTATGGATCCTAAATTAAAAAACAAACAAACACTCTGTATAAATTACCAAAGAATCATTAACTTTCTCTCTTATTTTCTCCGTAGTTTCCTCCCTTAACACACACTTAAAATACCTGGGCATCTGGAAATTTTAGGTAACCGAAAAAAAAAAAAAAAAAGAAAAAAAAGGTTCTCCAGTGCAACCTAGGATACCAACAAAGATTGAGATAAGCAGGGATTCTCAAACCTAAGAAGGTGACAAAAATGAACAAGAAAGAGAGAATAAGGAAAATATTTAAAACGGGTGAATGGGGATGGAAGAAGTTATTATAAGCAGCTTGAATTTTAATTATCTGCTTTATCAGAAATATTCTAAAATTCCCTCCATCCTAATTTTTTTATGGAGATTTTGTAAGAAACTGCTAACTGTAAAATCTACCCTAGTTTGCTTCCACGTGCCTAGACACTATAGATTATTTTCCTGTACATGCAGGTCATGTTTATCTGACACTTCCCAGTATCTTTCTCCAACAACACCCCCTTCCTGAATTGTAAATAACAAAATGTGACCTTGACTGGAAGAAAGTATGTGGTTCCACATGCTTTGAGTTTAACATACACAACATTGGCAATACTTATCCAGGTACTGGCCTGACAGTGGATTTTCTGACTACTGAATTTCAAATATTTAGGTTGCTAATGATAAGACTAAAGCTAAGATAAATGTAGATACTCTGTGATAGTATTTTGTTTGTGTGAGTTACAGCTCTCACTGGGTATTAATCAATTGGCTTTAGTTCTCACTGTTCATTAATCAAGAGTCTGCTTTAGTTTCTTGAATTAGGAAGCGTTAGTCTTTCTGAGAAATCGCCCCATCAGCCTCAAGAGAGAGGCAGACAGAACCAGTTTTCCTCCCACTTATGTGCCGTGTAAGCCACACATTCTTAAAACCATTGCTGGGAAAATCTCTTAAACTCGTATTAAAGAATCACATATATATGTGATATGTATATGTGATTATACATATATTTATATCATATATATTTGATATATATATATGATAATATATATCATATATATGTTATATAATATAACATATATTATACATTATATTATATATTATACATTGTATATTATACATATATTTATACATATTATATATGTATATATAATATACAATATATATTATACATATATTATACATATTATATATATCATATGATATGTAATGTATAATATATAATATATAATGTATAATATATAATATACATTATAATATATATATATTATATTTATAACAAAAGTATGTCTTCAAATATAAAGAAGAATGAGTTCTTTTTCACAGACATACTATGCTGTTACCTTTTGCAAAGGGACAATCTGAGTAAAAACAGAGTCATGTTTCTGTAAGTGGCCTGATTGCAATGGCATCTCTAGGACACATAACAATTAACTCTGCATTTCTTATGGAGCTGATTGTCTTATTGCTTTTTTAATAAGCCCTAATGATAATATTATCTTTCAAAAACATGTTTTATAATACTTGAAAATCCCCCCTCAAAAAAACAGGTAATTTTTATGAATCTGTCATTTGGTTGAATTTTTATGTTTTTATAACTTCCAGAGTCAACAACTAAAAATTTTCTTCAATTATGCTTAGACTATTTTTAACTCTTATATTTTTAAATATCCTGCTGTAGAACAGGACTGAATATAAAAAGCTGTAATAAACAATTAGAGTTGTATTTGCAAAACTTTCTTCACTTAGCAGGAAATTATTTAATCTAGTTTCATATACAAAATACTAACTTTAAAATGCACTTCTGATAAAAACAGTAACCGTTCTCTTATAAAGAAAATAATACATTTGTAAAGGTAATAATTCTGATCCTGAAAGATAAAATTTCCAATTATTAGTATTTAATTAAATACTATTCTAAATTAACTGTAAATTGGAAAAAAATAATAGTATGTATAATACTGGTCACAAGTATGTTATTGATTACAAGTCACTGTTACTTTAGTACAGTTTAGACATCCGATACTGAAAATTTTGCTCTAATTGGGATGATTCTTGCTTGAATGCAGTATGTGACTGAAACATCCGTATGGAAGCCAGTTATGCAGTCATGCTGCCTTAGGGGGTTTGTGAAGGAACAGCAGGACTCTGGCAAGGAGCTGGGAGATACAAATTAAAAGCATAAAAGTATGTTAGGGAATTGAAACTTGATGTTCATAAGGCAGAGGTTAGGCAAACACTCACTGGCAAAGTTACAGTAAGAGTTAAACACAAAAACACATTCTACAAATCTTGGTAATCAAAACCAGATCTGCACCTCTGCCATTTATTTGACCCCAATTCCACAGCACCTATAATTGAGCCCTTGTAAACTAGACAAATGAAAGCTGCTAATTTATCCAAGGAATTTGAACTAAATGATGTTAACATTGTTGACAGGACTCTGTGGTTTCTGACCAAATGGAGAATATATTTGTTGTTTTATTTCTGCAAATTTTAAGTAGACTTTTTTTTTTCTTCACTGCTTTTTTTTATAGAAATTTGTAAAGGAATGATGATTTCTTAACCCTCACTACCGGATTCAAAGGAGAGACGTTTCCAGTAATTTGCATGAATTCCTATAAATGCCTGTTTGCCCCATCTTTGTCCCTGGGGAATAATTCTAAAATGTGAACCAGAAGACATGTCTGTGGAGGCTGTAGTAGACATAACCTCAGATTTTGACTAAACCTTCATTAAGCTGCACTTTCTAAAGAGCTTTGCCCTCTGAGGTTGTCAGAAAAATCTTACTTTAGCGCCTTAAAGTGTCCTCGAGTCTAGGGCATCAGCTGGGCCTTCACGCAGGCTTTTTAACCTTGGATTTTGAATCTTCCTTAGCTCTGATAATGATGGAAAAGTATCCGTTGAAGGAAAAGTTATCCGTTTTTACCTCTGGATGGTCCTCAGTGGCTTTCCTAGGACCTGTCAGAAGAAAAAACTCAATGAATCTAAATGCACGGCACTATCTGTGGAGGAGGACTAGCTATTGGAGATTTGAAGATATGGATCCTAAGAATGCTGCAGGTTATGAAGCTAAAACTCAGTCTACACAAAGGAACTGAGCTTCAAATTTAGTTCAGGGAGCAATTTACAATTACATTGCTTCCTTATATCCTAACTTACCAATCAGGAAGTGTCTTAGTCAGCTCAGCTTGCTGTATCTATAATAACAGACATTTATTTCTCTTAGTTCTGGAGGCTGGGCAGTCCAAGATCAAGGAGCTGTCAGCTTCAGTTCCTTGTGAGGGCTCTCTTCCTGGCTCACAGATGGCTGCCTCTTCACTGCGCCCTCACATGGCAGGACGAGTGTACGCAAGTTCTCTGGTGTCTCTGTATAAGAGCACTAATTCCATGACCTCACCCTTATGACCTCTTCCAACTCGAATTGTCTCCCAAAGATTACATCTCCAATACTATCACATTGGGAGTTTGGGCTTAAATAAATTTAGGAAGAACACACGTAAGTTCTTAGCAAGAAGGCAGCTCAGATTTTAAAATTATGGTGTCTAATTTCCATGGTGTTTTACTTTCCAAACAGTCCAACATAAAGTTGAAAAAGAGAAGTATGAACAGTTATATCAGGGAAAATCTCAAATGTAGCTCATGCCAGGGCATAATTTTAGTTAAAAGTTATGTGATGTTTAATAAAAACTGGTTTCAGTAAGCACAAAAAAGAATCAGGACTGGGGCTACTGTAACTCATTTTGACCTAGCCTATGAATAGAAAACCCAGTCTATTTTTCATCAAGACAGCCCTTTAAAGAAAATATTTTGTACTTATTACAAATTCCCATTAAGAGGGAACAAGTGAAGATGCTTTGTATCATAGTCGTTCTCCACCTATCTTCAGAACAAGGGTCTTTAAAATTTAGACTCTTTGCTATTTTTATAAAAAACAGTCTGAAATTTATTTTGAAGTTTTATTATAATTGTTTTTAGCTCTCTGTGAGCCATACAGGAAATGGGGGAATTTGCCACCTATATAACCAGACTAAACAACCAAGAAAGTTTCAATCCAGACACTGTCCAGGCTACATGTTGGGGAAGCTGCAAAGATGAGTAAGAGGCAAGCAAACCCTGCCTTGCTCCCTCCTATAAGGGAAAAACAAAAAAGAACAAAAAACAGAAGGACCCTCCCCGATCCCCTCCCCCCCCCCCACACACACTTTAGGAAGAGGACACCACAGGAGCCGAAATAGGATGTGGAAGTGTGTCAGTGCACTGTGTTTGAAAATGGTGATCAGACCCTGTAGTGTTTAGCAGTTCCCTTTCTTGGACTAGTGGGAAAAAAATATATAAAAGATGAACAGGTTTCTGATATGTCTTTTTATTAAATTTATTAGGGTAACATTGGTTAATAAGAATTGCATAGGTTTCAAGTGTACGATTCTATAATACATCATCTACATACTGTACTGTGTGTTCACTACCCAAAGTCATATCTTCTTCTGTCACAATACACTTCACCCTGCCTCTTACCCTCTGGTAACCACTAAACTGTTGTCTCTGTCTATGAGTTTTTGCTTGTTTGTCTTGCTTGGTTGTTGCTTTCAGTAATAATATGTTTGAATAAATCCAAAGATGCTTTAATAAGCAATTATTCCTTATAAAGTGTGTTAAAGAAAGACATTTAAAATACATATTTTTCTTTCAGTTAATCAGAACAAACACAACAGAGAACAACCTATTTCAGGACTGGTAGATTATGTTGTTATTCAAAACAATTAATAAGAAAAAATATTTAAAAGAAAAGTTTTGTCTGTATCCCACAAGAAGCATATTGGGCTATATATATTTTTTTCTTTTCAAATATCACTTACTACTTTATTAGCCATGAAACGTTGAAATAGTTTCAGAAATGTTGTAGGTGAAATGCCTAGCATGATATTAGCACATAGTAGATACTCAGTTATTTTTATTTTTCCATTATTGGGACAACTATGAGGAGGGGGCAGGAAGGGAGACAAAGGAGGAAGAAAACGGTGGAAAAGGAGGTTAAGGTTCTTTATTACTACAAATATTTTCCCAGGCTGGCCCTTGCCTTGGCGTCAGGAGCTGACTCACAACTCTTATTTATCAGTTAGCACAGCCACTTCACTTACACAGCCGAGGCCTTCTCTTGAGAGACAGACCCTCTAAATAAAAAGTTTGAAACATAGACTTAAGGCTAATGAACTTATGATATAACAACTTTAGAGGATGGATACACACACACACACCAATGTACATCAGTATGTCCATTTTATAATATCCAACCACTCATGTTTCAAATAAATGTATCTCTTGTACTTTTCATATAACTTTTTAAAAAATTACTAGGTCTTTAGACTTCTTGGGAAAGAGAATCTAATTTTTCAATAGGCATTGTAATTCGCTAAGTAATTTTCCAAATTCATGTTGTTTTTTAAATATGCATAGAAATTAGAGAGAGTTTCCATTCTGATGGTGAGGGGTAAACACAAACTCACCATTCTAATCAATATTAGAATTTTTAATTCTTAAAATGCAAATATATTATAGACATTTTTGTTTTGATGTTATAATAATAGTAACACCACAAGAATTTTTGTGTTCTTTACTGAATGTAAACAATAAACTTAAAAATATAATAGCCTTCGCTGATAGCACAAAAAAGCATACTGTAGTACACATTGTCTTTGACCTATGGATTATCACAATATTATGACCTTAGCTGAATAGTTATATCTGACTGTTCAGCAGAATAAACATATTTATTCTTAATAATATATATATATATATATATATATATATAATTCTTAATAATTACATTTTTCAGGGAACTATAAACCAAACAAACATTTTCTTTGAAAACTTCTTTTAGATAGAGGTGTGTGTCCATATGAATGGGCGTGCTTTTAAAAGTTACAAAAAATATAACTGTATGGATTTTTTTTTACTGTTATAGAGATCAAAGCATCCTAGATTTATTAGTCTCACCTTTATCCTGAAAAAAAAAAATCGAGCTTTTGAAATAAAAATGTATACCCAATAGACCTCAAATGTAGAATTTGCTTTTAAAAATATATTCACCCCTGATAAGAGGCTAATATCTAAAATATATAAAGAACTCATATAATTCAACAACAACAAAAAATAGAATCCAGTGAAAAAATGTGTAGAAGACCTGAGCAGAAGGAAGATACATAGACGGAAGATACATAGACGGCCAACAGATAGATGAAAAGAAGTTCAACTTCACTAGCTATTATGAAATGCAAATCAAAACCACAATGAGATACCACCACACATGTTAGAATGGCTATTATCAACAAGACAAATAGTGTTGGAGATGCTGTGGAGAAAAAGGAACCCTCATATACTGTTCATCGGAATATCAATTGGAACAGCCACTACAGAAAACAGTATAGCGGTTACTCAAAAAAATTAAAAATCGAATTACCATACAACCTAGCAACCCATCTTCTGGATATCTACTCAAATAATCTGAAAACGTTTATCTGTTCAGATGTATGTACCCCTATGTTTATTGCAGCATTGTTCACAGTGGCTTAAGTATGGAAATAACTAAAGTGTGCTTCTACAGATGATTATAGAGATGATTACAGATGATTATAAAGATGTAGTACATATATACGATGGAATATACTCTGCCATAAGAAAAAATGAAATGCTGCCATTTTCAACAACATGGATGGATCTTGAGATTATCACACTAAGCAAAATAAGTCAGATAGAAAAAGTCGAGGACCACATGATTTTACTCGTATGTGGGATATAAAACCACCAAGAAACAAATGAGCAAGACAAACAAACAAGCAAAAACTCACAGGCACAGACAATAATTCAGTGGTTACCAGAGAGTAAGGAGGGAAGGGAGAAAATAAAAGAGGGTAAAAGGGGTCAAATATATGGTAATGGAAGGAGATTTGACTTTGGGTGGTGAGCACACAATGCAATATATAGATGATGAATTATAAACTTGAAACCTATATAATTTTATTAAACAATGTCACCCCAATACATTTAATTAAACAATGAAGAATGTATTCTTTACTATTGAAGTTTAATAGCTATAACTAATATGCTCCTGTCTAAGGGACTGTTTTCCCCAAAACATTTTGGTGTCATGTTACATTCTAAGTGAAAGGGCTCACCTAATTTACAGATGGACCAGATAGTATGTGAAGCAAATATGCGCTTCCCTTAAATTTAACATTTACTGTATAAAAGAACATGTCTGTTTATCAGACATTATAGGATGTTATTTGGTTCAAACTATGAGAAAAATCTTGAAATTCAGTTAAAATCAACATTAAAGTTTGTAAAGCAATTTGTGGTCTGCAGTAAAAAGTGCTGGGTTGATCTCCAAATAAGTAAGATGTTGCTCCTGAGGGCAAGAAATACAGGCTAATGTACAAATAATGTTCTGTTTTTCTTTATATTTCCCACTGGGTGCAAGGTTCAATAAATTACCTAGCCAGTAGTATGAATCACAGGTACTACAGAACTTGTATTCTAAGTTTTATTCTTTAACTCATCTCTTTCTTAGCTTTGTTTTTCCAATACATGGATAGCTGGGCCAAGATATTATTTTAGTTTTTTTGAAATGTGTATGGTTCTAGTCCATTCTCATAAGATGGAAGAATTATTCTCCCTCACTTAGTCTCCCAGTTCAGCCAACACACTCCCTACTTAGCGTGTGCAATACTCAGAGAACATGATGGGGCTAGCATGGCTCATTATTGAGTTGTCCTATTAACTTCTTCTTTGAAATTGCTCCTGACTTTCTGAATAATGGTAATGGTTAGCATTTATTTTCCAGGTGTAGTGCTTACTTGTGCTACTATAAATTTTCTTTCATTCTTTCTTCATTTACTCACAAAACTACACATCATCTAAAATAACATTAATAGACAAAGACTTAAGAGTGAACATCTCTGTATGTAATATGATAGCTGACAAGCTAGCTGACTAGATTTCTGCAGAGGCATGAACATCTCACTCTAAGTCTAAAAATTTGTTTTTGCTAAACTACGTAATGATGAGTTTAGGTTGAAAAAAACTTACTGATACTTCAAATCTATATTTCCTTATGTGGATTACTCATGTTAAGACAAATAAGATGCCATTTGCCATTTTTAAAGAAAATAAGCGATGACATAATTTAAGTGGTTCTTTTAAATTTATATTTGTGAAACTTTAATCAATTGCTACTAAAAAGTAATGTTAAGATTTCAGTCTCATGAGGAATTTAGTCATAGCATGAAGAAACCAGCTTTTACTGTGTCCTGATTAATTTCACCAATAGAATTTGAAGAATCCAGGTTTAAGAATTTTGATCATAATTCTCTATTGAATGAAGCTGTTTGAGCTGTTTCTACTTTTTCAGGGCTCAGTTTCACATTCTTTAGCAAATAGCCCACTCTTGTAGATATGCCAGTTGGAAAGTAAAAATGGTGTCCATTATCCTTTTTTGCTAACATGTTATTACAGAATTTGAAATAAGTCTCAGGCACCACACACACACACACACACACTGTAGTTTACCCTCCCAGGAGCAGTGAGGCCATCTTTACAAAAAATGAAGTCATGGATGATGTATCTACATGGATAATATACTATCTGTACGCTGAAAGTTTGTACCCCAGAGTACCTGTCCATGGCACATGCTACACACACACACACACACACACACACACACACACACACACACACACATATGGTTGTTTTTTTTTTCCCCCAGATGTAAGTAGCCTGTAGTAGTGGCTCCAAGAACTGCTTATTTGCAAGCCCCTCAATAGCATTTATACCTCTTGAATTTTTTTATTTTTATTTTCCTGAAGTGTTGGGAAATAGCATTCAACTAATCCCATTAAGTCTGGCATTGATCTAGCTACCTAGGAAGCATGCTGGTTTCTTAGGAAGTATGACGGTATAGCGGTATAGTATGGTGGATAAGAGTAAAGATTATGGAACCAGATTCCCAGGTTTGAATCCTGACACCAATACTTGATGCTTAATTATGGTACAATAACTTAACCTCTCTGCGCCTTCGTTTTCTTACCTGTGAAATGGAGCTACAACTGTTGCCTACGCCAAAGAATTATTGAAGATATTAAATAAAATTCTCAAGCAGTGCATGGCACAGAGAAAGCGTGCAATGTTAGATGCTATTGTTGCTATTTATATTATTTTGTTATTTTAGTTATTATTAAAGGTAAAGTGACTTTCATTTCACAAATCCCTGCAGTTTCATTTAAGCATCTTCATTTAAGTGCATGTTCACCCCAAACCATGAAATCACAAGAGAAATTGGAATTCTGATGCTAGCATTGATTTTGTAGTTATATTCTCAGACGTACAATGGCCTCTATCTATTCAAATTTTATTATTTCTAGCATATTTCCAAGGATGAGATCCTCATGTTTGAGGTATGTTCCTGGCTTAGTCTAAGGCAAAACTTTTAATATGAGGTGCAGCTGAATACTGCAGCTTAAACCTCAAATCCTAGATACTTGCCCCCTAATGCAATCTTAATAAAACTAGCATCTCACATGAACCAAACTTTGCAAAGCATTCATAAAGCAACACAGTCCAGTCAGTAAAAATGTGTTTGAAGAGGCATTCCAATACTTAAATTATTTCTAGTAAAAGGTCAATAAGACTCTATGTCAAAAGTTACAATAACATTTCTCAAAGTATTTTAGTTTAGTTTTCTTCTAGCTATTCTTTCCCATTATGAACCTCCTACTCTTCACTTTCTCATTCCTTTCTAATGTAGATTTACTTAGGTTCTCTTGCTAAGGAACCAGATTGGTAACATAATCTCTTCAGAGAGAGAGAGAGAGAGAGAGAGAGAGAGAGAGAGAGAGAGAGAGAGAGAGAGAGAGAGGCATATGAGAGCAAGCAGAAGGGATGAGAGGACAGGCATAGGACAGTCACACATATGTTAATAAACTCAGTCCTGAAATAAACTTGGCAAATCATTAAACATAAAATATAAAACCAGAGAGCTTATGAATTTTAAATATCCATAAAATTGCTATTTTGAAACATAGGAAAAAGTCAGTTATTCAAGATGTTTTGAGTATTTGTTATGTGTTAGAAATTAGAAAGATATGGTCCCTTTTTTTCAATTAGGTCATAATACAATGGCATAAACACACAAATAAAGCGATGTTAACATGATGGTAGAATTATGCATAGTGTGATATGAGAGTGTGAGCCTAATGAATGGAATTTAAAAGGGTCTGTTTATTTTAGTTAGAATGGCAGACAAGAGAGGAAAAATTTCCATGAGGATGTAACTCTGAAAGTAACCATCTTTGTTATCATTTCAGATTTCTATTACCTCATGTTCTTAAATATGCTACTTATTCCTATATGTTTGTTTGATTTGGTTTTTGTTGTTCTATTGCAGTTTGGGTGTTTTTTGTTTTAGGCATTAAATCTGTCATAGTATATTGATTGCTCATTGTAATGAAATTATCTGAAAGAAGTGTCTTTTTCGTAAGCATTATTTACATGATTGTCCAAATATGATACTCTACCACAATATAATCCCAAAAATTATATTATAGAATAAATTGGCTTCTCTGGTTTGACATATGCATCAAGTCATTATGTATGGCACTGTTTCTAATGACATTCAAAAACCTTCAACTTAGAAGATAGTGGGGGAGACTCTAAATTTAGAATTCTTTCTTAATGTCATGTTGCAAAATGCTAATTCCTCTGTATATGAAGCTTGTGTTTGCTTTACTTTCTGTTAAGTTTCTAAAATGCTAGTTTTATCCAAAATAAATGGTTGCATATTTTCTTATATCTCCCATTTAATGGACTGAATTTTTTTTTTAAGTATTTTATTCATTTGCTGGCTATTACTTAGTTGGATGCTGGATTTGTTTTGTCCTCTATACCCTAAGTTGTCTCTTACACTGGTTTTAAGTTTATTTACTTACTCTGTACTGTGGATGGTGAGAGAAATGAATTGCTGCAGGTGAAATCTAATCCCAGATAATACAACAACTGGTGCTAATAAAAATGGCCAAATAAGCCTCAAGCAAAATAAGACTCTATTCCCAGCAAAAATGGAACTTTAAAACATTCTGACTTTAATAGGAAAAAAAAAAAAACTGGTATAAATTTATTCAAAAAATATAGCAAAGAAAACCTGAAATGTTTCCTAGAGAACTCAAAACAGGTAAAAGCAAATTCTTCAGCCAAGATTTATGGTGTGATTCTTTAAAAAGTAACCAACTGAGCTTGCAAAGCAAGTATTGTAGTTTATAACATTCTTGCAATTTTTACACTTTTCCAAATTTTAAAAAATAAATATATAAGCAAATATATAATTTCAAATTGTGATTGTTAACATGAAAGTTAAAAAAATAATAATAAAAGGCCTTTAAAAAGTGTCATCTTCTCATAAAGGTCTTCTCTGCCCACCCACACAAAAATTTCATTTTTTTGTTATGCTCTCTCATATCAATCTTTGTTTTTCATTTTGTAGTACATGTAGCATTTATACTTATACGTTTGGAATTCTGTGCATTTTATTCTGCTTTCAATGAATACCACCTAGAAAATGCCTCGCTCATACTAGGGGGTCAATCAAAATTTACTGAAAGAATGAATAAATGTGTAACTCAATGAACATTGGGAACACGCAAAAGGTTGCATTATAGGGTCATATAAAAGATGAAAAGTGAATCTAGTGATTTTGGATTCTGAAAGGTTAGAGGAAATCAGTCAGAGGGCCTAGATTTCATAGCACAGACATAGAGGGAATGGTGGACTTCAGTATTAGAAGACAAATCCTCAGTAAAACCCATGGAATAACATAATTTGCAGATGAAGCAAAATTATTTACTTTATGGAAATGAGTTTAGTACCACTGAGTAGTTGACAAGTCTGCTAGAGAAGAAAGGAAATTTTATTTGTATTAGGTATGCACTGTAAATACTATAGCTTGATTTTAGGGATGACACTTCAGGAGAAATTCCATAAAGAAATAAATAAATTCAATACCCAAAGTACTGAGAAATGCATATTATTCTAAAGTCTTCATGGTGGAAAAAAAAAAAAAAGAATGAAGCATATTGCACATATAACCATAAAAACATCCCAAACCTGCCAATTAGCCTTTACTCTTATTTATAAAATTCCCTCACACTTTTAGAGCTGCCACACATTTCTTTATCCTCTCTTCCATATAAAAATGTTTTTTTTTTTTTTTCTTCTTTGACCCTCACTCTAATCCTTTTATACTCTTCCTCTACTCTAATTTTCACTGTCGGACCTAATCCTTTTCTTCCTTTATTTTTTCTTTTCTTAAGGTGGAAAACATCAGTCATCTTTTACTACTCTAATTTTCATCTGCACCCATCACCTGACTTAGAAAAATAGTTTTCCTCAGAATTTTTCTTTCTTAAAAGACATCAGAAAAGGAAAAGGGAATTACAAATGGCTAGTAAAATACATGCTTTACCCCCGCATTAGAAAATCATGTATACTAAAGATAGTATCCTAGAGGCAATATCAACAAGCTCACCTTGGAATTTCCAGTGGCTTAAAGTTCCATTGTGGGAAAATAGGGCACATGGATTCTTTACAGAAGGACCTCTATGCCTTCTTGGAGAATTTATAAAGAGGGCTTTTGGAATGGTGGATGTGCCTAAGGTACACACACACACACACACACACACAATAAAAAAAGCAAAGATCTACCCTAACTTCTTGAAGGAAAATATGATTTGGTTAGGTTAATTGTGCTTAGTTATTAGTTGGTTGTTAAAAGGAGGATGAGTTTCGATTGTGACACTGAGTAGAGTCAAAAAAGGTAAAAGAGGAACTGAACTGGCCATGCATTCTTGAAAAAGTTGGTTTAAATACTAGAAGGGCCATGACACTCTTCAAGATCTTAATAAAGAATTGTATTCAATGCTGAGGAGACCCCACTCACTTGCATTAATGAGAATATGGAAAACTGCAACAGAGGGGAGAAAGAACAGAAACTGTCTTAGTCCATTCAGGCTGCTCTACCATAATATCACAGACTGAGTAGCTCATAAACATTAGAAACTTATTGCTTACAGTTCTGGGAGCTAGATGTTTGAGATTAGAGTGTCAGCACAGCTAGGTGAGGGCCCTCTTCCAGGTGGCAAACTTCTCATTGTATCCTCACATGCAGAAGGGGGTAAGGATCTCTCGGGAGCCTCTTTTATCAGGGTACTGATCCCATTCATGAGAGTGGGACTATCCTGCTAATCGCCCCACCTCCTACCCCATCACCTCGAGGGGTTAGAAATTCAACATAGGAATCTGGGGTGGGGACATAAACATTCAGACCATAGTAGCAGTTCAGTGAAGGCACCACAGCTGGAAATTGGCAAAGCTGCCACCTGCGCCAACCAGGTAAGTCTTACAAAGTATAAAAGACAAGCTCATTTTCATAATCCTTGAGATTTTCCTTTAATCTGGATTACATTTTCCAAGGTCAATCTAATTTCTCAGTCAACAGGAGATCTCCTTTTCAAAAATTCTTAATATCTGGCATAGCCAAGAATGTGGTATTTAGGGTGGTGGAAAGCTCTCACAGCGCTATCAAAATTCACTAAATAAAATGTGCATTGTTATTCAAATCCATTATATTAACATTATTTCCATATAATGTTGCATTATTATTAATATTATTGAATTGATACTAAAAGGATCCAAACATATATTTTTTTTTATTTTTCCAAACATCTCTGATTTTTCTAATACCTGTAATTTTTCAGATTGTGTGAAAATGTATGTAGTTTATATAGTCTTCTTCTGAAGTGGGCTTTTAAATTCATTGCAACCTGGGCATCATTTTTACTACCCCTATTTGAAATTATTTTAAAATAATAAATATGATTTAAATGGAAACCAAATGTACTTTTATAAGTAAAAAGCTTTCAATGCAAACAGTTTGTGAAGTGAATTTTGCTTAAAAGTTCTCCTTCTATATAGTTCACCATCCCATATAAGGCAGAAGTTTAGAAAGCTGTATGAATGAATGAATGAAAGCCGAAGGAATGAATTTTAAATATGATTTTCACATCAAAGGGATATACTTAGGTCATTTTAAAAATTCACTAAAGCAGGTACTATCATTCCCTGAATATTTTGATCATTCCTATATCCTCTTATTCATTTAATAAATATTTACTGCATACTGGTTATGAACCAGCTACTATTCAAGTAACTTGAGAAGCAGAACTTAATAATCAAAGCATTCTTGGGTATGAAATTTTAATTCATTATTTTCTTAAAACTCAAATTACATATAAGCATTAACTTTTATTCTATTATATTTAAAACATAGGTCAATTCATTTAAAAATATCTACATTTCTTCCAGAAGACTTATATTACATGACATGTTATTCTCCTGTATTTGACTGCCTTGTTAATTTTAATAAACTTTTAATTTGATGTCCATTAAGATATCAGGTGATCATTTTATGTATTAATAAAACTTGAGAGATACACAAACACACACACACACAGGCAGGGCCAAAAAATGTATATTTTAGAAAAAAAAAACTGGACTGGTGATGTCATAAAAATGGTGGCGTGAGGCGAGCCTCTAGAAATCTCCCCTGGAATTTACTACAAATTGAAAAACTATAACTCCACAAAGGACTCCCTGCACAGCAGATAGGCAACACTAAGAAGCACACTACTGAAATCACCTAAAGGTAGGCAAATTGCACGGGAGGTGGGGGGGTAAAAGTTTGGGGGTGGGAGGATGGGGAGGGAAGTGAGAAGTGCAGAGATGGAGCTGCTTGGGGGCAGGACATAGACAGCTCAGTGCTCTGAGCTCACTGCATCCCGAAACTACCACAGCTAAAGGAGAGGGAAGAACTTGGACTGCTCCGGCTCCATTTATGGCCCACAGGGCTGAGGGGACAGCATATAACACAGCTGAACCCATTGCTCACGGCAGAGACCTCAGAGCAAAGACTGAGGGAAGAAGGCTGAAAACGAAGGTTTAAGCCCTCAGGGCTGAGCAGAGAACGGAAGCCTTAGGCACAGAGCTTAGCCGTCCCCTCCCTTCCCTCCCAGAGGTTGCCCAACCTCAATCTGCCCAGTGCTAGAAGCAGAAGAGTAGCAGTGTCAGATCAAAAGAACAGGACATTTGCAGTTCTGAGAACTGTGGTCCACAGATATGGACTCGCAGCACAACTAGTTCCAGCAAAGGGGAGGGAGCTGTGGAAGCAGGACTGGCTTTGGTGGTTGTCGACGCCATTACCCTGCCCTTTCCTCACCTATCTGGGAAGATGCCTGCAGGAGTAAACAGCTGCTGAATCACACAGGCTCTGAATCTGTGACAGGAAGAGCTTTGGAACATCAGAAGCTCTCCACACACACACACACACACACACACACATGGAGGTGGTGCCATATGACCAAGGCCAACTGTTCACAGTGGAGAAGCTCACCTTCCAGGGAATCCTCCCATTGTGTGAGAAACCAGAATACTGCAAAGAAAACATAACACTACACTGTAAGAGAAAGTAAAAGGCTGCATTCAGATAGAAAATAAAACATTCTACCTACACCTACTGGAAAACAAAAGAAAGACCTTTTTCTATCAACCTGTAGCAGAACCCACTCCTGTAGATGTCTAAGAAGAGAAATAATAAATTATTAATGGCCACGAATAACCAAGGAAAAGAGACAGCTCAGAAAGAAAATGAAAATTCTCCAGAAAATGAACTTAAAGATATGGAAATATGTGACTTAAATAACAGAGTTCAATATTGCAGTTCTTAAAAAAAACAATGAGATGCAAGAAAACACAGACAGACAGTTTAATGAACTCAGAAACACAATAAAAGAACAAAATGAACATTTTACCAAAGAGATTGAAATTAAAAAAAAGAACCAAATAGAATTTCTAGAGATTAAGAACTCTATAAAAGAAATTAAGAATGAAATAGCCAACTTAGGTGGTAGAGTTGACCAGATAAAGAATCAGTGACATCAAAGATAGTACTCTGGAAATGACATGGATGGAAGAAGAAAGAGACTTGAGACTTAAATGAAATAATTCTACAAGAATTTTCTGACTCTATCAGAAAGAGCAATATAAGAATAATGGGTATACCAGAAGGAGAAGAAAGAGAGAAGGGAACAGAGAGTGTATTCTAACAACTAGTTGATGAGACCTTCAAAACTTGTGGAAAGAACTGTATCCTGGAATCCAAGAAGCAAATAGAACACCTAATTACATCAACCCCAACAGGCCTTCTCCAAGGCGCATTATATTGAAGCTGTCAAAAATCAACCACAAAGAAAGAATACTCATGGCAGCCTAGGAAAAGAAGACCGGTAACCTACAAAGAAAAGCCCAATAGAATATCATCAGATTTTTCAGCAGAAACTTACAAGCCAGGAGGGAGTGGAACCAAATATTCAAACTATTGAGAGAAATTATGAGCCAAGAATAGTATATCTAGCACAGATATCCTTTAGATATGAAGGAGGAATAAAGACACTTCCAGACATACAGAAGTTGAGGGGATTCTCTAACACACGTTCTGCATTACAAGAAATACTAAAGGAGACTATTCGAATACAATCAAAAGGGACAGTATGTGGCAACCAAAACATAAAAAGGGGGAGAGTAAAGGCCTGAACCGGAATATGGGAATGGAGAAAATAAGCATGCTGAAAAAAATGAAATACTCTAAATATCAAACTTTCTTTTACATGAACTTAATGGTAACCACTAAAAAAAAAAATCCAGAACTGAAATGTATACTGTAATAAAAGAACAGACAGAGGGAAACATCATAGAATATCACCACACAGAAATAATAGACAACAAAAAAGTTAAAAAAAAAAAAAAATGGAGACACAGCCTTACCAGAAAACTAAAGATACAATGATAGGAAATCTTCACATATCAGTTATTACCCTAATGTAAATAGACGGAACTCATCAATAAAAAGGCACAGAGTAGCAGATTGGAGCAAAAAACTAAACTCAACCATATGCTGTCTTCAAGAGACATATCTCAGCTACCAGGACAAACACAGACTCAAAGTGAAAGGGTAGAAATTGACACTCCAGGCAAATGGTATCCAGAGAAAATCAAGTGTAGCCATATTGATAGCAGATAAAAGAGACTTCAGGGTAAAAAAGGTAATAAGAGACAAAAATGGACATTTCATAATGGTAAAGGGGACTATACAACAAGAAGACATAACAGTCATCAACATTTATGCCCCCAATCAGGACTGAAATATGTCAAGCAACTACTAACAGAAATAAAGGGAGAAATTGATCAAAACACAATTATACTAGAGGACTTAAATACATCATTGACAGCTATTGATAGGTCGTCCAAACAGAAAATAAATAAAGAAATAGCAACTCTAAATGACACATTAGATAAAATGGACATAATTAACATTTATAGAGCAATTCACCCTAAAACATCAGATGATACATTTTTTTCTAGTGTACATGGACGGTTCTCAAAGATAGACCATATATTGGGACATAAAACTAGCCTCAGAAAATTTAAGAAGACTGAAATCATACCAAGCATACTCTCTGATCACAAGGCTTTGAAATTGGATATCAACTGCAAAAAGAAAGCAGGAAAAAACACAAATACGTGGAGATTAAACAGCATACTTTTAAAGAAAGACTGGGTCAAAGAAGAAATAAGAAGAGATCAAAAGATGCATAGAAACAAATGACAATGAAAATACATCCTACCAAAATTTTGGGGAAGCAGCAAAGGCAGTTGTAAGAGGGAAATTTATATCACTACAGGCCTATCTAAAGAAACAAGAAACATCCCAAATAAATAACCTTACATTACACCTTAAAGAACTAGAACAAGAAGAACAAATGAAACTCAAGGTCAGCAGAAGAAAGGAAATAATAAAAATCGAAGCAGAACTAAATGAAACAGAGAACAAAAAACAATAGAAAAACTTAACGTGACAAAAAGCTGGCTCTTTGAAAAGATTAACACAATTGAAGAACCCTTGGCTAACTCACTAAGATAAAAAGAGAAAAGACACTAATAAACAATATCAGAAATGAAAGAGGGGAAGCTATCACAGATGCCACAGAAATACAAAGGCTCATCCAAGAATACTGTGAAGGACTGTATGCCACCAAATTCAATAACCTAGAAGAAATGGACAAGTGCTTAGAAACATATATTCTTCCTAGGCTGAACCTTGAAGAATTGGACAATCTATGTAGACTGATCACCAGTAAGGAAATTGAATCAGTTATCCAAAATCTTCCCAAAAACCAAAATCCAGGACCAGATGGCTTCACTAGTGAAGTCTACCAAACCCTCAAAGAGGAACTAATACCTGTACTACTCAAACTCTTCCAAAAAACTGGAGAATAGACAATACTCCCTAACTCATTTTATGGGGCCAACATTACCCTGACACCAAAACCTGGTAAGGATAACACACACAAAAAAAAACACTACAGATCAATATCTCTGATGAATACAGATGCAAAAATCCTAAACAAAATTCTAGCGAATCGAATGCAACAATACATTAAAAAGATTATTCATCACAACCAAGTGGGGTTTATCCCAGGAGCATAAAGATGGTTAAACATAGGCAAATCCATCAATGGGATACATCATATAAACAAAATAAAAGACAAAAATAATATAATTATATCAATTGATGCAGAAAAAGCATTTGGCAAGATACAACATCAATATATGATTAAAAGACTTAATTAAATAGGTATAGAAGGAAAATACCTTAACATAATAAAAACCATATATGACAAACCCTCAACTAATCTGATAATTAATGAAGAAAAACTGAAGCCCTTTGCTCTATGTTCAGGAACACGACAGGGCTGTCCCCTGTCACCTCTGCTTTTCAACATAGTGTTAGAAGTCTTCACCAGAGCAATCAGGCAAGCCAAAAAAATTAAAAGGCATCCAAATTGGGAATGAAGAAGTCAAATTGTCATTCTTTGCAGATGACATTATGCTATACATAAAAAAATCCTAAAGACTCCACCAAAAAGCTAGTAGAAACAACGAATACAGTAAAGTTGCCGGCTACAAAATCAACGTAAAAAAGTCCATTCCATTCTTATACACTAACAATGAAATCTCAGAAAAATAAATACAAAAAAAAAAAAAGAAATCCTTTTGCAATTGCAGCAAAAAGAATAAAATCCCTAGGAATAAACCTAACCAAGGATGTGAGAGACTTGTATGCTGAAATCTATAAGATATTTTTTAAAGAAATTGAAGACACAAAGAAATAGAAAGCATTCCGTGCTCATGGACTGGAAGAATCAACATAGTTAAAATGGCCATATTACCCAAAGCGATATACAGATTTAATGCAATCCCTTCAAAATCCCAATGACGTTTTTTAAAGAAATAGAACAAAAAAAAAAAAAAAAAACCATCAGATTTGTTTGGAACCACAAAAGACCCTGAATAGCCAAAACAATCGTAAGAAAAAAGAACAATACTGGAGGTATCACACTCCCTGACTTTAGCTTGTACTACAGGGCTACAATAATCAAAACAACATGGTATTGGCAGAAAACAGACACATAGACCAATGGAATAGAATTGAGAACCTAGAAATAAAACCACGTAAATATGGACAGATAATTTTTGACAAAGAAGCAAAAAACATACAATGGAGAAAAGACAGCCTCTTCAATAAATGGTGCTGACAGAATTGGAAAGCCACCTGCAAAAGAATGAAACTGGACTGCTATCTGTCACCATGTACCCAAATTAATTCAAAATGAATAAAGTCTTAAACATAAGACCTGACACAATAAACAGCAAAGAAGAAAACATAAGTACCAAACTTATACCTTGGGTTCAAAGGGCATTTTATGAATTTGACTCCAAAAGCAAGGGAAGTAAAAGCTAAAATAAATGAATGGCACTATTATCAAACTTAAAAGCTTCTGCACAGCAAAAGAAACCATCGACAAAATAAAGAGGCAACCAACTGAATGGGAGAAGATTTTTGCAAACTTTTTCCATTTCGTTGGTTCAGAGAAGATTAGTCCCTTCAATAAGGGGCTAATATCTAATATATACAAGGAACTCTTAAAACCTAACAACAACAACAAAAAAATAAAAACACCCAATTGAAAAATGGGCAGAGGACCTGAAGAGACATTTCTCCAAAGAAGACATACAAATGGGAAATAGACATATGAAAAAATGCTCAACATCACTAATCATCAGAGAAATGCATGTAAAAATCACAATGAGATATCACCTCACCCTGGTTATAATGGCTATCATCAATCAACAAGACAAATATTAACAAGTGTTGGAGAGGCTGTGGAGAAAAAGGAACCCTCATACACTGTTGGTGGAAATGCAGACTGGTGCAGCTGTTATGGAAGGCAGTGTGGAGGTTCCTCAAATAATTATGAATAGAATTACCATATGACACAGCAATCCCTCTCCTTGGTATCTACCCCAAATATTTGAAAACATTTATCCATAAAGACACGTGCGCTCCAATGTTCATTGCAGCTTTGTTTATGGTGGCCAAGACATGGAAACAACCAAAATGTCCTTCAATAGATGAATGGATAAAGAAGTTGTGGTATATATACACAATGGAATACTGTTCGGTGGTAAGAATAAATGAAATAGGACCATTTGTGACAACATGGATGGATCTTGAGATTATAATGCTAAACAAAATAAGTCAGACAGAAAAAGCAGAGAACTCTATGATTTCACTGATATATTGTATATAAACCAAAAACAACAAAAGAACAAGACAAGCAAATAAGACACAAAAACTCATAGACTCAGACAACAGTTTAGTGGTTACCATAGGTTAAGGGGGTTGGGGGGTGGTAGATGAGGGTAAAGGGGATCAAATATATAGTGATGGAAGGAGAACTGACTGGGTGGTGAACACACAATGTGATTTATAGAGGATGTAATACAGAATTGTATACCTGAAATTTATGTAACTTTACTAACAAGTGTCACCCCAATAAACTTTAATTGAAAAAAACTGTATTAAAATTGTAATAATCAATATATACCGATAACTAAAGATGTATACAAGTCACATTTGACTTCTGGAATTACAAGAGGTGCTCAAATTGGTTACCATCAGTATAATTTTAATACAATTTCTTCCTTTTTTAAAATATGTACACATTTTTTTGGCACCCTCTGCATGTAGTGTGTGTGTGTGTGTGTGTGTGTGTGTGTGTGTATATCTAATATGTATATATATATATATGGTAATACATATGGTAATATACACATAATGCTATCATCTTAGTGGGTCACTCAATAAAACAAACATTGTGGATGAGTTATTGTTTACGTGATTACAAAAAAACTACTCTAGTTAAATGCACCCAATTTGTATACAGCTTATATAATGTTTGTCAATATATTATTTTCTATGAACTTAACAAATCAAAATTTAGTATATATTTATTTCAGAACTTTTTTATCTAGTTAAAATAACATTGATCTGTTTTAGTTTAGCTTAATGTAAAAATCCATGAAAGACAAAACATTTCTGGTTTTCAAAAGTCAAATCATTCATTATTAATTGAAGTCAGATACTTACTTGCTAAAATTATACTTTCAGTATATGAATGAACAAGAAATTATAAAGTTTGAAGCTACATGGTTAGAAGTTCTCTAAAGCAACACTATGTATGGTGTCAGATGTGTACTAGACTTACTTGGGTGAATACTTTGTAAGATATGTAAATGTATAATCACTATTTTGTATACCTGAAACTAATATAATACTGTATGTCAACTGTAATTGAAAAATAAATATATAAAGATTCAAAAAAAATCTGTTTTTAAAAATAAATTATATGTAATCTTATTAGCTCATTTACTTGGACTTTTACCATTACTCTAGAGAGAGAGGCTTAGCTTTTTATGAAATTCACTTTATTCTTTGCAATTTCAGGAATTTAGCAGTTAATGGAGTTTTAAAAGAATGTAGAGCCTGAGGTAAAACAGAAAGAATTTTTAGGTTAACCTTATTAGTAAAATTTTGATGTAAGGTACTGTTTTCCAAAGTTACTCTTGCTTGTCATCATTACAGATGACTTTGCATACGATAAATTCTGAGTGTATTGTAATTACACTTGTGCACAAAAATCATCTGTACATGGAGATTTAAATCATATTTTTCAGCTATAAAAATGTTTAGGCTATGTTTAAAAACAGAAAATTACTTGTGTAAATAATTCATTTTTAAATATTTCTTAAACTATAATTTCTTTACAGACTAGTTCATTTTTCACAAATATTTACATTTCAAGGAAAACCATGCAATTTTATCTATTGTAATAATTAATATTTGAATAAGCAAAAATGTTCTTTTCTGTATGTTACCGTCTTTCTTACATGAGTCTAAATGATATTAAAACAAATGTCCCCTATGGGATTAAGCTATTGACCCTGGATTCTCACTAGTTCTCTTTCCATAACATAATATTTTGTTCTGTTTTTCAAAATTTATTGCCATGTACTTTAAAATTTAACTTTTGTGCTTTTATAATTCTAGTGATATGTCAAAGCAACTAGGTGTCTGTCATCCAAATTGAGTTTGTATGTACAGAATAAATTTATAAAGTCGCATGACATCTTTTGGAGTATATTTAATTTAGATCACAAATGTGAAACTTGATATTTTTTTAAGACTATTTTCCTTTCACAATTTAGTTGCTACGATATTTGGAGAAGCTGGCAGAGCATTCTCCATTGCAGGGAATATTATTCATGGTTTTTACTTTACATCCTAATTTGTAACACTGCTCAATCAATCTGATTAAATTGATTCTATATAAAGTTGTCTGTTAAAAGAACATCAAGCTAATTCTCCTTGGTGTCTAAGTAGTGGCAATTTAGATGTGTAAAGAAGTACATAATATCTTTCAAAGAAATAACTTACCACCAAGGAATGGCTTAAGGACAAAGAGTAGCAATGTGTAGTGACATTATATAACGAATAATTTACCCCTATTTTACATACAATATGGTTAAAATAGGAATAGTTCACCAAATGTCAAAATTAATTGCCTGCATTCAAAGAAGAAATTTAGATGATACCCCTTCGTTTTCAAAAATGTTCTTACCTAAATTGCCTTTATCATTGTGTTTTATAGGTCCATCTGGCATTTATGGGCCAGAATATTCACATGCGATGAGGATATACACATTCAGCATTTGAACACATATTGATTCCTAATATCCGGAGATACAAAGGCAATGGTGATGCCTCCTGAATTGCCACCCTCAATAAGTCAACAACATGCTGTTCATGTTATTAAAAGCACAACTGGACACTGTTGCCAAGACAGCACTCTCTTAACTCTTTCACCTCAGCTCAGCCTTACGTTATTTCATTTGATCCTCATGCATCTTTGAGGTAAAGAAAAGCAATCTCCTTTTTAGAAAACGCATTTTCTTTCTTGCTCTAAAATCTTTTTAAATCAAATTTATTATGGTGACATTGGTAAGTAAAATTATATAGGTGTCAAATGTACAATTGTATATATATTATAGCATCTATATATTGCATTGTACGTTCACCACCCAAGGTCAAATCTCCTTCTGTCATCTTATATTTGACCTCCTTTAGCCTCTTCTGCCACCCTCTCTTACTTTCTGTTAACCACTAAACTGTTGTCTGTGCCTATGAATTTTTTGTTAGAAAACACGTTTTGACATAATCAAATTTTCAAGTCTTTCTTCACTGAGCAGCATTAAAAAGTACTTTCCCTTAAAGGCTAATCTTTTCTTCACCAAGCCTCACTGAAAATAATTTACCTGAAAGGGAAAATTTTAAGTTACACCTATCTAATCAGATTTTTACAAATAATCAGTTTTGCATGAAAACAGGCATATTGATTTTTCACAAATCTAGGACACTGCAATTCACCAAACAATATATTTTTAAAATGTTTCTTAACCATATTAGGAGACTTAAATGTCAGAATTGGCTCTTATTTTATTAATAATCCTTTATCTACTAATTGTCTGGATGAAGACTATGGGTTTTTTCCCCTTACTTTTAAACCATGTTATAGGAACACAAGAACCTGACTTATTAGTTCACTCTTCTCAGAAGCAAATACCCAGCAGGGTGAGACTTGCAAGTAATTTATTGGGGGAAAGCTGTGAAAGATAAAGGAAGAGGGAGCAGGAGCAGGCAGAGAGAGCCATAGTACCAAGAATAGGTCTGGTACTTATGGGAGTGAGAGGGGATGACTAATTAGAAATAGCCTCAACTGCAGAGCATTTCTGAAAAAAAAGTCACAACCTGTCCAACAAGGGTTCCCCCAGAAAGGCCCATTGGAGAGCCAGTCCAGACCTGTCTGCGGTAGTACCCTCACTGTTTCAGTTGCTGCCAGGAGCAACCTGGGGAAAGCATGGTCTCTGGGTGAAGGCAATGATGGACCTAGAGAGGAAGCAGTATGCCCTCCAGCGGCTCTCTTGAAGGAGATTTGAAAGGCATACTTTCACGACTGTAATTCTTGAAAACAATATCAATGATATGCTATGTTAAGCATAATATCCCACTTCATTTGAGACATTATATTGAATGTAGTAGCTATGGATATTGATTCTCACCAATGAGGTTTTTGCTGCTGACATATGCTTGTGTATTTGTTTAGCAACATGACTAGACTATTTTAATGATGTCTATTTCATCAGCAGTGTGAACCCTCTGATGTAAATCCTCAGAGAGCACAGCCTTATGCACAGTCACCCTGTGTCATGTGGGGTCTCTTTTCCCGCTCCCCATATAAGAATGCAGGATATGGTGAAGCCAAAAAGGAACACCAATGGAGCCATGGATAGGAGGTTCATACCATTATAGTCTCCTTGGGTTGGAGACACAGGAAGCAGGATCACATGGTGCACAATCTGCCGTCCATTCTTGCTGTGGGGACAAAGCCCCAAAAAACAGTTTCCAGGCTCTCGGCCTCACATAGAAAGGTGCTGGCTCGGGTAGTGAATGCCCATCAACTGTGATGAGATGGCCAGCAGCTGTGGCTAGTTGGCCGTCAGCTTTAACCCGTAAGCCATTGGCCACTAATATAACTGCTGTGGCTACGCTAGCAGAAAAGAAATGGGGGCTAGCAAGAGCGGATTACAGAGAGGCGGATGCCGCCGGTGAGAATATAATGATATGACTCCCCTATTTATGGCTCCGTGTGTGTTCCTTTTTGGCCTAGCCACATCCTGCGTTCTTGTGTGGGGAGCGGGAGCTGAGACCCCGCCGGACGCCCTGCACGACAAATGGCACAGCGAGCAGCGTCCCCCACACGACACATGGGTAGTCGGCAGGATACGGTGCTGGCCAAAGCTTTGAGAAGGGCAGTGGAGCAGTTTGTACGTATGAAAGCTCAGTCTGAGGAAAACCAGGAGGAGCAGCTGCCGGAGAGCTGGAACCCCGTGGAGGGGTGGGAAGACGTGGATGGTTCCCCAACCAGCAGAGGTCGGAGAAAGCGAAGGTTGTTGCCGCCCTGTGGGCTGGGAGCTGCTTGCTGAGGCAGCCCGGATGCAGGACTTGTAGTCCCAGGAGGTAACGCTTGCTGAGTCCTCCTCCGTGGGAGATGAGGGTGAGGTCAAAGTCATTTCTCACCCCCAGGACAGCCCTGGCGAATGACTATGGACTATGGGAATTGCCTTCTATCCCTGATTTAATGGACGCTTGACGGTTTGGGAACATACCACTGTGTAGTGGGACTGGCGGATGTTTGCTTTTGTGTCTTGACTGGCCGCCATTGATAATATGTAAGTACCTTGATATGAGCCGCTGTTGTTCCAGCACAGTACCCTGAGGCCCAGAGAGAGAGTGGCAGTGCCCTGAGAGGCCCTGGCTGTTTCCAGGAAGTTTGGCTGTGCCCAGAGAGAGTGGCAGTGCCCTGAGAGGCCCTGGCTGAGTCCAGGAAGTCTGGCTGTGCCCAGAGAGAGCGGCAGTGCCCTGAGAAACTCTGGCTGTTCCCGGGGAGACAGGTGGTACCCTAAGAAGCCCAGGAAGTCTGGCTGTGCCCAGAAGTACTGGTGGTGCCCTGAGAAACCCTGGCTGTGCTCAGAGAGCCTGGTTGTGTCCAGGATATTGCATTCACTTCCAGGCTCCTCGCACAGGGCCCTTCGTGAAAGACACTTGTCGCGTAGATTGTGAGGCGAGACCCTGTAGGGGTGGAGTGTGGGGACAAAGCCCCCCAAAACAGTTTCCAGGCTCTCGGCCTCACATAGAAAGGTGCTGGCTCGGGTAGTAAATGTCCATCAACTGTGATGAGATGGCCAGCAGCTGTGGCTAGTTGGCCGTCAGCTTTAACCCGTAAGCCATTGGCCACTAATATAACTGCTGTGGCTACGCCAGCAGAAAAGAAATGGGGGCTAGCAAGAGTGGATTACAGAGAAGTGGATGCCGCCGGTGAGAATATAGTAATATGACTCCCCTATTTATGGCTCCGTGGGTGTTCCTTTTTGGCCTAGCCACATCCTGCGTTCTTGTGTGGGAAGCGGGAGCTGAGACCCCGCCGGACGCCCTGCACGACACTTGCTAACCACACTTGCTAGCTACAATCCCCAGTCCACTTCTCTGCCAACCAACCAACCCCCTGGTATAGCCATGGCAGTTATATTAGTGGCTAATGGCTAACCAGTAACAACTGATGGCCACCCAGCCACACTGGATGGCCATCTAAGAACAGAGGCAGTACCTTTCCACGTGAGGCTGAGAGCCTAGAAACTGCTCTCTGGGACTCTCCCCCACACCCTGGTATTGCAGTTGTTTTAACAGGGCTCTTTTTGACTGTCTCTCTGTTTAGCCCTCTGCCTCTGTTAGTATCACACCTAGCCCTTAGGTTCCACTAATTTATGGCTGATGGCTCTGTAGCTTTCCACAATGCTTTAGAGCAGGGGTGTCCAAAGTGCGGCCAGTGGGCCAACAGCGGCCTGCAATCCATTGTTAATTGGCCCACAGCAAATTCCAAACATATATTTAGTTTACTTAAATAAACCAGGTGAGGCAATATGTACTTCACCTCCAGTGACTGGCCCGGCTGTTTGTGTATTTTACCGCATATGGCCCTTGGTGAAAAACGTTGAAAAAAGTTTGGACACCCCTGCTTTAGAGCATCCATGTTCCACCATCTGATTCTAATAAATTTGAGCCTTTTTGCTAAGGCATTTTCTGAGATCAGCTTTGGAGGTTTGTTCTGACCCCAGGAGGGCTGTTTTTAGCAGTCTCATTCCATGGTACTCTCCAGTAAACTCGCAGGTGAATTGTTTATTTGTTGGTTTGTTTTGCTCTCACGGAGCTGCCAGGTTTTTCTTAACTGCTTCCAACTAAAATCTCTATTGTTTGCTCCAGCAAACTTAGGCTTGCATTTACCCACAGTATGTTCCACATAAAGCAAGTTTCTTAAAGGAGCGCTCCAGAGCTCTGTTTTATAGGCTGCCTCTTTCGTTGGGCAAAATCTTTCGATTCACTGTTCTGAAGCTGGGGTCAGGACAGTAATCTGCTTCTCTTGTAATAATACTTCTGCTTTTTGAGTGGGGCAATAGCCTTTGGTCTCTTAAGCTTGCCTCTCCCAAAATTAAAATTCTACCCTATAACAGATCAGGGGCTAAAGCACTTGGGGTCCTAAAATTCTTGTCCTGCCAATACTGGAGTAGACTTTGCATCCTATGAATGGGGGCTAAGAGGAGGAAGGAAATCACTGCCATTTTCACTGCACTCAACGTGGAATTTAGCTTCTGCGACATACAGCTGGGTAGGGTGTGGGGGTGGAAGTGCTAGTGTCCTGCTCTTTCTGGGGAGATTCCAAAACCATAGACTGAGAGCTAAGGGGAAAGGGAGCCCCACCTTCCCAGAGTAGATCTTCCATCATCTTGATTTAAGGGAGGGGTATGAAGAGGGAGAAGATCATGATTCAAATATAACAACTTCTAGGTGTTTTTACTGAGATTTAGTAGATTTTTCTTGAGTAAATATTTCTTTTTAATTTGTTATATTATGTCTTTAGTACAATTTTCAAAGGCTTTAAGTTCTTGATTTTTTTCCTAATAATTTGCACAAGTTATGGTTGTTTTCCTGTAGAGCAGTTCTCTGAAGCAACTCATGTTGCCATTCCAAAAGTCCTAGAGGTTCAGTGTCTTAAAACAACTTCACAATGTGAGAAATTAAAAGGAGGAAAATTTTCACAATGACTTTGGAAAGCAACAAGAATTTTGCCCACTGTCCAAGGGTATGATAGAGGGGAGAAACTCAAAGAAATTAGTAAGTGACGCAAAATTCATCAAAATCTCACTCCAGTGCCTTCTGTATAAGCAAAAACATCTGAGTTGTGTACAATACTTTGACCACCTAGATTCATGTAATTGCCACAAAACAAAAAATCAAGATGAATTTAAGATCACAACTTAAAAATTAAAATACCCTAGAGAGCTACATAAGAACATAAATTATTAAAACAATCTGAAAGAAAGATTTAAAATGTGAGAAAGCAGAGAAATGTGATCAGGGAGGAATGAAAGAGGATCTGAACTATATCTAATTTGTTTATTAAAAAATAACTGAAGTAAATATGTAAATGTTCAAATTTGGTAAAATTTCCTGCTATGTGTGTCCTATACACTCTATTTTTCTATTTGAAATATTTCATTTAAAACAAGTTTCACAAACAATACACATTTCATTCTGATTCGCAACATTATTGTTTCTAAGGGTTTTATGAGTAACACATACATCTAACTATAGCCATTGGGTTAGAGGAAAAATATTTTTAATATGGAGAAAATAATTGATCAGTTTCAATATTAACCTGCTAAGGATAAAAGAATGTATAATACTATTCACTTTTTCCTCTGGAGAAAAAAACAATCACTTTAACTTTCTTTGGACAGATTTTAGACAATCTGAAAGCAGCCTTAACAATTCCCAGAAGATCTGACATTCTGTGACTTGGTATGATGAATATTGCCTTGATGCTAAATTCCTGGCAAAGTTATTGAGACAACACCTCAAATAAAACTCTCTTGCAGACAGCTGAAGACTTAATAAAATCACATAATGTATTCTGAGTTTAAAAAACAAAACCATGATTATGATTATAATAAATCTCAGTGGGGGAATTTGTGTTTAGCTATCCAAGATTTTTATTTCTGCTAGAATATTGCTTTTGAAAGAGGAATCCTGTTGCAATTGTTATTACATTGAAAACTAGAGAAAGTGTTTCACTCAAAAATGCAGCTCTAAAAAGATATCTCTGGACTTTCAGGATCCTGGTGATTTAATTTCTTCAGGAATACCTAATCTCTTATTACTGAATTTCTGTAGCTTTTTGGGGATTGGGTTACTTTTGATTCAGTTGTGAAGGGTACCTTTAACCTTTGTAAAGTGGGAAGATTCGTTACCTAATTGACTCAATAGTCCCCAAGAAGAGTTTCTTTTTGAACTTAAAATGTGATCTAATTTTCAAAGATAAACACTCACTTAAGACCATTCTCTCATCAAGTCAAATGAAGCATTCTCACACCATTCATTTCTAAGAGTAGAATGCTTATCTATCTAAGAATAGAAATTTAGATTCTAGATACAGGTCATATGATATTAATACTTCTTCAAACCCAGTCTACTAAAATCCAAGTTGACTAACGTTCTATTAGATCCTACCTTAAATGACATACCTAAAAGGACAATGTTCTAATCCAGTCTTTTAAAAACTACATTTGAAATGACTTAAGACATCTACTAATTAAATTCCTGTATTTGGAAATAGCAAACAAGGAAAAAGCATCTTTTCCCATGTTGTTGACATTGTTTTATTGTTTTTAAATAGGAACAAAATGAAGAAACCTCTGAAACATTTGAATAATTACTGTCAGGAACAATTTATTGCCACTAAAATGAAATCATAACATTTTGTAAATATGCTCCCATAGTAATATATTAAGTAACTCTGTTAAACATTTTTTTCTATTGAACATATTGAAGCCATATTATAGCATTAAAATCAGGCCTGTGTTCCATATCTGGCCTTTTCACTAACTATATGATTTTACTTAAACTACTCCCTTTTATATTCTTCAGTTTCCTCAACTGTAAAGTGTAAGTGGTAAATGAAGTGACATAGAGGAAGATTTTGAAACGTAGGAGATATTCAGTAAATAGCTACTATTTTTATATAATTCACAGTTGACTTGATGGAAAGTTCATCTTTAAAAAAATCTATATACAATATATAATATTAAATGTTTACATTAAGTTCCAGAAAAAGCAAATAGATGAAGGTTGTTTTATTTGTTTGATAAAATCATTTGAAATCCTTTTTGGTAAGAAGCTGGTTTTCGGTCACAATTGTATCAGCCCATCCAAAAAAAAAAAAAAAAAAAATCTGCATAAACCCAGTGATTCTTTTTTGATTAAATTTAAAACTATTTTAGGCTAACTATGACAATTTTATATTAAATGACAATGTTTTCCATGATTTCAAGCAAATTCTCAATTGTTTGACCATGGTATTTTTGTTTTTCCAAAGATACATTTTGATCTATTTTAGGCTTCATCTAGGAAGAAGTGGACTGATCCAGAGTATTGCACAAGTCTAGATTTAAAATTTTTACAACATAATGGGAAATTCTGCCAAAGGCCATTTCAAACATGCGATATTTGAGAATCTGCCAAATAAACATTTTAATTAGCATTGTATTCATTCCCTGAGGTCTAGTCTTGTATTAAGACATCATGAACCAAACTATATGAATTATTTTATGGTCAAAAAATTATGGTGCTCAAAATATAATGCCTTCAACTGAGTTAAGATTTAGAGTAACACCCAACACACTAATATTAGTGAAAGTGACAATAAGAATGTTCAAGCGAACCATTTACTTTTAAATCCACATGTCAAGATTATTAACTGTTTCCCAATATCCCTTCTTTACCACAAATTTCTCTTTGAATTCAATGGCAGTATAAAATGTTTGTTTCTTGCAATAAATTAATGTTTTCCCTCCTCTTTCTTCTTCTAACTCAACTTGTTTTTCCTTGTGTTGTAGGTTCCAGGAAAATTAGAGCTAATATCAGTACCTGAAATCCTCAACTCCATACAGACTTCCAGGTAATAGTCATTTCTCTATTATTTTCCTTTTTCTTCTTAATTACTCTGTTTTCAATATTCCAATGTGTGCAGGTTGCCTTAAGACTTCTAAAGTAACATACGACATACCATCTACTAAAATTAATTGCAAAATTAAAAGTTCTTTCTACATAATGCGATTCTAGAAAAGTTTCATTTCCTGCCTTCTTCTCAGTAACTTCTATTATGGTAGTCGAAGATGAATTTCTCTGCAATTGTAGTTACAGATTTGCTTCACTGCAATCTAAAATTCTTTTCTCTCCTTCTTGCTGTCATTACTTGATTTCACCTCATCACTTGAAAATACCTTTTCCCCTGCTTTTAATTTCTCCCATTTCTTATTGCATGTCTGGTGATTCTAAAATAGCAAGTCTATGATTTCCAAAACTTTACAAATAACTCTTTGGCTGAATGGTCTTTTCATGTATTTTCCTAAGAAATAGACAGATCTACCTACATTTGGAATCAAATCTCCTCCCTTTCTTTTCATTTAATTAAAGAATGCTAATATCAGAAACTAGTTTCCCCTCTTGTTCACATCCCCTCATCATCTATAAGACATTGTGACAATAGTTATCCCTATATGTCCAAATATGGCTTTCTTTGCTGTATAATTTTTACTCCCAGACATTCATTCATCAAATATTTTATGATAACCTACTTTTTTCCAGACACTTTTAAAAGCAGTGGGAATACAACATGGAACAATGAAGAAAAGTTCCTTCTGCACCAAAAACCTTCATTCCAGTTGAGAGATGTAGATAACAAACAAATAAATAAATAGCAAGCTAATAAACAAAACCACATGTACTCTGTTAAGTAATAATTCACACTACAGAGAAAAATAAAGCAGAGAATAGCGATAATGAGTGTCTGGAGTAGCTTGAAAATTTAAATAGTATAAACAGGAAAAGTCCTTCCCTGACAAAGTATTATTATTTATGCAAACACCTGAAAGATGACAGGAAAGCTCATACCAAGTAGACAAAACAGCAAATGGGTAAACTTGCTATTTGTGTTTGAGGGGGAAAATGGGAAGTCTGGTTTGCCTGGTACAAAGTTAATTAGGGAAATTAGTGGGAGACAGAGAAGCAGAGAGCCAGAATGGGTAAGGCCATGAAAGATAATATCATGACTTAGACTCATTCTCCGAATGTGATGAAAACACATAGAAGAGTTTTGAACACAGAAGTGATGTGATTCACGTTACATTTTAACAGGATCATCCTGTTTGTTCTACTGAGTATAAACTGAGGTGGAAAAAAGTAGGCATTAAATAAATATTCGTGAATATACCAAAAGTGAATGAATGAGTCTCTTATAACACTAATAGGAACATTACTGACATCGATGAACAAACAGTATAGTGAAATTTTAATTAAAACATTACTGAGTTATATTTTATCACACAGTAGTGGTTGTCAGCATTAATCGGCATATCCAACATGTGTTATTAAGTTTCTTGCAATAATGTATAGAGATACTGGAATTTTAAAATATTTATTTTATTTATGTTATTTATAGGCATTTGATGAATTTTAAGATATTTAAAATTATACTTTTTCTTTCTTCTACCACCCTCTCACCCTCTGGTAACCACTCAACTGTTGTCTGTGTTTAGGAGTTTTTGTTTCTTCTTTTGTTGCTTTCAGGTTTATATCTCATGTAAGAGTGAAATCATATAGTTCTTGACTTTTTCTGTCTGACTTATTTCACTTAGCACTTTTTTCTTTTAATTTTCTCCTTTAGCATATTGTCAAGATCTATCCATGTTGTCACAAGTGGCAGTATTTCATCTTTTCTTATGGCCGAGTAATATTCCATTGTATATATGTAACACATCTTCTTTATCTAATCATCTATCAAAAGACGCTTTGTTGTTTCTAAGTCTTGTATACCATGAATTATATTGCAATAAACATAAGGGTATATATATCTTTACAGATAAAAGTCTTCAGATTTTTCTGGTAGATATTCAGAAAAGAGACTGCTGAGTCATATTATACTTGTTCTCTTAATTTTTTGAGAAACCTCCATACTGTTTTTCATAGTGGTTGTACCAATTTACATTCCCACCGGCAGTGTATGAGGGTAAAATTTAATAGTTGGTGGTCTACTGTGAAAAGTAGTTTCCCCTTATTTGCCATTTACTTATTTATTTATTCATTTATTTATATAAGCATAGACTGCGGATTCATATTTTATTTAAATGGTTACATTCCATTACTATTATTATTTATTTTTGTGTTCAACTTGTCAGATTCAGCCTGTGCAAGTCTTTAATCTGTGCAATTTTGACAGGCTCCTGTCATTTTTTGAATACTTCCTTACATTCTAGAAAAATAAAATGTCCCTGGGCTATTTTGTACTTTTTCTGCCCTATTCTTGGAATCAACCCTTTCTTCAGGGATCCCAGATTTCTCTTGATGGAGAATATTCTTTATAAATAAAAATTTGAACAATAGGAGGGTTCACGTGTCTAAGCCCTCTGAGGGGAGAGAACTAGAAAATATATTTCTATATGCAACTTATATATTTATTATTCTATCAATCATCTATACAAATATATTGGAATATACATGTCTATATATGTGAGTGTATAAATATATATATATATGTATATATACATATATATGTGGAAAATTCACAAATATATATATATATATATATATAATATACTGTGTGTTTATATGTAAACATTGTATAATTTGAATTCTCTATTAATCAGCCCCTTTTATAACAGTGAAATATCTGATTCTCTTTATTCTTAGTAAATTTATTGACTTTTATAAGCCTGAATACATAGAAAGTAATTTCAGATATGCTAATAAAGACCACCACCAAAAGCAAACTTACTAACTAGAATCAACATTTGTTTAGAAGGTTGCTTTTTTTTTTTTTTTTAAGTAAAATGCATCCAAAGTGAAAAGCAAAAGCCACAAATTTTAAGTGAACAATAATTCAATGACTCTTGGTGAAAAGACAACATATCCATGTCAAGATACAGAATATTCTATCCTCCAGACATTTCCCTCATGCCAATTCCCAGGCAATTTCTCCACACCCTTCCCCTTCACACACGTGTGCGCATGTATGTGTATGTATATGTAATTACCTTCTAAGCGGTGGCATTTCCAGGGTTGCTGTTGAATATCCTGGGTGTTCAATGATGTCTTATACTTTGGCTGGTAAAAAGCATGAATATCTAAAGCCATGATTGCATAATTTATAAATTCAATATTTTTCAAGTTTAAGTTGAATTTTTATAATCAAATAGTACATAATGTTGAATTTTTATTCAGTTATTCTATAGAAGGCCAAGTTTCAGAGTGTTCAAGTGAACCAAGAAGATTACTTCTTAAACTGGTGTGCAATGGTATTTAAATATACATGGTTACATGAAGATATCTCAGTATTTGCCAAAATGTAATTTCAATGGATGTAATTCTTTTACTTATTGCCTAAAGAAGAGTCTCTCTATAAAGCCGAGTTATAGAGCATGTTCTAAGTCCTGCCTGTTATGAGAGATTGAAAACTATTGTATGTATATACCAATTCTTAATTTGGCTCCTGTGCCTTTGAGTACTGTAGGTGGTCTTAGAGTACACTTGTCATTTTTTTTCCATCAGACCCAAACCTAGAGTGTTGGTATGTAAGCATTGTTTTTAGTATCTGTCACTTTTTTAAGCACTTACGTTTCCTCCTTGACCCGCTCTCTTCTACTTGCCCAGTATGTTAATTCTGTAGGTGCTGTGAAGCCTCTGCTTCCCCGTTCAAAATGGTCCCACCCACATAAAACTTCAGAGATCCATTTTTTGGGGAACATACTTAAAGTTACTGGTCAAATTATACAATTGGTCACTCAGGATAATGTGCTAATATGTGGCCGCCAAAGTTCTGTGTTTTTGTTTTTTTTACAAAAAAGTATTTTAAATATTCGGAATAAAAATTTTAATACAGGGTTATAGAAATGTACAGAAACTGTTGGAAATACATAGGGAAAAAGTCACAAAGTCAGTTCTAGAAAATTCCAAATTGCTAGCCCTAAGGCACTAAAGTGGGTAATTTAGTCAGGGTGCTTGAAAGTCAGATACAAGACCCCACGTCTGCCATCTGCTAATGTTCACTCATGTACCTGCAGATATTACCAAAAGTAGTGACTTTGTTTTTTCCTTTCAGTTATCATATCCTAACCCACATTGCTGTGATCTAATGGCACCACTCTTGGGAACAGAGTGTGAAAGTGTAGTTCCAAAGCTTTCCTCTCTGTTGGATATCCGAGGAGAGCTTAGAGAGCACAGATGTTACTGAGCAGCAGCAAGTACACCTCACCTGGTGGACTTTTCAGTACCTCTTCTCAAATAATATTCTCATTTGAAAGTAGCCTATTATTTTAATCTATGGAGATTCAGTCACGTAGTCCTGTAAACTGAGAGGAAATACTTGCCAAATATTGTCTCCTTAATGACTCAGATGGATAATTAACTAGGTTTTATCCTCCTTATCAAAACTCTTATTTCAAGGTACCTGTAAAACTTGCTGCCTTTATTTTGTATCAAAAGCTTGGTGGGCAGGTCTATCATTTAAATTTTGAATAATGAAAAATAACATTCCAAACCCTAAATGCTGTCTTTTTGGATGAATACTTATTAGCAAAATTAGAGAAGAAAACACAAAATGACGTTTTAAAAAGAACTTCAAATTTAGGTGATTGCCATGGTTTAATTAAAGATGAGTCACACAAGGGTAAATTTACAAAATGTGCTAAGTGAAGAAATTGGTACATGAGTGGGAAAGACAGTGATGGACTCAGAATCATTACCATAAATTGTGTAAGTCCACGATGCAGTTTCTACTCGAGCAGTGGCGCAATTAGTGGATCTCCACAAGACCAGCAATCGGCCAAAGGACCAAGGTCAGTGTTGTGCGGGAGACCCTGCTCACTGCTCCATTTGTCATGCGGGAGACTGGTGGTACCCTAAGAAGCCCAGGAAGTCTGGCTGTGCCCAGGACTGGTGGTGCCCTTAGAAATCCTGTGTAGGGACAGAGCCAGGAGTGCAGTTTCCAAGCTCTCAGCCTCACGTGGAAAGGTTCTGGCTCAGGTAATAAATGGCTATCAATTGTGATTAGACGGCCATCAGCTGTGGCTAGTTGGCCATCAGCTGTAACCAGTGAGCCATTGGCCACTAATATAACTGCTGTGGCTACGCTAGCAGCAAAAATGGGGTTAGCAAGAACATGGTGGCTGAGCTAGCAAGTGGATTGCAGAGTGGCGGAGTGCGGGTTGCAGATCGTGTGGATCCTGGTTCCTGTGTCTCTAACCCAGCCACCAGCAAGAATATAGTGATATGACTTCCCTCTCTACGGCTCCGTAGGTGTTCCTTTCTGTCCTCATCCTATCCTGCGTTCTTATGTGGGGAGCAGGAGCTGAGAGGCCGCATCACACCCTTGCATGACAATCAGTGATTCAGATGCTGGGAGATTTGTCAGCAATCTTTACAGATACTTTCACTAAATTGTAGCAGATCAGGGGTTCAGGAGCAGAAGTAACAAGTCTCTGGGTGAAGAGACAGAAGTTGCAGAATGAAAGACCTTGATATGATATATGGGAGAAGAATCGGGAGTTGGAAAATTCAAAAAAGAAACCTGAAATAAGTGATGAATTGGAGTAAATACTCCCATCTTATTTCTGAGAAAATACATTATCATAAACACCTTCAAGGGATGAAAATGAGATACAGCATGGCCTCAGTTGCAGAGAAATTAAAAGTCAGAGCAGGTGAGTAGGAAAGCCACTTTAATGCGTAATCACTGAGCTGCAAATTCAGTCTCTCCTTAACAAAAGGATAGACTCCTCTCAAAATCCCTCGTGGGACGTGTAGAACTCTTGTTCAAAGAGCAATGATGGTGAGTGTGAGAGACAGATGATTAGTACACATAATCTACACACAGGAGGAAAACTAAGATGTTAATTGTATAATGACAAAAAGCATGAAATTTGGGGGCAGACAGACCTGGATTCACAACGGGTATGTCTTAAGCAAGTTACTTAAACTTTCTGAGCTTCCGGATTATAACATCATTCACAGTTTTATTAAATTAAAAATGGCATGATATATGTGAAGCATTTACTACAGTGCCTGGCACACAGACAACGTTTAATAATTGTTAGCTATTAATAATGATGACAGTATAATGACTTAGCTAAAATAATTGTTGAATCATTGAAATTATCATTTAGAATGAAAAATAGTTCATTTTTTTTTAAATAAGTGAAACAAGAATGCATTGGTGAAGTTAATTATGAACAGCTGTTACTAATTATGGTTACTTTAAGCAGAAGAGTATTAATTAAAGGATATTAATGAGTTTTCATTAGAGTAAGCAATGCTAGCTGCTACAACAAACCCCACATCTGAAAGCAATAAAAAGTAAGTTTTCGCTAATATGAGTCTAACAGGGCCCTTGAGCTTATCTTATACCTTGCAGCTATACCCTCTAGGACATGTGACCTGTTTGGCCACCACAAGGAAAATAAAGAGAACTGCAGGATTATTCTGGGTGCTCTGAAGTGCCAGGCCTTTGAAGGGACTACATCAATTGTTCACACATTCTATTAGTCAGAGTTGAATCATATATCCACAACTGAAACACAACGGAGATTGGGGCATCTAGTCTTCTAGGATGAGGGAGGTATATTGTAAATATGACAGCTGCTGTCATAGAATATCTGTGAGGGCAAAAGACTGATACTGAGACTGAAACAATTTCTCATGGATAACTTCTACATTGACAATATTGCCAGTGTTACGAAGCACTAATGATGCTAAGAACTTTGCACTCTTGAGAAACCAGTTGCCAATGCTACCTTATCTCCAAAAAGATAAATTTCCACTCCCTTGTCTGCTCACTTACATTGGTCTCCTTCAAATCTAGATTTTTTTCCAGATGTGACAAACTGACAGAAGTTAATTTCCACGACTAGATCATAGCCGCCAGGGAATCTGTGGACAAGATTCAACCTTAGGAAGGTTGAATTTACAATGTGTAAAATTGTCATATATAGCAAGGATGTTCAAAGATTTAAGTAGTTGCAAATTACAAATATCCACTAAAAATTGTTAAAGGAAATATTTTCTTACTCCTAAATGTTACAATGTGTGCTCCTTAAAAAAAGGGGGACATTCTATTACCTAAGCACAATACAATTACCAAAATGAGTAATTAAGTTAGATACAATAGCATGATTTTATCTAAAGACTTTATTTTGGTCTCTTCCATTTTCCCAGAAATGTTCGTTTATAACAAAAGGAAATCCAATGTCATGTGTCGTCATGCCTCTATAGTCTCCCTTAATCTGAAATGATTCCTCAGCCCTCCTTTATGTTTATGACAATGATGTTTTGAAGAATAAAGACTATGTATTTTGTAAAGTGTCCCTCAATATTTTTAATAAAATGTATTGAGGTGGCTTTGGTTTGTAAAATTATATAGGTGTGAAGTCAACATTTTTATAACATATCATCGATATATTGTACTATGTGTTCACCACCCAGTTAATTCTCTTTCCATCACCATATATTTGACCCTTTTTTCCCTCTTTTATGACCCTTCTCCTTCCCTTACCCTCTGGTAACCACTAAACTGTTGTCTATGTTTGAGTTTTTATTTCTTTCTTTGTCTTGTTCCCTTGTTGCTTTCAGTTTTATATCCCATGTATGAGTGAAGTTATATGGTTCTTGACTTTTTCTGTCTGGCTTATTTTACTTAGCATGATAATCTCAAGATCCATCCATGTTGTCACAAATGGCAGTATTTCATCTTTTCTTATGGCTGAGTAACATTCCATTGTATATATGTACCACATCTTCTTTATCGAATCATCTATCAAAGAACACTTGGGTTGTTTCCATGTCTTGGACACTGTGAATAATGCTGCAATGAACATAGGGGTACATGTGTCTTTATGGATAAATGTTTTTTAGATTTTTGAGGGTAGATACCCAGAAGAGGGACTGTTGGGTTGTATGGTACTTCTATTCATAATTTTTTGAGAAACCTCCACATTGCCTTCCATAGCAGCTGCACTGATCTGCATTCCCACCAACAGTGTATGAGGGTTCCTTTTTCTCCACAGCCTCTCCAACACTTGTTATAACCTGTCTTGTTGAGAATAGCCATTCTAACAGGCATGAGATGGTATCTCATTCTGGTTTTGATTTTCATTTTCATAATAGCTAGTGATGTTGAGCATGTTTTCATATATCTGTTGGCCGTTTGTCAATTTGGGCTTACTTTATGTTTCCTCGTGATTAGAAGTACAGTATGCGTGTTTGGGGGACAGGAATATCATTGAGTGATAATTGTGCTTTTCTCAGTGCATCATATCAAGAGGGATATGGTATGTATTTGTCCCATTACTCAGGATATGAACTTTAATCACTTCATTAAGGTTGTAGGTATCTACGAGGTCTCATCACTGTAGTTACCATTATTTTTTTCCTTTGTTGCTAGCAAGTATCTTGTGATGAGATACTCTAAGATAATGTTAGAATTCTGTTATTCCTCAACCTTTCACCTGCTAGTTCCAGCATCCTTTGATGATTCTGGCATTAATCAATTTTTATTATGATAGTGGTCAAATGGTGATTTTCTAAAACCATCAATCCAAAATATGAAAAGACTTCAGGTGTTTTTGTGTCATTCATGTGCATGGGTCATATCAATTTTTTCTGTGTTGTTCTAGTTTTAGTATATGGACTTGTCACCAAAGAAGTTCACTAAGAAACATACTTCAAAAAGAGAGAGGGAGTAAAATTCATAATCTCATAATTCTTACACAATTCTTCATTTCCTTTCATGTTCTTCCAGTCTTTGTGTGCACATATGCATAAATTATATGATCTGAGAACATAAAATGCATACATTTTTCACTTTAGGATACTGTATTATTTTTTTACAGAATTTTCAACGTAATTCTTCTATAATATTTTAAACATCTATTAGCATTCATTCTTCACTCTGTATTTTACAAACTTTTATTCTTTTAGATTCTTCAAAAATAATCCTCTATCACGTATGTCTCATGGGCTAGTCCTTGACCATGAAATGAACCCCAGCCCCCAAACTCTTAGTCTATATTTTAATGTAAAGGATACTTTAATGAAACTTAAACTAAAACCATACCCTCCATTATATGTCTTTCTGTACTTCTTCTTCAAGTAATTATCATAATTTATAAGTATATATTTCTTTAAATTATCAAAAAAAAATATGTCTCCCTTACTAGACTGTAAGTTCCCTGAAACAAAGGACCCTGGCAACAAAGACATTGCGAACATCATTCTTTGATCCTGGTGAATACAGATGGAATGAGTGAGTGCCTTGCTGCCGAACATTTTAACTATAGAAGTCTATTTTGTATTGCATGTACTGATAAACATAGTCATGCATGTAGCTCTTTTCAGTAATAACTTATTTCAAAACTTTAATTGAATCAATCTTAAAGGGCCAGTGCAATGGTACGTTCACTTTATTTTATCTTTGGTGCAATTTTGAGTTTGAAACTCACACTTTAATAGTCATTCATGACAACTGTTAGTAAAATTAGTCTCCTTCCATCAGCTTATGCAACTTTATTAACAACTGTCATCCCAATAAACTTTATTTTATTTTATTTTTTTAAAAAGAAAGAAAACCACACACACAAAAAATAGTCATCCATGATGGGCTTCTTGGCAGCATTGATTTCAACAAACCTTACTTTTATCTTGGATGCAACCTCTTCTAATAGGGTGATCAAATTAAACTCTCCTTTAGTTTAACTAATTAAAGATGCTGCCTCCCTAAATTCCGGTTCTTTATCATCTTTATAATCTTAGTTGCCATTATTTTTATCAGAAATAATCCACCTCTTATCAACCAACTGTCATTTGATTGTAGATTCTAGAACCTTGTTATGTTTCATCCTCAAATTGACTGAGATCTAGAGATATCTCCTCAGGAAATCTCTTTTCAGTTAAATATCTTCACAGCTATTCAGTCTTAGTGAGGTGACAATTGTGACTCAGACAAATCAAGCAAACCTAGGAGACCTGACTAAAAAGCCCCACCCTCTTATATCTCTTTAGAGGCTGCATAACTTGGCTTCCCAAAACTATTTTCATTGAAATTAGCCTTCAGTGTATAATGTCCTTCAGCACTTTCACTCCATATATATTTTTGTCTTTTGTTTTTTTTTACACCGCCTCTCTGTGAATACCATTTCTCTCATGGCACCTCCCAACACTGTGCACCAAAACTAGCATTCTTAAAGCCAAAAACCTTTAGATACAAAGCACCTAGGTTTTCATTTACATAACTAAGGATTCTTCTACAACAGTGTCTTCTCTGCTAGTATTTTTCATGTGCAACTTCATTTGTAATAAAGACTAATATATAACTAGTGCTTATGCCTTCTCTCATCTCTTGTGCATAAACAATAAGGAATTTACTCAGATTCAAGCTTGACACTTCAATTATTTATTTCACAATGTTATTTACGGCACCCAAAATATAGCTTTAATTTTTTAAAGATGGACACAACCTGTTTCATTGACTTATGATTGTTGTAACTATGTTAGATGAAGGAAAGGTACCTTGAAGAGAAGCTGTATTTTACTTATCTCTGTGTGGCTTCACTAATCAAAGGATTAACATGAGCTTTTCTTAATGATTTTGAATTACTTAAGTCATAATTACATGATTTAAATATCTTGTGAACATTTTTATAAACTATTCTACCATCTCCATAGTATCGCTCCTGAAATACTTGAGTATGAGATTCACTGATTATGAACAAACACTCTGAAGATTTTACGTTAAATTGATTGTGTCATTTAGTCTCATTGATTAGGGTTTTTTCCATTAATGTTTCTTCAAATCCATATCACTGAAAAGTGAAATTCAGTGTTACCAATACAAAAAACACATGTCCTACATCATTTTTTTTTCTTTTTTCTTTTTTTCTTTTTTTAATTTATTAGTTTCAGGTGTACAAGACAAGGTAATACTTAGACATTCATCATTTATATCCCTCACACTGTGAACCCCCCTTTCCCCATCCACTATCCCTCCGACCTCGCACCGAGCCATCACGTTATATATATAAAATTATAGTTGGCATTCATTATTGTTTAGCTCCTGGTGTACAGTGCCATGATCAGGCATCTACAGTATCCCTGAGGTGGTCTCCCAAATGGGACACGTGTCCATCGGATACCCAACAAAATCTTTACAACATTATTGATTATGTTTCCCAAATTAATTTTCAAAAACCCTGAGGCCATCTTGTGGTTACCAACTGTTTCCTAATCCCTTCACCTTTCCCCTTACCCCCCCTCGCCCAGCTGACAACTCTCAGTTTTTCCTTTTTGTCCCCCAAACTGTTTCTTATTAGTGCATTCACTCATTCTTTTCTTTAGATTCCACATATAAGTGAGATCATATGGTACTTGTCTTTCTCTTTCTGACTTATTTCACTTAACATAATGTTCTTTAGATCCATCCAATTTGTTGCAAATGATAAGATTTCTTTCTTCTTTATGGCTGCGTAATACTCCATTGTATAAATGTACCACAGTTTCTTAATCCAGTCATTTTTATTAATCACTGATTTTAATTCTTACCTATAGTTATCATGAATCTTTTAATGATCTTATGTTTGCTGTAACTAGCAATATTTAAAGGACTACCTTATGTAATTAATTTACATTTTTATTTTTTTTTATTAAAGTTTATCGAGGTGACAGTTGTTAGTAAAGTTACATAAGTTTCAGGTGTACAATTCTATAATACATCGTCTATATAGCACATTGTGTGTTCACCACCCAGAGTCAGTTCTCCTTCCATCACCATATATTTGATCCCATTTACCCCCATCTATCACTCTCCCTTACCCTCTGGTAACCACTAACCTATTGTCTGTGTCTATGAGTTTTTGTTTCTTCATTTGTTTGTCTTGTTCCTTTGTTTTCAGTTTTATATACCACATATCAGTGAAATCATATGGTTCTCGACTTTTTCTGTCTGACTTGTTTAGCGTAATAATCTCAAGATCCATCTATGTTATCGCAAATAACACTATTTCATCTTTTCTTATGGCAGAATATGTTTTTCAAGCTGAGAAGAATGATGTGATATTTCATTTCACAATTACTCATTTGTTTTAAAATTACTTTAAATATTCTATTGTGGGCTAAAAACTGACTCCAAATATAGTAATAAATGAGACTCAACACAATTAACTCAGTGTCTCTTTGAGCAGTCCACAAGTATATTGCTGCATGTTTACTTTATTTGTACATAGCAACATTATCTAGATTTTGTTTAAAAATTTATTTGAGCTTAGGTCTCTTGAAAGTTTTAAAGGCAGTTTTGGGTGTGTAAGAAAAAGAGTAGCTTTGAACCAAGACATTTAATATTAATAACAACAGATAATTTCACTAATTAAGTATTCAGAATCATTTGAAGCTTTTTTCGTTTCTGATGTTTATTCATCTTTATTAATGCTATGAAATGATCTCATGAAACATAAACCTGGAAATTAATTAAGCAGCATCGTTTTCTTTAGGTTTTTAATTTTCTTGTAAAACAAAACAAATACAATCAAAAGATGAAACATTGATAACACTGTTTCAACAATAACAATAAACAATCATTGCTATGTTACAAATAATTAGTAAGCTTTTAAGGGAGAAAGAACTGTCATTATGTCGATATCATAAAAATCAAGTTCAGACTTTAGGTGACGGTCCATTTTTAATGTGTATATTTTCTTATTAGGTTGAAAGTTGCAACTTAAGGAATAAGGCAGTTGCATAATTCAGTTCTTTTATTTCTTTTAAAGGAAGTATTAGGAGTGTTAGTTTACATTTAGCAGACAGCCATAGAATATATGAAGTATAAAACTTTCTCTTTTTAGAATATAAACATAATACAAAGATTCCTTATGCATGCTTTAATTTCAGACATTTATCTTTATTTCCCCAAATTTGAAAGACATTTTCTAAAGCATGAAAGCCTAAAAACATTTTTACTGGAGGATTTTTAAAAGTTTTCAGGAATGTCTACAATAATCTTTTATCTATATTCATAAACCATTTGAGGATGTTTGGTTACTTGGGATTGTTTTATTTAAACTAGAGCACACAGCTAATCTCTCCAGGACATCTTGATGACCATGTTTCAGAGACCCTTGAATTAAAGCCAGTGTAAAATAGGATTGAGGCTGGGGATGGTGGCAGGGAAATCAAAGATATCACCTTGAGAATTTCTAATTGCTGTGTAAGCATCAAGGCAGAATAAAGTGTGTGTTAGGTAAAGTAGGGCCAAGATATATAATTGTATTTGTAGTGAGTGAAATGCAACTGTGAAGGCAAATCTGTTGATGCCTGAAAGACCACACACGGAGAGGTGGTGAACTTTTCAGAAGGCTTTGTTATTCCAGCTGTGCACTAAGAATAGTATAAGCCCTTGCATGTATCAATTTACTTCATTGAGCCTGAAATTTCTAAACCATTAAATAGTTGATCTTCTTAATCCAGCAACTATGAGAGATCACTGTTCAGAAATTACTTGGATTATACAATGCTGGTCTTAAACTGTATTAGGATCTGTAAAGTTTTTGTTGACTAAGACAGTAAATACGACATAAGTTGTCTGAGTTGCGACTGCCAGACTAAGGCAAACTGAAAGAGAGTTAGACCTTGTAAGTCACTAAAGTCAACCCAACTGTATAAAATCCTAGGTATCCTGGAAATATGTGCAATAGCTTATTCTTTAAAAGTAAAATTGCTTGTAAACACTTTCTTTCAATGAACCTCATATTAAAGCAAAAGGACATTTATTTTCTTGTAGAAATAAATCTTGCATATCTGAAGTTGGATAGACTCTGGTTTGCTTAACTAAGGTTGTTAGTACAAGCTCAGAATTCTTTATCCAATACCCTAGACACCAATGTCTTTTAGATTTCAGAGGTTTTCACAGTTTAGGAAGGTAACTTTGTATATATGATATATTAAGTTAAAACCCCAGGGTCTGAGACAACAGCCTTTATTCAAATACATTAATCAAATACATTAATTTATACAGTGAAATGTATGAATATTCATAGTATGTGGGATGAAGACAAAAAATAGCTTAATGTTAGATTGGAATAGGTTTTGCTGCCACAATTTGCCACAAATTTATTAAGATACGTATGACTTAGAGAGCTTTTAGATATTGTAATTGGGTACCTGTGATGGTTCACTTTAGTCACTTAAGGGTCCAAAGTTTCTCCACTATCTATTTCTAAAGCAACACAGAGGGAATATAATGTAACTTCATGAACATTGGAAAGATTCTTTGCAAAAGAAAATTCTTACCTTCGAGTGACAGTAGAGATGACTCAAAAAAATCAATCATCTTTGGGAAAGATGTAAGGTTGATCTAAATTCTCTGCACAGTATAATTAACTAATACAAGATCATTTTGTGGGAATGTTTTGATAATAAAGTCAGATGCTGTAAGGGTACTAGAATGAAAAAAAAGTAAAGAAAATCTTTCTTTAACATTTAGAATACCCTAAGTTCCCCATCTACTTGTCTGAACACATTCTCATATTTCTCCCTCCAATTTTTGCTTTATAAGTCCTGTCAAGGAATTTGAATTTTATCCTACTTGTAATGGAAATTCATGGAAAGTTTAAGCAGGAAAATGATCATATCATATTCACATTATACAAAATGCCCTGGTATCACCATAGAGAAAAGAGGAAGACAAAGATTGGAGGGCGGGAAGCTAAATTAAAAAAAAATTGCAAAAACTAAGTTTCGATGTTCTAAAATCGCCAAATATCAAAATTCAAAAAATATCTATGAAGCAGAACCGATACAATATAATGCTTGTTTGGATGTGGGGAATAACAGAGAGTCAAAAATTGCTCCAAGATTTCTCTTTGAATGATGATATCTTTCATTGAAATAGACCATAAAAGTGGAACAGTTCTATGTGTCGAGGGTTTAGGGGCAGAACTGAGATAATGAGCTCATACTAACTTTGAGGTTTCTATGTGCTATCCGAATGGAAATATCCACACAGGTAGTGTTATACTTGAAAGTTCAGGGGACATGTATAGGCTTAGTGATTTAAATATTTCTTAAGAATATATCGATGTTGAAGATAGCACAGAGGACGACGAAGTGAGAAGTGAATCCTAAGACCACCATTAACTACAATTTGGTTTCAGGAAGAGGCACCCACAAAGCAGACTGGGGAAAAATGTCAGATTTTTAGAAGGAAAACCAAAAATTCAGAGAGACTTGTATCCTAAAGTAACAGAATGTTTCAAAAAGATCATATTGTTAGATGAAGAAATTAGTTATTTGTAGAAAGGAGAAACAAACTTGTTTACTGGGTGTAATGGCAAGGAAGTCGCTAACAGCCACCAGGCAGCAGCTTCATGGAGTCACGGAGCAGAAGAAAGACTGAACAGGGTTGCGGAAGAGAAAATAAAACAATTTTGGTGTGAGGAGAAGAAGAGAGGTAGAGTTGTAGCTATTTCAAAAAAGAAAACGTAACATGGAGAGACTTGAGCCTGTTATTTAAAAAAAAATGATATATGGAGGAATATTGAAAACATTGGAGAGACAATGACTAAAGTTGAACAAGGGAGGGAAGGCATTTAGGAAACTTTATAGGTTTGGTTGCAAAGAGTTGTCAGTTTACAGCTTCTATTTTCCCCAAGAAATAGGAGCTGAGAGAGAAAGTGGTCGATGCATGACGTTTGAGGTGACAAGAGGACATTTGAAATAGCACCAGTGAAAAATAAGAGTGAATTGACTAGAGAAACACAAGAAAATCTCAATATTAAATTTTCCATGGAAGTTGCAGCTGAATTTATGGTGGCCTAGCATATCAATCTGCACAATTAATTTTTATTTAGCAGTACCACGAGAAAAGAATAAAGGTGATTACTGTATGGGGTAGAGGACAAGAGATGCCCAATATTCAAAACAAGAAAGTATATACTGGTGAAATTTATATTGATTTTTATTGTTTTAAAATCCAGAAAATCTATTTGAAAAAATAATGTTATGGAAGTTAAGAAAGAATTGAGTAAGAATACATCATATTAAACTAACCTCTCTCTACTTTAGTATGATTAGCAAGCTGGTGGAGGAGATAAATGCTTATAGATGCAATGTGTTCTGTAGGTGACATGGCATTTATTTGCTGACCTTATATAAACTCCACAAGTAATTAGTCTGTTTTTTTTTTTGTTTGTTTTTATTGCTACAAAAAACAATTGTGACCACTGCTGTCAGAGAGCAGGTCCAAAGTAAATATCTGTTGAATGAATTAGTGGATAACCTTGTCATCAAAGATGTGACTTAGACAATCATACAGCATAATTCATACTAGGAGTGTTGACTATGGGATGAATGTTAAGCTGAAGCAAAATATCCAGTTGTGTGTCCTTTTTTCATCTTGTCTAATACAATCTGGATGAGAAAAAGACAGCATGGTTATAAAATTTTTATTTGATATATTATACAAATAAGATGACCTTAAATGAGAATAAATAGAAAATGCTGCATTACCATTTAAATTTAACTACACAAGTATAGGGTGTAGGAGGTTAACAAACAAAAAAATATTATGATGTCAAAGGCATACCTGCAAAAAATAATCCAATTATGATTTTATGCCAAAAAAATTGATGCTCTAATGTGGCAATACTGTCCTGTGCATTGGTGTGAGCACATTTGGAATACTATTCTTGGTTTTGTGTGACATTCTGGGAAATTAAATAGAGATTATCTTGAAGATGGTAACTAAAATCTCCAAACCTCTGAGGAAAATAGAGATGGTAAGCATGAAGAATGAGAGGCGTAGGGAGAAAATTATAGCATTGTCAAATATAACAAAAGAAAAGATCAGTTTCTGGTGGATTGTAGAACTTCCCACTTATGGAGGAGGTTGGACTCACTGACCTTTAAGATACTGTCATACTCAGATTCTCTGCATCACTTGTCCTAAAGGAAACCTAGAGGATTTAAAAAAAAAAGATACAAGACTTCAAATAAACGTTTTTTGTTCTTTCTCACTAATAGGGTTATCACAAAAGCAATCAGTTCCTCTTCAGTTGAGTCTTTTCATTACACTATTTTAATCCCTCAATCTTGTTGAGCCAATCTTTTTTTTTCTTATAAATATTTGTCTGCCTTGGAATTGAAAACGCGTCACAGTTAACAGATCCAAATTCACTATGCGTAATCTTGTCTTCCCTAGATTTATGGGATATGAATATTTTTCCAGAAGATAAATTTGCTTTCAACCACAGTATTTGATGAGGCACTATACTCTAGATTCTTCAGATATCTAAAATGAAAATGTAAGCTATATTTCTATCTGAATAAATTTGAAACTGTGACTAATTTATATATACACACACACATACACACATGTACACACACACAGAGATGGTGCCAAAAAAATGTATATACATTTTAAAAAAGGAAAAAACTGTATTAATTGTAATACGCCATATATACTGATAACAAAATATAAATGCAAGTCACGTCTGACGTCTGAATTACAAGAGGTGCTCAACGTGGTTACCATCAATGTCCAGACACTTCTGATTACAGCGAACTACTACTTGAGCACAGAGAACATCTCTTAAAATGTATACATATTACTTGTATCCATCTTTTGTTATTGGTATGTATTGAGTATTACAATTTTAATATAGATTTTTCCTTTCTTAAAATGTGTATATATTTTTTTGGCACTCTCTCTCTCTCTGTCTCTCTGTCTGTCTCTCTCTGTCTCTCTCTCTCTCTCTATATATATATATATATACACACACATACATACATACATATGTGTGTGTGTATATATATATATGTATATATATATATATCTCAATTCAACTCACAAAAATGGTGCAGATATTCAGGTTAGAATGAATATTATACTATCTGCCTGTGAAACAAAATTATTGTGTTTATTTTAAATACTTTTTATGTTTTTTATGTAAGTATATAATAAAAATGAAATTAAGTCAGAGTTTATGCTTATGTCTGACAAGTATTTCTTTTTGATACCTAAAATTTTATTAATAATATTAATATCAAATAAAATCCCCATAGATTCTTTGACACAGCATTCTGTCTAGCAAATTTTGGAAATGCTACATGCCTGAGCCCTGATGTCTGAAATAGAAATGTCAATACTCCTAATGGTGTATGGTTTCCTAATAAGTTACTGCAGTCCTTCATGCTGAATTCCAATACTCTTGATGTTTTTCCAAACAAATTATATAGTTTATACCTTTAAAGAGGAAATTCAGCTAACTAGAATTAATGTAAGAAAAATCGGTGATGTTATATTTACATATTTATAAGTATATTTTAATTTTTAAATGATTTTTATGATTCCCTGTGAGATTCTGATTATAGACTTGTGTCCTAAACTACTTAATCTGTTTGCAGTATTTGAAGCTTAACTGTAAATACAATATGTATCTGACCACCACTGTCACATACCTGAACTCTGATATTTTAGAAATAATAGCAAGTAAAAATCCACACTTAAATCTACTCTCAATATATACTGACTGCCTTACTGTTTACACAGCACTAAAATAACATGGGCATAGACCACTAAAATTAAATAAATTGCAATTTTAAAATATTTCAAGTTAAATTGCATATATGTATATATATGTATATGTATATGTATATGTATATATATGTATATATACAAGATTTCTAGATTGGTTTCTTCACTTTCTGTTTGATCAGGCAAAACTTTCCACCTGTAATTTTCTTGGATCAGACAGAAAACTTTATGTTAGGAAATTGAAATTATCCATGAGAAAAAAAACATTTTCTTAGCTTAATTTTATATATATATAATTATATATATTAATTATATATATAATTATATATATATATATTAATTATATATACATATATTTATTACACATACATAATAAATAATATTATATTATTATATATTATATATATGTATATTGGTCTGAAAAATTAAGAACCAAACGCAAAATGAATTTGAATGAACTTAAGAAGGGAAATATAAACTATTATTGGAAAATAGTCTTATGGATTAATTTTACATATTATTTAACTTTCTAATGTCATTAAATTTGTCTTTTATATTTTAATTTCTCCTAACTGTATAATTACACAGGTGCAGTAGCAAGTAAAATAAAAATTCACATAGAAAAGTGAATGTAGTATTTTTTTCTAAATTTAGCTAGAAAAATTGTTCTGATTTCAAATATATTAGGTGGGTGCAAAATTAATTGTGGTGTTTGCATTTATTTTTAATCTTTTAAACCACGATTACTGTTGCACCAACCTAGTAATTACCTGGGTAAATGTTGACTATTGTGAGAAGGAAAGTACTATAGTGGAAATAGGACTGGCTTAAAATTCAAAACCGTTGAACTCTCCTAGGCCCCCGATTTTCTAGCTATAGTATCCTCAGTAAGTCTCTTACTTTAAGACTAAGACTCTTTCTATTGTGGACAATAGTATGTTCTTAGTTTATTTTTCAGGTTCTGTTATAGTAAAGTGGACTTATAAGACAACTACAATGCAAATAAAACATGTAGTGGAAATAAATGCTATTATGGTAAGCACCATCTTTCTGTGTATTTTTTTTACCATTCTCTGTACTCTTAGAGAATGTTTTCTGAAAATATTTTGCTCCAGATTCCCTTTCTGTGTCAAAGGAAGTTTTTATAATACCTCTATAATATTCTTCTAAAATAATTCAGATAATAGAATGGATAATACATAAAGCCCATAGATACAATATATCTTGGACAGCATTATAATAATTGAGTGTATTTTAAAATAAAGATTAAAATTAATTTCTTTGGAAAGACGTTTTGTCTCTTCACTACTTTGTATATCATTAATGAATGACTGTGGTGTTGTTTGTGGAGTGACTTGTGCCAAGGCTAGTTGGATTTTGATAGAGTATTTTGTCTAGTAAACTTTGGCTGTGCTACAGTCTTGGGCCCTGGTGTTTGAGGGCGAAAAGTCGGGGCTTATGCTGTGTGGTCTCCTACCGAGCTATCGCAGTCCTTCATGCTGAATTTCAACACTCTTGCTAACAGTCGGTTTTACCTTTTAGACAAAATTCATATTCTCTGCAACTCAATGGAATTATATACAAAACATATGAGTAAGTCATAAAAATTTCTATGAATACAGGTTGGAGTGGAGGGTGAGGCTTCTGATTTCACTGAACCTCTTTGGAATCAACATTTACTATCTAATACACAGGATGGTCTAGTGGAAAATGTGCTGAATTTGGAGTTCAAACTTAAAGTTCAGTTTGGGGTAAACATTGTATATGTGCCATTTCAAGTAAGTCACATCTCTGCACCTCAAATTTCTAATCTTAATGAGAATGTAGAACTCTATATTTTATAGGTTTCTTCTAAAACTATTGCTTCCGTAATTCAAATATTCTAGATAAATCTTATCTTTGGAAACGTTTTCTTGAAATCAATGCAAGAAAGTTTTTAAATATGCCAATTTCAACACATATGTCACAGGTTCTAGAATTGGCATTGAGTCACTGTTGGAAAGTGCTATTGTTTAGGTAGCCTCCTAAATTGAAATATGACTCTTTTATTACAATGTGTCATGCCAAAAAAAAAGAGTTATGCAAGGCTCTGTGCTGTATGATTATCACAGCTGTTGTTATAAGCATAGAGACTACATAGATTTTGGTTTTCATGAAAAAAGAGTAATTTACTACTTACATACTTAATCATCGTGCTCAGCATGTAGCTTAAAATTTTACTATTCAGATCAATAAATGCTATAAAGTATTTACAGAGAATTTAATATATTGCATTTTCAGTGTTTTGGAATGAATATATATTTGTATATATGGGGGTGCCAAAAAAGTGTATACAAGTAGACACTTTGGTCAGTGTTGCTCAAGCAGTAGTTTGCCATAATCAGAGGTGTCTGGGCGCTGATGGTAACCACTTTGAGCACCTCTTGTAATTGCAGAAGTAAAACGTAGCTCGTATTTATCTTTTGTTTTCAGTATATACTGACAATTACTATTTTAATAGTTTTCCTTTCTTTAAATGTTATACATTTTTCCTTCTGTATGTTCCTACGTAAACTGTTTTAAAATGATTTCACAATATAAGAATTTTCCCAAATTACTATTCTTCCATTAAATAAGAGCAACAGAATATTTGATTGTCACTTTTATCATGACGCTATTTTGTTTTCCTTTTTCCTTCATGGCTCTTTACACCTACCACACCATCTAAAGCAGGGGTATTCAAACTGCGGCCCGCGGGCCAACTGCAGCCCATGATCCATTGTTAATTGGCCCGCAGCAAATTCCAAAAATATATTTAGTTTACTTAAATAAACCAAATGAGGCAATACATACTTCACCTCGAGTGAGTGGCCTGACTGTTTGTGTATTGTACCGCATATGGCCCTTGGTGAAAAACGTTGAAAAAGTTTGGACACCCCTGATCTAAAGTCTTTGTTGATATTTCTAGCTATCCAATTGTCTGGGCCTATTTAATCTACACAGTCTTTTCCTTACTGCCTACCTACCTCTACCTGTTCTTTTAGTCAATACTGTCTTCTCTTTTCTTTAATTCTTTACTAATTCCCGTTTCCATCTTTTTGTCAAGAAAGTGCTTCCACTGCCTAAAATTACCTCCATCTTCTCTATTCCCATACAAACCACATTTATCTTTTTTCAGAGTAATCACTTTGTTGTTTTTTAATTACACATGCCCATTACAAAAAATTCAGGCAAATATGTAAGCACTAAAAATGCGATAAAATACTCTAGATCTTACCATTCACAAGTAATGAGTATTGACTTTCTGTGAACATTATGTTAGACATCTCTCTATGCATGCATATGTATATGCCAGCTGGATAAAAATGTCCTCAATAAAGATTCCACTGCAATTTAAAGAACTTACTAAAAGATTGACTCATTAGTTTTTCAGCCACATAGTTCAACTTTAGATATTGCAGACAATTTCAGTGTCTTTTAAGAAGCATGCTACACCTCCTCCAGCCCACTCTAACCTTCATTTCCTTCAAACTCTCCTTGTTCTACAACAATGTCTACATGTTTAGAACTTGTTGGGTTCTCATTTTTTATTTATTTATTTATTTATTTATTTATTTATTTATTTATTTATTTATTTTGAAATCAAACTATGATAGGGGCTTTGTCATATTTCTTTGTATGTCTCTCAGTCTTTGCCTTGTTCTTGGCTGACAGTAACTTAGACACTCAATAAATATTTGTTTGCTGAGTAATAAATAGAATTAAAAAGTACGTGTAATTTTTTTTATTATATATTGATTTTTGTCTTCTCTACATCCCTTCTTCTCCTTTCCTTTGAGAATAGCCATTCAGTCCTTAATGGACTAATTTGTTAGTATAATATAATCTCTTATGCTCGATAGTTGGTTCCAGAATGGGTATGTGAACTCAGCTAGTCTAATCATACTAATACTTAGGACTTACCTTTGATGATTAAAGAAAAGGAAGCTTGCTCTTCTCCTGAATGCCCTGGTATATGGGGATGAGGCTTGAAAGTAGTACAGCCTTCTGTCACCACTAGGTAGGTCAGATTGAAGAAGATGCCAAATGAAAAATGTTTGGAACAAAAGAAAACAGAAACTGAGCCATGGAGAACAGATTAATCCACACAGGAAGACGAAATCCACACTATATTTGAATGTCAGTTTCTTGAGTCAATAAATTTTCCATGTTCTTATTAAGTCACATTGAGTTAATTCTTCATGTATTTGAAAATGGTTTCATCCTAATTGATACATACAAATTAATACTTAGCAACAACGTTGCATTAGATGATTCCTAGGAAGTATAATATAGGAAGCACACATGCTATAATTTATATTTGTTTAAGTATAAATTTTGATGGCCATACTAAGAAAGTACTATATAACTTATTCTAGTGGAAGTTTACCATGGTACAATGACTTCAGAAAACTCAATTTCGTAAAAAGTTAAATATCTACTCTATGATCCTGCAATTCTATACTAGATACTGACTCCAAAGAAATTAAAACATAGGTCACCAAAAAGACATGTTCAAGACTGTTTGAAAACATATATGTTTTTTTTTAATGGAACTGACCTAATATCTAAAAACAGGACAATAACTTTGAGAAATGACACAAGAATGCCTTTCAAAATATTGTGTTCAATTCATAATGTTAATTGAATGAAGGTAAAGATAAGCAAAACAAACATAAGGTGACAGAAATCAAACCTTGTTGCCTTTGGGTTATGAGAGTTGAATACAGGAAATATAAAGGAACTTTCTGGGTGTCTTTTTAATCTTGATTGGAATGGTGGCTATGTAAGTTTATGTATTTATCAAAATTTATTGAAAAGTACACTCAGAATCTACACATACAAGATACGCAAATTTTACCTTAATAAAAAAGATTTAAGCAACTAACCTGTAAATGTAATGTTATTCTTTTCCCTAAAAAGTATATGTACTGGCAATACTAATATGCTAAGTTTAGAAATAAAACTATTCACTTTCATGAATCCAAATTTTTCTGTTCTTTAGCCTAAAATTTCAAATTAAAATAAATCATTACATGTCAATGTGCATTTTATTGTATCATTACTGAATTTAACACTTTTTTTTCAGAAGTAGTGTTTTCAAAGGTATCAAAATATATTCAATTTAATAGGGCTTTTTATAAATATTATTATAAACATAAAATAATAAGGTATCATTAAATATAATTATAAATATTATAACTACCATGAATATTATAAATGCTATAACAAACATTACTCATTGATTCTTTACTCAATTATTATTTATATTGAAGTAGAACAGCACATATTATAATATTTATATTTCTGATTTTAAAATATTAATCTGAATAATAAAATGTACCCGCAATTACATTCCCTTTCAATAGTGATGTCATTATATTTTTTTCAGTTTTATTTAAAACCATCCACACTCTCAATTTAATTGTAATTGTCCTCATTGTAATTTTGGCCGATACTTTAAATTTCAGAATACCTGATTGGGATAAAAGACAATGTTCCTTAAACTTATGAAACAAATTATTTTTTAGCAAAAAGGAAAATAATAATTTCACTTTACCAGCACCATGTTCTCATACATACTTTGCAGTTGCCCACAAATAAAATTTGGTTGGTAGAAATATTTTTTGGGAAATATTGATTAATATTTTGTAAATACAGCATAAGATTTCAAGACATTTTTCATTCAATAAGCATAATTCTCACATCAACACATGCATAATTTGAGAGAGGAAGAACATGTATGGAATCATTTTGAGTATTATGATAATAAAATTACGATATTTATTTTTATGGAAATTATTTAATATATCATTATTTTAATTTCCCAGGTAATTTTTAACTGCACATTTCTGTATATACATAATATATATATATATATATATATATATATATATATATATATATATATATATATATATATAGTATATATGCATACTAAATTGTTAGGTGTGAAAGAGAATAACCCTTAAAAGCAAGTTATGATTGCAGTTGCATTTTCTAAAAAATTGTTAAATTTTTTATTTAAATTTATTATTAAATAATAATATGAGTTCTATGCCCTAGGATGTTATGATCATTCTAAATTTCTTGTTTTTTAGAAAGCATATAATAAATTGCCATAATTTCAAATAGATTCATTGTCATAACCATGAAAGTAAGCCGTTTAACTTGAAGCAATAGATTTTGTCCCTTTTAAAGAAAATTCTCTTTAGCCTTAATACTGATATTACTATCCATGTTTCTTAAGTAAAGAGAACTCAAAATTAATGCTAAAAAGCCTTCCAAAGTCAAATGTTTCAATTATTTCAGTATTGCCATATTTGGTGTGTTTTCTTTAATCTAAGTGACATGTTTTGCATAAGGTCTGTATTTGTGGACAGGACAAAAGTATGTGCCCTATTTACATGTAAATTGCATATACATTTGATTTTCTACAGTTCTAGCAACCATTAACAACTTTTAATCTAGAGCATTGCATCTTGTTAGAAACTGACATTTCCAGTGAATAATTTTGTCTGAGAATTTAGTTTCTCATACTTTACCAGGAAATAGCCCCAATCTGTATAAAATAACACTGACTCTTTGGATAACATTATGCACTGTTAACTGAAAATATCTTCCCATTTTATGCTCACATCAAGTAATGTATGAAGGAAAGAGAACTGAAAGTAAAGTATTAGGCATGAAATTCACATTTATTGGCAAATTTTTAATTTGCTTTTTAGTGTCAATGTGAATTAAATGATATGATTCTTATTACAGGCATTACATTTCCATTTGAGTGCACAGTTTTCCTGATAAACATTTAAAAGTATTAATAACATTGATTAGTGGCTGAATGGGCTTCTTTAATGAACACAGGTTGTCCAGAGTTCAATCACAAATCTCATACAAGAGACAGCTCCTCAGGTGGCCAATGACCCACCCTTGAAACTCAGAGGGTCTGTTACAGTATTTACAAATATTTTTTTTAATTAAAATTTATTGGGCTGACAATGGTTAGTAAAATTACATAGGTTTCAAGTGTACAATTCTGTAATACAACATCTGTATATCACATTGTGTGTTCACCACCCAGAGTCAGTTCTCCTTCCATCACCATATATTTGACCCCCTTTACCCTCATCTATTGCCCCCCTTACCCTCTGTAACCACTAAACTATTGTCTGTGTCTATGAGATTTTGTTTCTTTATTTGTTTGTCTTTTTCCTTTGTTGCTTTCAGTTTTATATCCCACATATCAGTGAAATCATATGGTTCTCTACTTTTTCTGTCTGACTTATTTCGCTCAGAATAATAATCTCAGGATACATCCATGTTGTCGCAAATGACACTATTTTATCTTTTCTTAGAGCAGTATTCCATTGTGTATATATACCACAGCTTCTTTATCTTTCAAAGAACACTTTGGTTGTTTCCACATCTTGGCCACTGTAAATAAAAATGCAATGCCAAACATTTTATTCAAGGTGGTGTCTTTAATGATGCTGTGATTGTCACACACACACACACACACACACAAGTGCCTTTCCAAATATCAGTGAAAGTTTTAATGATTTTTTTTCACTTGTATACATAATGTAAAAAAGATGCTGGGAAAAAAAAAAGACAGAGAGAGAGATTTCAATCAGTCTGTTCTTCAAGCCTCTCCTGAAAAATTAAAGGGATTGTGTCACATTAATGGACGTTTGAATTTGACATCATTCACTTTTCTGAGGATATTAATGTAAAATATGGTGTTTTTATTTTTCCATAATTTGGGGGAATTATTATTGTTTGATAATTCAATTATATTTTAGTTAATACTGGTATTATAGCTGAATCATTGAAAGATTTCTGAGCAATTTAATATCTTGGAAATGAAAATATATTAATGTTACGTAAATGTAGTACTCATCAGGTAATAACTGTTATTAACTAACAGACCACTAACCATGAATATGCAGTTAGTTTTCAGATATATTATGATATAAAGGGAGACTATGGAGAAATTGGTTAAGAACATGAACTTTAAAATAAAACTGTCTAATTTTATGTTTTAAAAGTAATAATCTTTAGCTATGTAACTTTGATCAAGCACCCTATGCTCTCTGTGTCTCAATGTGTTCATCTATAAAATAAATAATTGTAGCCACCTCTTAAGGTTGTTATGAAGACTAAATCAAATGATAGGGGGCATTATGACATAAAGTGCAGTACCCAGTGGATATAAATAAGTATTAAATAAATAGCATGTATTCTTATTCCTTGATACTTTAAAAAAGTAAACTTCTTATCCATTTATCTTGATGGTTTTAGACATGCATTAAATAAATGGTATGCATACTTTTATTTCTTAATACTTGAAAACAATAAATTTTATATCCATTCATCATTATAGTTTTTAGACAGATATATAGCTTAGATTAACTCTAATAACTTAGTCTAATAATTTATGTTCTTAAAAATTAAATTATGTTTTAGGAGTGCCTTTAGGAAACATTTATCCTTCCAAGATTCCTGGAAACATCTGTATAAGAAAAGCAAAACTAACTGCACCCTTTTTCTTCCTAATTTCTTCTTTCCCAGGACTACTGCTACACCATAAGTTATATATAAACTTATCTGTGTACCATTACACTTTATCAGTGTGTAAACATGTAGATGGATATTTAGGTGCTGTTTTGCTTAAAATATGAATTGAATCATTCAAATTATTTAATTTAATTTAAGTATTTAAAAGACTCATTTTATTTATTTAATATTCACATTATTAAAAACATGAATTAAATTTTCTACATTCTTACGCAAATGATGATAAAGTACAATGGTGTTAACTTTCTCTGTGTATACAGTCAAGTATTGAGAAGTCCCAGTATCTTTAATAGATGATTTATATGTTACACGAGATATATGTACCTTGAATGAATTTGCTAAAATTTAGGTTTTCAAATATTTTGACTAAATGGAAGGTTATCATCATGAAAAGTGGTCCCAGAAGAGGTACCTCCAGAAGGAATTCTGTCCCTGAGGAAAATGACAGGTATCCTTCTTGACATATCACCTGAACTTGAAACTGCTTGATGATAAAGGGTTTGCAGACCTTTATCAGGTCATTCTTCTGATGTTCCAATTCATCCTTCTTCCTTCCCTGAGGTCTGATTTCTGTTCAGCCAGTTGATAATTTAGTGCACTTGTCAAACATATTTTGCTGATTCTTAACATTAATCTTTCCTTGAGGTTTCTCATCTTTTTCTCTGACCTTCATATTGACTACATGAGGCCCGTTTTAGAATTAAAGACATCATTTCTCTGTGCTTCTCATCTTTAGTGGCTATATTTCTCAACTCCCTGAGCTATCAGCTCAATATTGTCTTTGCTGAAACAGACTTTATCAATGGTGATTACACATAATTCTTTCATTTCCTATACTCTGATCCCCCACGGACACTTTAAGGGACCACCAGCATTACCATCAAAGGTGATTTCAACCTGAGGAATGCCATGTGGCTCTTAAGAAATGCCTGGGATGTCAAACTTTCCATGTAAGTTTTTCCTGCATTGTTAACTCTCCATCTTTATAAATTCAAATTGTAATCAGAATGAGAAGTGAAAGCCTGAATCTCTTGTATGGGAAGGGGGCATTATGCTTAATAAGAACACTTAGATCTTTCTTACCAATTTTAATACCAAGGAAAAGATGAGTGACATTCAGAGACAAAAACAAAAAATCCTAACATTTTCTGGTCTGTGTCCAGGCAATATGGTTTCTTGGGCAGCTGATCTATCAACAACAATTTTATTGGGGTTTATGCTTTTATTTAATTAATTGCCATTGAAGATGTCCTGCAAAATTTTCTGAGACTTAGAAATACACATAAGGCTTTGACCATGACTTGTCAAACATACAGCTTTTTTATAAGGACCAGGGTAACAGGTTTTATGTCTGCTTCAATTCTTTAAAATGTGCATGAGTTATGTTGATTTTCTCATGCAAGAAATCTATCCCAGTACTGATCTGAGCATTAGTTGAATACTTTAGCATGTTTAAAGCTGTACAGAAGCAAAAAGCAGTATTTTTGTCTCAGTGGTGTCCATTTACACTTGCACTTGAACTTGGTAATGAAATAGTTAACCATTTGGTTGTATACTCACAAGTGTATAGAGTTGTAGTCCTGATCTTAAATTTTCACCCTTAATAGTAAGGGCGAACACATAAAGGTGTCACTTCCAGGTCAAAGATCAACACACTTATTAGGCCTCAATATCTTGTCCAAACCATAAGTGACAGCAGTGACAGTTGGCTCATTGATGATTTTAGTCAAAATGAAACCAGAAACTATGCAGGGATCTTCATAATATTAGGACTCATTAAAGCAAGTGATTCTGTAATAATGATGATAGTCCACTGAAGTTTTCTTTATCTTTGTCAAAACCATGGAAGTTATATCCTCTGGGGAGGTGCTTTAGTTCTTTCCTTGGCCTACACCTGGAATTGGTTATATTGTATATCATTCACCACCACAAATGACTAATGCTTTTTATTTGAATGGCAAATTACCTAACCAAATCTATGTAGACCCGATCATATGCTTGATATCAGAATCTCTGTTGGTGGAGTCATTGCAACATGATTCCTTTCAGCAACACCAATAAATCATTCTGTGCCAGTGAGTCAATATGACTTAGAATTATCTTGTTTCCCTGCTCATTGGCAATGATACTCACTTTTCCATGTTGGAAAACAGCTCTCTGGAAATAGATGGTTTCAAGATTGTTGTCAACAGCCAGCATCTTTGACATATTTTCTAGGGAGGATAGATTTGGCTCACAGGAGAAAGATGTAGAGAAGACATTGAAGCTAATGTCATGTTCAATCCATTGAAGATATTTTTAAATGCAAGATGGAAAAGAAATTCAAGAACAGTCTTTTCAAACTGTCGTCAGATTCTTGAATCATACTGAACCCTACTTCATAGAAGATGCTAAGTGGAAAGAGCTGTTGTTTCTACTAGGGTGGGGAAGGAGACAGAGGTAAGAGTGCCAGCTACCCATATAGCCATGGTGCAAAGAATCTAGGGGTAAGTCAAAAGTCATGCCCCAATAGCACTTCAGGTCAAAATAAGAGGAAAAGAATACAGAGATATCTTAAGTAAAATGAAACAAGCGAAGGGACAATGCTTGGTTACATTGGAAATGGGGAATCAAGGAATAAAAAGAGCGAGTCAAAAGTAGTAAAGGAAGAAACAGTGTGGACGAGTTTTATAAATGTGGAATTGTCATCTCTATGTGATTTTATATACACCTGGAGTATAGTTGAATCTACGAATTGGGCTCAGTGACAGAGCTGTCATTCAACTGATAATTAGAAAAATCCTGTTCCTGGCAATCAGTTTCCCTTTGAGGCATTCTATTCCATCCCACAACATTTCTCAAAGGACATGGATTGAATACCCTCATCAACCAGCTTGTAATTTTATAAATTTGAGTCTTTTTCTCAATATCCTTATATTGAAGAACCCAGCATTAAGCTACTCTAGAAATTTTCTGCCCAATGCATAGATAACTAGTCTCAACTCATTTCTGATTAACTTATACTTCTAATAAATTGTAACAAATATCAGGTATTTTAGCAGTTACTTCACAACCTAGTACTCATGTTGAATTTCCTATCAATTCTGTGCTTATCTTTTTTCATTTCTGATAAACTGTATATACTTAGTAGTTATAATCATAGTAGTAGTTGTAATTATGATATTATTTTTAATTTCTCTCTATTTTTCTAGTTTTAATTTTACAAAATATATTTGGCATGCTCATTCCCTAGTGAATGAATAATTTTACGAAAGCACCTTCATGGTCATAAAAAAATAAAGTGAAAACCATTTTCGTACTTCAAATTTAACAGACTCTTTGCTATTCTCCAAAAGCTGAGAGTGATATTTCCAAATGTATTGAATATGGAAACCTATATTATGAGAGCATCCAGTTGGACAAGTATATTTAGGAGGACATTCTGAGAAATTCTGTTCTATCCTATCAAGTATACTTGGAATTTGGATTATATCATTCAACATCTTTACATTCCACTCTAAGTTTTTATCAATGACTTATAAGCTTTTGATGCCTCTGGAACTCCTTCTGAATTGACAGTAATTCTTGGGGAACTTGTACTAACCTACCTAATTGTACTAATATCCACCTCATGTATTTTCCACAGGGTTATTATTAGTGACTCTATATTTTACATAAGCCCTGTGGATTATTCTAGTATCCCTATCAGATAAAGAAATGCCACTGGTTTGATCAAATAATTCTCAGAATTATTCCAAAGGTTGAAGCTACCTAGATTTTTATTCATTGAAATTATTTACAATCCTATTTTTTTCTAAAAATTCTTTGGTGCTGCATCTAATTCTTAACTCTGAGTATTTAATTTATTTACTTGATGCTTTGTGAGGATAGTGTGTGTTGGGGGGGGGGAAGCCACATATTCATTGACACCTTTCCCATTGAGAGGTGGGGAATCTATGCCTCCTGCCCTTGAATCTGAGTGGGCTGGCAATTGCTTTCACCAACAGAATAGAGCAGAAGTCAAATTAGGTCACTTCTGAGGGTGCTTTTAAAAGCCATGCAATTTCCTCCTGCTTCCCTTGGAATGCTCACTGTGAGGCAAATCAGTTGCTATATAACAACTTCAACTGCACTGAGATCAACAAGCTGGAGAGAACACATGTAAGTGGTTTGATTGAGACTCTCGATCTGGAATCAATATTCCAGCCACCTTACCAAGGCAGCAGATATTTGAGTAAAGCCATCTTGGACCTTCTAGACCAGCACATCCACCAACTAAACACTGCTAAGTGGCCTCAGTTGAGGACATAGCAAAAGAATCACCCCAGTCTCTGACGTACATAACCCATGTGAGATTATTAAAATGCTTGTTGTTTTAAGCTACTAAGTCTTGGAGTAATTTGGTATGTAGTAATAGTAACTGGAAGAAGGAAGATGTCATTATTCTCTTGTTTTAAAGTAGTGAATGTAACAATGAGTGCTCCATTTGGAGGCAGAATAGAAGTACTATTAATTGAAAAATGCTTTCCTTCCATCTAAATTCTTGTCTTTGTATACGATGTCACCATAGCAATTCTTCACATTTATTTTGGTATATAGTTTAGAAACTAAAATATACAATCAAACTGAATTTTAAATTTTATGTATTTATTTACATTGCAAAGCATTATATCAAGAAACAATATTTTCAATTTTACAAATTTAATGAATCAAATATTAATACATTCTAGCATGGCTATCCTGTGCGAAAAGAATAAAGTATTAACTGGCATATTGCAATTTTGAATATTTTAATTAGTAATATTTATCAATCGTATAAAGTTGATCAAATTGAGATTTGAGAGGTTTGTTGTTTCTTCTTTTTTTCTTGTCTAGAAATTGGAACTTTACTCTAAACACTGCTTAGGTGAGCCACCTTGAAATGTAATTGAGTCACCTAGTCAAATACTCAGAGCTATTGCCTGGGAACTGAGATGTTTGTAACATACGAGTATAAATGCAATCTAACAATCTGATCCTATTTATGCCTATTGATAAACTTCATAGGCCATTGGGATATCAGAGCAGTATGTACACCAGTTAGCATTTGAATTTAAAGCAAATATATTTAGATATATAGTAATTTGTAATTTGCAAAAAAAAAAAAATATATATTTTTTTCCTCCCCCAAAGTTTGGTTATTGACCAAGAGGAAACAAGATAGCTCTACATATTAGAGTTATACAAACTCAGAATGCTCAATATGACCTTATCCAAGACAACTTTTCCAATTATCTATTAGATTCATAAATTGTCACTGACTCGAAAGACTTGTTCCAGCAATTGTTCCTTCTCCTGAAATATTATCTTCCCCCTCTCTCCTGAACCACTCTAACTAAGAATACAATGCAAGAAAATTCTCCCATTATAAAACTAAACACTCCCCTTTAGGCCACATGTTCACTTGGCTACTTTCCATTCTTCTACTTCCCTTTAAAGCAACATTCTCTGCCTCAAACTCCTCTTATTTTCTCTGAAGACTCTGCAATCAGCTGAGCATGTTCTCCACTCCACTGAAACTGTCATCAAGATCACCAATGACCTTCACATTGCCAAAGTCAGTGACCAATTTTGTCTTCATCTTATTCTTCCTATGAGTGGCATTTGATACAATTGATTGCTTTTTCCTATTCTCTCTCTCTCTCTCTCTCTTTACTTTCTTTTCTTCTTTTTGTTTTAACTTGCTTTTATAGAATCCACAACTTCTTGGTTTCCTTCTCACCTCTTTGACTACTTATTTTCAGTCTCCTTTGCTGATTCATCTTCCCTCCCCTAAATTCTAACGGCTATATTTCTGTCCTCCAACATCTCCCCTTCTATATTGGCACTCACTTCCTAGATGGTCTCGTGGCTTCTAATGTGACTTATGTATTGATGAATCCCCAATTTCATACTTTCAAACTGAATCTTTCCTATGAACTCCACATGTGTATATCCAGTACATAACATTTTAAATGGATATCCTAAAAAAATCTCAATCACTAACATGTCCAAAATTTAACTCTTGTCTCTCTTGCCTTTGTTTTCTCCAATTTCTATATATCAGTAATTTGCATTTTATTAGAGAATGTTTATGTCAGAGTGCTATTCATGGAGTTGGAAAATTGTGAAGAACTAATGACCTTTATCCTCTAAATGCCAATGTTCTATTCTATCAACAATTACCTGTATGTATTGCAATTCCTAGTTTTCCTCTGCCTGAAAGAGAAAAAAAAATACTCTAGTCTAAAAGACATTGCGTGAATATACTATTTTATGAATTGTGGAAGACTTTTACATTTTATTTGATCCTCCCTAAAATATTAAAGTTTAGGAAAAAACAGACTTTTAAATTATCCTTATTTTTCAAAAATACTAGGAGACTCAGTAGTTACATTACTTATCCAGGGTCACTAGCATTGTGTCAGTGGAAAGACTAGAACCATTTTTCTTTAAATTCTAGTTTTATGCTTTTCCAATAATAAACAATTTTATCTATTTGACTTTTGAATTACCAATGCATAGGAATTTCAGGAGTTTTACAAAAGTCTCATAAACTTTTGAATACCAAATTCTAAAGTAGGTATTTCTCTACTTTTTAATTCTATTGTGTAGATTTAGCTCTTGTATCTAAGCAGATTGCTTCAATTATTGGAGTATTATCTAATAACATGTAGGGTCATTACTCACTCACTAGATTGCTTTAAAATTATCGGTTCTTGCTGAACATTTTCTTATCTGAGTAAATGTTAGAATTAGCTTGTCAAGTTCCATAAAAAGTCCTGTTGGGACTCTAACTGGGTTTTTCACTGAATTTCTGTTTTAATTTGTAGATATTTGACAGCTTCTTCGCAACCCGAAAATGGTCTGTTTCTCCATTTATTGAAGACTTTGGGTATGTCTTTTGGTAGTTTTTATAATTCTTGTAGTTTTTGTGGTATTTATGCTTTTCTTCAAATTGTCTGGCATATTTTATGTTAAGCTTAGTACCCCTTCCTTTTTTGAAGGGTGGGGGGAATTTTGATTGCTGAGGTGAATGGGGTTTTGTTTTATCACATTTTCCAATTAGTTTTGCTCTACCAGAGGAAATTATTAATTTGTACACGCTGATCTAATATCTGACCACTTTCCTAAACTAAAGTCTTAAAAGTTTTGTTAGTTAATTACCTTAAAAATTTTAGGTAGGCAATTTTAACACTAGCAAATATAGTTTTACCTCCTCCCGTGCTTTAATTTTCTATTTGTCTTATTGAATTGTCTTTATTGTCTAATTCAGTGATATAGTATTAAGAACATCTTTATCTATCCCAGACTTTAATCAAAAACTTTGAAATATTTCATCATTATGTGTGATGGACTTTGGGTTTCTGGTAGATAAAATTTATCAAGTTAAATACAATCCCTCTATGTCTTTCAATCTTTCTCTCATAATTTTCATGTCATTTTCATTATTATTGCATTCTAGGAGACTGCTTCAGCTCAATTTTGTAGCATATTAATTTCATTTTTCAAGTGTGTTTAATCTCCTCTTCTGCCCTGCTAATTTTGGTTTTAATTTTATAAATAATGGCTTTATTCAAGAAATCTTTATTCTTTTTTTAATAGCAATCTAATTTAATTTAAAATATGTATATTTCCTAGAATCTAAGCATGTATTCTAATTATACTAGATTAATAGCTTCATTTATGGTTATTTTTTTCCTAATATTTTCTTTTGCTTTGGGTTCTTACTTTATACTGAGTTTGGTGCTTTCTTCCCCCCAAAATGTTGATAATTTCAGTTGTTGTTATCTTTATCATTAAGTGCCTAAATGATAAATATTATTTCCTCAGATGAAATAAAATGTCTCTATAAGAGTGAATGCAGCTTTTTATGATGAGAGCATCCTTGATTGATACTCTCAATATCAGTAGTGCATACCCTCTCTGCTCTTTGTTTTGCTGAGTCAGCACAAATTCTCTGGGCTTCAGTTTCTTACTGAGAAAACGAAAAGAACACATATCTATTAATAAATATCTACTAACAAATAAGCAAAATAATGGAATGTAATTAAGTACCCAATATATGGAAAGAACAAGGAAAAGCTGAATTCTAGTCTTTTAAAACACAGGATCAACTGCATTATTGGGATAAATATTGAAAGTGTTTCTTCCATTTATGAAATAGCATGAGTGCTATGACAGTATGTGGTACTGTAAAACAGCTTTCCAAACAGTCTCAGGTTTTCACACTATGGTGTTTTTTGTTGTTGTTGTTGTTGTTTTAAGTTTTTAAACCTTTTATAGGTTACCTAAACCACGTTTGATTAAGAAAACTGTAGAAAGTTAGTAACTGCCTCAGGCGAACGCCAGGCGGTGGCACATGTCAGTTTTCCACAGTCCTGCTTTGCGGGGTGTCTGCACTGCTCTGGGTCTCTGCTCACACTTGCTGGAATCAATCGCGGCAGATTTTAGTCCCCAGGTCGCTTTTCCCCATATCTCTTTGTAAAGTCTTCAGCATTCATACAGAACTTATTACGGTCCTTAAGAGTATTCTTCAGCTAGGTCAGCCCGAAGGGGGGGCTCGGGCTGGGGGTCGTTCACCAGTGCTATGAGGGACTGGATTACTTGGTCGGTTTTGGTTTCTGGCTTCCAGTTTTCAGCCCTAATTACTGGCAGACAGACCTTTTCATCAATGTTGGGGTGATAGACCTTTGTTTTAAATGTGATCTTCGGTGGTTTGAATGGGTACTCTGCTGGAAAGTTGATTTCGATTCTGAGAGCCCCCTTATCATATGGAGGGTTATCAGGAACAATAGCCCTTGCCAAGTCAATAAATTAGCTTCATCAACCTGGATGTTACGGAAGTTTTTCATTCCACATTTGTGGGTTTCTTCATGCTCCTTCATCAGCCTCCTGCTGGCCACCATCTTGTATCTGGTGCTGCTGCTTTCCACACTATGGTTTTAAGCCTTAATATACAATAGCATGAGAGAAACTGTGGTTTTCGTTATTAATTTGCTTTATTTTGTTTTATTTTGGTGAACATTTATTACATGCTTACACTGTATCGAGCATTGTTCTAAATATCTTAACTTATTAACTTTTTTAATTTGTAAAATAACCATATAATGTAGGAACTATTATTGACTGTACCTTACAGATGAAGAAACTGAGGCAGAGAGGGATTATGTAACTTAACCATAGTCACATTTTTGTTAGTGACAATCTGGTGTTATCCACTATATCATCTTATTTAGTTATTTTGTTCCATGTATGTCTTCCCCCAAGACTCTGCCATATTTCAATGCATGATAGTAAATATTCTTTGAAAAAAAATGGCTACTTAGATGAGGAAACTGTGATAAAGATAATAGATTGATTGCACACATTACCTTTGAACACTCAAACAAGTCCCATTAAAATTATATGTAAGATGCAAAAAAAAAACAAATAAACAAAGAAAAAAAACCTTATGTACAGAGAGAATGAGAGAATAGAAAATAAAATGTAAAAGATAAACATAACAATTGCAAACAGTAACTTTTTTGGCATGCCAGAAAACATTAGAAGCTGACATCCTGAAAGTGGGGAAAAGAGAAAGGGAAGATAGAAAATCAAGAAGCCAGCTAATGTCCATCACAGATCCCAAGTATATCTCAGGAAACAGAAGAGCCAGCATCTTGGACACAGGATGGTTGATAGGTTGAAAAGATTGGATTCATTGAAAACTTCTAGAAGTTAAACTTCTAGATTTCTAAGCCACCCTCACACTCAAAAAACTAGCACTGAACAATATCTAGAGAAGACTGGATAGTTATTCTCTTAAAGGTTTGAACCAGAGATATTTGAGATTAGGGGAGGGTGTAGATAAATTCTCCCCGTGGTAAGTGAGTATCAGAAGACAGACTACCACCCCATCCTGGAGAAAAAGGACTTTTTTTTGGTAAATTAATCTGTCCAAGAGACAAAACAAAGAGATACTACCAGCGGTGGTCCCTCAAAAGTAATGATTTAAACTTTGCCCAACTACTCTATAGGGAAGACAATCATTCTATGAGTCTCTCCTTTAGATAAATCCAGAAGTTCACATTTTCTTTTTGTTATCTCATTCTTGAATATGAAGTGAGAACCAAGAAATGCCAGATGTTAAGGAAAGCTTCAAACATGAAAGACAGCGACCAAACCAAAACAAACAGAAAGCACTCAGTGAAAATTGTGATATTTCAAGGAGAAGCAATAAACTTATAAATAAATAACTAATATATTCAGAGGCACTGAAAGAAAATATTGTGCCATGAAATTAAAACAAGAATTGGACTTTATAAAAAAAGCATTTATATAATTAGTTGTATATATTTTATATAGATTGTGCTAGCAGAAATATCAATAGAAGATTTAGATGATAAATTTAAGAAAAACTCACCAGAGTTGAACAGAAAGAAAATGAAATTTAAAAGTTTATTGAAGAGATAGGTAAATGGGAAGATCTAGCCAAATCATCAATACCCTAAAGCAGGAATTACCACAAAAAAGAATGGATTTTTAAAAAAGAAAGGTGATCTAACAGTGTGCTGCCTATAAGAAACATATTTTAGATTCAAAGACACACATAGGTTTAAAGTTAAAAAATACAAAAATGTATAGCATGTAGACTGTATCCAAAAGAGAGCTACTGTGATTATACTAATATAGACAAAATAACTTTAAAACAAAAATAACTACTGGAAATAAAAAAGACATAGCAAATAAAAGGCAATCTATCAGGATAATGTAATAATTAGAAATCTAAACTTAACAATAGAGCCCCAAAGTATACAAATCCAAAAATGACAGAATTGAAAGAAGAAATAGATAATTCAACAATAACAGAAGCTTCGATACAGCATTTTCAATAATGGATGGGACAGTTAGTTAGGACTTAAACCAGGAAATAGAAGTCATAAAAATAGTACAAACCAAATAAAGCTAACAGATATCTGTAGGAGACTATCTCTCAAAATAGCAGGACATGCATTTCTCTCAAGTGTTCAGGAAACATTCTGCAATATAGGTTATATGTTAGGCTGCTAAACAAGCTTCAATAAATTAAAAACATTGGAATCATGCAAATATTGTTTTTTGACCATAATGTAATTTAATTAGAAATCAAACAGAAAAAAAAAAAGGGAAATTCACAAATATGTGGAAATTAAGTAAGACATTTCTAATTAAACAATAGACCAAAGGAAAAAATCACAAGAAAATTGTAAAATACTTTGGAATGACTAAAAGTGAAAACATACAGTTCAAAACACATAGAATGCAGCAAAAATCAGTGCTTAGAGGGAAAGTAATAGTTAACACTTATACTAAAAAGAAGAAACCCCTAAAATCAATCATCTAACACTTCACTTTAAGAAACTAGAAGACAAAAAAAGCTAAATACAAAGCAAGCAGATGAAGGGAAATAATAAATATTTGGAAATAAGTTTAACAGAGAACAGAAAAACAACAAAGAAAAACAAAACCAAAATTAGGTCTTTGAAAAGATTGACAAGTTGACATAATTTGAGGTAGACTGATTAAGATAATAAGAGAGAAGTCTCAAATTTCTAAATTCGTGAACGAAAAAGGAGTCATTACTACTGATGTTACAAAAATGAAAAGGATCCTAAGGGAATAAAATAAACAACTGTGTATTAACCAAATACACAACTTACATGAAATAGACAAATTCCTAGGAACATGCAAGCTACTGAAACTGAGTCAAGAAGAAATAGGTAATTTGAACAGACCTACAAACAAGTGATTGAATTAATAATTTAGGAATTTCCAGCAAAAGTAAATACAGGACCGAATGGCTTCATTGATGAATTCTACAAAGCTTTAAAAAAAAAAAATATGAATCCTTCACAAACTCTACCAAAATATAGAAGAGGAGGGAACACTTCCAACTTATTCTCTGATGCTAGTATACCCTAATACCAAAATCAGATAAAGACATCATAACAGAATAGAATTATAGAAAAATGTCCCTTATTAATATAGACACAAACTCCTCAACATAATACTAGCAAACTGATCAACAACATATATAATGACTACATAGATTATACCAGTAATGCGACATTGGTTGAAGATTACATATTATCCAATGTAATGCACCATACTAATATTAACAGGAAAAGAAACACAGATGACATGGTTATCTCAGTAGAGACACGGCAGGTTTTGCAAAATGAGTGTTAATGGATATGGGATTTTTTGGGGGGATAATGAAAATATTCTAAAATCAGATTATGCTGATAGTTGCACAACTGAAAAATTCTTTGAGTTATATATATTAAATAGGTAAAATTTATATCTATAAATTACATCTCAATAAAGCTGTTTGTTTTAAATTTCAGAGGGAAAGTAAACTATGCTCTTATTTCACTGCTCATAAATTACTTTTATATTGTGGCACTTCTAGCTGATATGGCTACCAAGTTGCTATCAGCACTAACAGTTATATAAAGAGCCATACCTTCTCATAATAGAATGTTAACACCTTTTTTAAACATGAAATAAAATAGAATACTTCTTTATCACATTAGTGCTCTACATTAGTAATAGCACAGCCTTCTCAAAAATCATTTTCAGCATAGAATGGCTCACTGAGTGGTTACTGATTCAAATGACTGTCTTTGATTTAACATACAAGCTTCCCTTTAAAATCCACTTTCAGATGTTTACAAGGCGTGAAATGTCTTTCACATTATCGTATTCTCCTTCATTAGGTGCAATTGAGAAAATGCAATACAGCATGCTAAATCATCAGGTTGTGCTGCCTTTTCCTGGGTGACAATCCATGCTGTTGCCTTTGCTTATCAAAAGTCACTGAATGTGATGAAGAAAATCCCATTTCTTTTCCCCATGTAAAGCACAATTTGAAGAAGGCTGAAATGTTGATACATAATGAATCATAATTCTGATTTGAGAAACTCTATCCTCACTATTGACCATTTGATACATAATAATAACAGCAAATATTTATTGAGCGCTTACTACATACTACTTACTACATACTACTCTAAATGTTTTTGGTGTATTCACTGAATTATTTCTCACACAAAAGTATGAATGAGTATTGTTGTCACCATTTTAGAAGTGAGGAATTAGTGGCAGAGAGAGGTTGAGTAATTAGCTTAAAAAGTTTGAAAACTGGATAATTATAGATGACATAGACATAGACATAGATACAGACATAGACAGACACAGCTATAGATACAAATCCAGCCATATTTTAAGTACCATACTAGTGTAATATCTGTTATGATTGAAAACAATGTGTTTATTCCAAAACCCCATTGCTTTTTGTACATTTATTCTACTATTGAACTTCCAGTTTTTTCTACATATGTTCAAGTCAATAGTTCTAAGTGCGTAAAGTTATATTTTTCAAATGAAAAGATTCATTCGGCCATAAGAAAAGACGAAATACTGCCATTTGCGACAACATGGATGGATCTTGATATTGTTATGCTAAGCGAAAAAAAATCAGACAGAAAAAGCTGAGAAACATGATTTCACTCATACATGGAATATAAAACTGAAAGCAACAAATGAACAAGACAAACAAAGAAACAAAATCTCATAGACACAGACAACAATTTAGTGGTTACCAGAGCGTAAGGTGGGGGGGAGATGGTAGAAGATGGAAAAGGGGGTCAAATATATGGTGATGGAAAGAGAACTGACTCTGGGTGGTGAGCACACAATATGATATATAGATGATGTGTTATAGAATTATACACTTGGAACCTATAGAATTTTACTAACCTATAGAATTTTACTAATTTTACTAACCTCAGATAAATTTAATAAAAATAAACAAACAAACAAATACTTATACATTTATTAGCATGTAAATGTGTTTTGGGGGTTTTACAAACTACTAAACTACCTGAACTAAATTTCAATATGATTCTACAAACTAAAATACTATTCAAAAATCTTCATTCAAAAATGAAGATTAGACTTCATCTGAGCTACAAGAATTAACAAATAATTTGTTTTAAAAGGCAGTATTTATTCATGTTAATATTAATAAGGGACCAAGGGTCAAATCATCATCCCTCAGAACTAAAAAGGAAAGTTTTCAAACAGCATACGGAACGCCAATGCACTTCTTGTTATGTTTACATCTTCAATTTCATGTTTTTAAATAGATTTTCCTTTCAAGTCTAAAGGAATTCATTTTATCATAAAAATTATTACTTTAGAAAGAAAACTAAAAAAAACACTTAATGATAAATAATGTTGCAGTGGTAATTTGAATAATAAAATAGTAATTTTGAAAACTGAATATGGATTTTTAATATTTGTCTCAACGTTTATTTTTCTAAATCAATCCTCACATTTTTATTTCACATATAAATAATTTTTTGCTGTTGTTTGCCCATTTCAGTAAAATCTAGCACTTACATATGTTTTATACCAAAGCAAAGCTCTATTCTCTAAGATCAGCTATGAAAAAAAATAGATTAATAACAGCTCTCGGATGGCCACATTTTTGAGCATTTACAGAAGAAAGATTAGTGGTACTACTCTAAGAAGTGATATATATATATATATATATATATATATCACTTCATTATATGTATTATAATAAATATAAATGCATATATATCAAGTACTACAGAGGTTGTTGGATTTGTAAGATAAGAAGAGATAATTATTCAGGAAGAGGACAATATTGATTATGGCTCTGTAGACATGGACAAAAATAAGAGTCTAAAACACGATGTCTCGGAGTTCATTGATCTTAATGCATTAGTAAAGAAGAAAGATTTAAAAAAGATTTCCCACAACTGAAATGTCAGCTTCCATATTATTCCTCAGTTTACAATTAATAAGAAAATATTATTCCATTATCTAACTAAGGGTCTTAAAAGACTCTTTGTATGAATAACATCTCCCAAAACAATTTTTCAAGAACACAAACAGCAACAACAACAAATGAGTTATCCATTTCACAAAGACTGTACATCAGATAAGAGTAAGACTGATGATTTTGTGAAAGCTTTTGGTTCACCCCTTTATTGGGACAAGTTTTATTTCAAAGAAAAGTGTGCTTTTGTTTTTCACCATCTGTCAAGAAAAAGAAAAGTTTTTCCTGTCTTATCTCTAAAATTCTTTTCATTAGAAGCAACTTTCAAACCTAAGCACTAGAATTCCATTTGTAGCACAGTAGACCTAAGAAGGTAGGAGCTGAAAATATGAAAAATAAAAACAACATGAGATACTTCTAACAAATGAGATTTGAAGTTTTGTTTTGAAATAATCCACTTTAACCAAGTCATATACATTTTTTCTCAAGTCAACTCACCGTTTCTGAAGTTAAAATTTTTCTTCTGATTATTTATGAGGTTGATATTAATTGATTTATTAGTTATTGGGAACTTGTACCTAAATAATTTTTAAGTGGCGATTGTCTTTACTTTAAACCATTCCACTAATATCACCCATCTTAGTAGTAAATTCTTTGACCTTTCTGATCTGATGTAGGTAAAAGATACATCTCAAATCACAACCCCTTCCCAGGTTCAGCTCCCCAGACATGATGGTTTGTGCTAAGGGGACTCACTTTACCCAAAGGAAGACTGCCCGAGCACCTCTGAGATGTTCGGACTTGATGCCCAGTGTTTTATACTAGTCTTGTAATATTTTTTAAAACCACAATATCCAATACTCATCAGCTATGGTCACTGATATTTGGGCTATGTACAAAAAGTTAATCAAAAGTAAGAGATAAGAATGAAGCCAAAGAGTGGAGAGTAGCAGAGAGCCCCTTGCTCCTCTGGTTCCTGATGTCCAGCAGCATCAACGCTCTTCATATACTTTGTTCCTTCTGCAAACTTGCTTATTATTTTACCAATAAATCTTCATTTTGTGTAAGCAAATGAAAGTTATCACATGTAAATAATTTTATTATATAGAATCAGTAAATATTTAGTTTACATGTAGAAAACTGTTATACTTTTGTGGTTTTAAACCTTTGGGGGATTATATTATCCCTCTAATATAAGTATTAAAGCATTGAAGTGTTTCCCTCTTATTTTCAATACAATTAACTTTAAGAATGGGATGCATTTTCAGAGAATCCACTCAATGATTAATTTAGATTGTGATTAATTCAGGTTAACAGGTAGTTACTTATCAGAGTAATTATTATATTCAATTTAATTACAGATAAAAATAAATGTAAACTTACAAAGCTCTATCTTTTTGTAAGCTGTGTGATATAATGAGCAACATGGAGAAATGGAGTGTAAAAATAATCATTCCATTAATAATAAAAACAGTCATTCTATTAATAATCAGACAATTCTATTATCAAAGTTAACTCATGGCTTCAGTATTTCAGAGGATGTATTGTTTAATTTGCTAGGCTCAGTTTTAAATCAGCATAATCTGGGACTATGTAGATAGAGGAAGTTGCTTCTTGCCCTGATTTGATTTTTAACAGTGGAGCACATTGGGCAAGTTACTTAATCTTTTGTGTATTAGTATCCATATCTCGTAATCAAAAAGATTCTCTGGAGTAATTTCTAGAATATTTATCTAAGTAACTTTGAGTATATTTAGAAAAAAATACTTTTCACTATTTTTATATTAGCTGATTATCAGCTAAAATATTTTGGGATGTGTCATTTGCTCACCACTAAGTTTACATCCAGCTTTTTCTTTCTGGTTTCGTTTTTCCTTTGGACTTTTCTTTCTATCTTCAATGATATAAGCATTCGTAAAACGTCATGTCTTCACAAAGATGAATATATCTTTTAGAATTATCACTAGATTCATTAATAAATAACTTAATCTATGGCCTCAGACAAGGGAATTATCAGTAAAAAACAAAATTAATAGAGTAATGTAAAGTGGAAAGGTAATTTTATATATATTAATATATTTATAATTTATATTCATAAGTATAATTTATATATATATATATATATATATATCCCATTTAAATTAATATTGGTTATCTTGATCACAAAGTTCACTTTATGAATTGGGCTCAGTAAATATCTTACTTAAGGTTGGGAACTTAAATGGACAAATTCAAATGACGTTCTGCTTTGGCTTCTTGGGGCTTTCTTTAGTGGTTTCTATACCTCTGGGAAAATATACTGAGCTGAAAGTTATCAAACCCAGTGCAATAAGATCTGGCTATAAAATGTTAGAAATTAACTTCTTTTGAGTTCTAAAGGACCAGGTCAGTAAAAAAGAGATTAAGATGTAGGAATAATAATCAATAGATTTTATTTTTTATTTTACAAATACTTTCAAACTTCCCCAAAATGGCTAAAATAACTAAATCTAGAAAAAATAAACCTAATCATACCCTAAAAACTACATTTCACAACATATTTCAAGTATTGCCTTATTAAGTGAGGTTAATTTTGAAAATTGCATCACAAAAATAACATTTATTTTATTTTGTTTATTTAGTATTAATCTGTTCTGCATTGACTTTTTAAAAATGACAGATTGTAAATTGTGTTATCATTTCTACAAGAGGCTTAGTAAGCTATGCTGTGATCTATGATGTTTTTAATAAGTCCTATTTAAACCTGTTAAAGTGTTTCAATATAAATAGTTTTAAAATGCACAACATGCAAAGTGACAATTTAACCTCAGATTAATAATGTAAATAAAACTCCTTTTATCTTTGTAAATACTTCAATCCTCAGTATCAAATACATCTTATGCAATAAAAAATATATATTAGTTGAAGAAATCTTTTAAAAATAAAGAATATTCTGCAACTTTGTAAGAATATAGAATCTGTGATACTCAACTGCAAAAGCTGGAGTACATTATGAGAGGAAGACAAATAAATGAAGAGGATATTCTGAAAACAGCTGATGTAATATAATACCTAAAATCGAATAGTTAAGACAATAAAATCGAGAGATGTAAAGGATCATGCATTAGCAATGATGTGAAGACAGGAACATGAACTATGAAAGTCCAAAACAGCAAACCTGGGCTACAATGTAGTAGTGATTGCTCAAACAGCTTCTGTGAGATTGTAACGTTTGGGCACAGCTCTTCTCTCCCAGCCTTGCCTTCTATGTAATTTGGTATATGATGCTTAATAACTAGAAATTAATTTGGCTTGCCCTTCTTAGTTCATTTAATAAAATGATGAAAAAATTTGTTCATTTATTCATTCAACAAATGTTTATTGAGAAACTACTGGGTTATACACACTTTAGTGGCGTTGGCTATAACAAACTTCCTGCAGAAAAATAGAACATTTGTCAAAAGTGGAAACAGTTGTCTGATCCTAGGAGCCCTAAATAGTAGACAAATGCTAGAAAAAAAAAATTACACAGTCTTCATACATAGATGAAGTGATTTCCTTTTTTTCCCCCAAATTAATTCAAAGAGGACCTCTTTCCATAAACGTACAGTACCCTAATCAGTCACAAATTGGGGATTATGAAGTGGAAGACTGGGCTAAATGACTGTTACAGTTTTAAGAGTGTATTTCTTCAGAAATGTATAGGTGTCATGGATTTATTATAGATGTGAGAGGTCTTTATGTCAGTCTATACCAATGAACTTTAATCTCTTTTAAGACACAAGCTTTGAGGATCATTGAGGCAGAATTTGTCGCCTGGAATTGAAAATGATTTCTGACTTGTATGACTTTCTCACATCACCACTATAAAATGGCCTCCAAAGCCATCTCTACATAAGTCAATAATTCTACCAGTACAACATGAACAATGTTTAAAGGGTCAAATTCTCCCAACTGTATATATGGCCTCTGTACTGCCTTTTGGCACTAATGTCGGTGCAAAATTGATCAAATTTTTCTCTTCAGTGTGCTAGGATACATTTCAGTACATTTTATCTCCAAGAATTCAGTCAAGCAACAAGCCTTAGCTTTAGGTTTGTAGAAAGATAGAGGGAGGGAGGGAGGGAGAGAGAGAGGGAGGGAGGGGGGGAGAGAGAGAGAGAGAGAGAGAGAGAGAGAGAGAGAGAGAGAGAGAGAGAGAGAGAGAAAAGAAAGAGGATTGAAGAGAACAGCATATAAGTTCTAAGTTTTCTAAGTTTTCCTGTTAAATAGTGTGGAAGAAGGTTCTAGAATTGAAATTTTATTAAAAAGGAAAACCGTTTAGAAAATTTCTTAGACTTTACTCCAGTTTTAGGGCTTTATTTTGGATAACCTCAATTTATTTCCATAATGCTTAAGCCATGATTTCCACATCTTCATTCATAGTGCACTACTAACAATGTTATATAAAAAACTTTTCCAATTTCTTCCTATCTAAAGTGTAGTTCCAAAAAAAATGCAGGATTTTCAGATAAACAATGAAAATTTAATCACCTGGCTATGCTTTCATCGAGTGTATCAATTTTATCTGCTGGAAATATAAGATATTAAAGTAAAATAGTTTATATTAAGATAGAGAATAATATAATATTACCAATTATAATAAAAAAGCCATAATTCTATAGGAAAGTAAGCAAATGATATAAATATCAATTAAAAAAAAGTCTAATTTGTATTACATTTTTAAAGGATATTCAAGTATAATTGTAAGTATCATCCTTATCTATTAAATTAGCCAACATTAAATAGAAAAATATCATCACCTACTTCTAATGAGGACAAAAAGCAGATTCTCTTTTCTGAGGCATGTGGCTCATACCAACTATTTTGGGATTCAATGAGGTAATGTCTACTAAAATTTAAAATACATATATCTTTTGATTTAACATTTTAACTCCTGGGAATCTATAACATAGAAATAAAGCACCATGTTTTAAGGATATGTGTACAAAAATACTTAATGCAGCATAATTTGTAGTGTTTTATATATTACCTATATACATATATATATGTATATATCATGAAATATTATACAACCACAAAAAGAATGAGTTACAGCTACACCAGTTGACAAAGAATACTTTCCATAATGCATTGTCAAGTGAGAAGAACAAGAAACAGAGAAGTCAGTAAAAAAAGCATGATCCCTTTTAAAAAGCAAATAGTGACAGTAAATGTGTGTGTGTGTGTGTGTGTGTGTGTGTGTGTGTTTTGCTTTGCGTTTGATTATACTGGAATGGAGAAAGACATAAAACGATCAGGCTAGTTGGGAGCACTGGCTACCTGGTAAATTTACTGCCTGAAGAGAAAAAGGAGAGAAAGAAAATAGGGCTATAAAAAAGAATTTTAAAAAGGTAACACTGTTTATAAAGATAAATAAATGAACATGGAAGCAGCACTATGTATAATGTTATCTTATATATAGCAGCACTATATTATAATGTGTCTAAAGTTTGCATTTATATGAACATTTTTGAAAAAAATAAAAATAGTTTTAGGAACGAATAGCCACCAAAATGTTATCGTTGACTTTAGATTATTTGTATTTCCTTACTTATTAAAAAAAAAATAAGAGACTTAATCTATAATTACATCAGAAATTGGAGATGATAAAATGAATTAAAATAATTACTTTTAAATTACAAAGAGGAGGGAAAGTTTAAATCCCATTGCGTTAGCTTCAGTAATTTTCAGATATCACTAAATCACCACAGAAAAATTAATTTTAAAATATATGATGCATTTTAAATATACGTGCTATTTTTTATAGCCTGGAGGTATTAAAAAATGGAGCCACGGTAAGGCATCTCAGATGCAAAAGCTTTGAATAGCTGGCTTAAATTTCTAGTATCATAATATACTTCTGAAAAACACTGGGTGAAAGTATACAACTATAAAAGCTAAATAATGAGGAAGTTTCTAAATTTAAATACATTATGAAGGTTTCCTCACCCAATTTTTTTTTTTATATCAGATATTTGAGGTTTAGGTGACACATAAAAACAAAACAAAACAAACAAACAAAAAGGGAAATCTTAATGGAAAAACTAAGACACAGGAATCTTAATAGAAAAACTAGGAAACTTGATCTCTATTAATTTCTTGATGTATGTATATATTAAGAAAGGATCTTTTTAGATTGCATCCAACAAAATATGGGTGCCACCTCATTTTAAGAAACTATCGTTGAACAGGAAGACTCTCCTCTTACTTTCAGTGTCACCATATGCATTCTGGTGAACATATCCACATACCAGAAGGTGAAGCACCCCAAGTCTAGGGACAGAAGCTCCTACCCGCAAGACCCTTCCAGATCTTGCACTATGTATCTCTTCGTCTGGCTGTTCATGTGTACCCTTTATCATATCCTTTATTCTATTATAATAAATGATGGCTAGAATGTGAGTCATTCTATCAAATTATCAAACTCAAGGTGAAGGTCATGGGAACCCTGATGTATAGTTGGTCAGTCAGAAATACAGGTGACAACCTGGGACTTGCGATTGGTATCTGAAGTGGGGCAGTCTTTTGGGACTGAACCCTGAATCTGTAGGACCTGATGAAAACTACAAGTAGATAGTGTCAGCAATGAATTGAATTGTTGGACACCCAGCTGCTGTTGCAAAGTTGCTTTATGTGAGGAAAACCCACACATCTGGTGTCAGAAGAGTTGTGACTGTGGTAGCAGTAGGAGAGTAAAAGAAACACAGAGAGTTTTTTTTGTTTGTTTGTTTTGATTTGTTTTCTTTAATGGCATTACCAGTGTTCCCACCTCTGTGAAGGGTAAAAAGCAACTGTGTATCACACTTATTACTAATCATATGTGTAACTGCTATGCTATGCATGAGAGACTTGCTCTGAAGTCACTGAACTAACACCCCTAGTAGAAACCTGTGGTGTGATCAGGTTGCCAGTTTCTGGCTCCATCTAGAACAAAGGATTACAGAGGAAAGTAGGTTGACACAGCATACCAGGGTGTCCTGAATTTGAGCAACAATATGAAGTGACAGATAATTAGTCACTAATAATATTTAAAATGCCGAAATCTGCAAATGCTTTGCTTTTAAAAACTATTCATTAAATACTTAAAAACGAGTCTCCCAGAAGCTAATACCATATTTTATGCATGACTGAGGTAAAAAAAAAGAAAAAAGTGAGAATTGCTGATCCAGAGGAAAATAGATTCTGTAACTTTTAAAACTGGCTTCTATGTAAGGTTTAAGTTGAGTTCTTCCCTCTGTTGTGTATTGTGGTGGATGATAAAAGGAGCTCCTTTAAGAGGGACAAGGAGGGTCGTGAGTATAATTTCTGTGCCCCTGGGTACAGTCAAAAGGCTTCCCAGATAACACTAGACAGCGGCAGAATTCGATGTGTGGCACTCTGGTTGTCTCGCTGATCAAACCACGGAAGCTAATGGAGTAGAGTCCCTCGCTTAGGGGAACTAAGGCCAGGAAAGTAATTCTTAGGAGATGGACCTGCATGTGAAAAGGCATGAAAGTGTAATTTCACATCATGTACTTAGAGAACTAGAAGCAATGAATACTTTGAATTGCGAGAGAATAAATGATGACAAAATGAGTTTTAAATGAGTACAGGAAGTAAAGAGGCATTTCCAGCTGCATAGTAATAGACAGATGTTATACTTTTTAATTCCCACCCTTTTCTAAGAGCTACTGTGACAAACAAATAAAAGAACAGGCATAGAGTTACTTTGTGAACTTAAAATGTATTGTACCAATTATAATTATCATAACATACCTTGCACCTAGATAGTTTTAAATCAGAGAGAACTATAAAATGATAACCACGTGATTATTTTCTTTCAATCCATATTATTGGAACTGTGTCTTTTCAGTTGAGATTATGTGTGAGTTCCTTTTTTACAGTAAATATGGTAAAATACATTTAAATGCCTATTAAAAACATGGTCTATTACTTGGCCATTGCCAATTAGACCATTGGTTTCCAACTAGAATGAACAAAAATTATCTGGGAAGCTTTCTAAAATACAAATTTCTAAGCTCATCCAAGACGAGTAAATCAAAATATCTATGGTTAGTGCCTGGATATCTCTGAGTTTTTGCCCACTGCTCAGTTGAATTTGAGGAGGTCCTCTCTGCACTGGGCTGAGGATTGTGTTTGTGAATAGATGAATAACACGATAGTGCAGGGTATATTATAGAGCTATTTGGTGCAGGAGGCAGTATTGCCGATATTTTCTGAAAACATGTGTTTTCATATCCTTAGATATCTTCCTAGTTCTTGTCATTATCACATAATTTCTACTCTCTCCTGAAATACTGCCATTGGCTCTGATGCTACATTTTTAAAGTTCAAATCATCCTTTTCCTAATTGTTCAAGGTATTAAGCTCTTTTCATCATTATAAATAACTTACTTTAAGACTTGCATTATAAGCAAGGTTATAAAATAGTAATAAAGTAGAAAATAAGTAAAACAATTAGAAAAAAGGAAGTATGAAGTATCCATATTTAATATTATTTGAAGATAATATTGTTGTTTACTTTGAAAAAAAAAGCAAAAGCTTTAATGGAAATGCTATCTGTAACTAAGCGAGAATATATTTTCTCTAACATGATCCTGGACACCAAAATTGGATTTTATCACTATTTTACTTTTAAAACTTAGATTATGGGATGTTCTAACATATGGGAGAAATTGAGCAAAAATAAACACTTTTATCTGGCAAGCACTATGCCAACCGCTTGAGACTTGAGGAAATCAAGCCCAAGAGAGTTTAAGCAGTTTGCCAAAGGTCACCAAAGTAAGGGAGTGGCAGAGTCATAATTTGAACCCAGGTCTGACTGACTCCAAGGTCACATGGGAAGCAATTAATTACAAAAATTTGAGCTTTGTAGAAAGTAAGTTTTTAATTTTTGAACTGCTTTTCTTATTAGTTCCAATTATTTAAAATGTGTTATTCAAACTAATATACTAGCTATTGTAAGGCCTAGTAAAAAATGAACAAACATTTTATAAGACTGGGAAAATTCTTGTAATGCAAGTATAATTCCTGTCTCTGTCTAAAATTATAACCCAAGTATCTGTCAATGGATGAATGAATAAAGAAATGTTAACTTACACTGGGTGGAGAACTCACAATGGGACATATAGATGATGTATCACAGAATTATACACCTGAAACCTATGTAACTTTACTAACAATTGTCACCCCAATAAACTTTAATTTAAGAAAAAGGAAAGTAATGTTGTATATATACACAATTGAATATTATTCAGACATGAGAAAGAAAGAATCCCTGCCATTTGCAACAACATGTTTGAGACTTGAGAGCATTATGCTAAGTGAAACAATTCAGGCAGAGAAAGACAAACGCTATATGATCTCACTTAGAATCTAAAAAAGCTGAACTTGTAAAAAAAAAAAAAAAAGAGCGAGAGTGATGGTTTCCAGGGTGGGAGGGTGGGGGGTAATTGTGTAAATGTTTTCAGGGTACACTGCAACTAGTAGATAAATAAATCCTGGAGATACAATACACAGCATAGTGATTATAGTAAATAGTACTGAGCGTTATCACTTTCTGAGGGGTGCTGTCTGATCATTATGTTGTTTTGTACACTTGAAACTAATATAAAAAAATTAAATTAAATTTAAAAATAGTATTGTATCTCAAACTTCAAAGTTGTTAAGAGACAAGCTCTTCATTGTTCTTATTACAAAAAAGAAATAAGCACATGACATGATAGAGGTATTAGCTAACCCTACAGTGGTAAACATATTACAATATGAAAATGTATCAAATCAATACATTTTATACCTTAAATATACACAATGTTTTATTTCAATTGTAGCACAATTTAACAATTAAGGTGATTGCTATACTCCTTTTATTATTATTAAGAAGGGAGTTTATTTTTCTCTTTATGGGAATAAGAAAGCAAATGAATAAATGATTTCAAATTCTTTGGGTAGATACCCAGGAGAGGGATTGCTGGGTCATACGGTAATTCTATTTGTAATTTTTTGAGGAACCTCCACACTGCCTTCCATAGTGGCTACACCAATCTGTATTCCCACCAACAGTGTATGAGGGTTCCTTTTTCTCCACAGCCTCTCCAACACTTGTTACTATTTTTGTCTTGTTGATGATAGCCATTCTGACTGGGGTGAGGTGATATCTCATTGTGGTTTTTATTTGCATTTCTCTGATGATTAGTGATGTTGAGCATTTTTTCATATGTCTATTTGCCATTTGTAAGTCCTCTTTGGAGAAATGTCTCTTCAGGTCCTCTGCCCATTTTTCAATTGGGTTGTTTGTTTTTTTGTTGTTGAGTTTCATGAGTTCCTTGTATATTTTGGATATTAGACCCTTATTGGAGGAACTGTTTGCAAAAATCTTCTTCCATTCAGTCAGTTGCCTCTTTATTTTGTCGATGGTTTCTTTTGCAGTGCAGAAACTTTTAAGTTTCATATAGTCCCATTTGTTTATTTTAGCTTTTACTTCCATTGCCTTTGGAGTCAAATTCATAAAATGCTCTTTGAACCCAAGGTCCATAAGATTAGTACCTATGTTTTCTTCTATGCAGTTTATTGTGTCAAGTAAGACATGTGTGCTCCAATGTTCATTGCAGCTTTGTTTACGGTGGCCAAGACATGGAAACAACCAAAATGTCCTTCGATAGATGAATGGATAAAGAAGTTGTGGTATATATACACAATGGAATACTATTCGGCATTAAGGAAAGATGATATAGGAACATTTGTGACAACATGGATGGAATCTTGAGAGTATAATGCTAAGCGAAATAAGTCAGACAGAAAAAGCAGAGAATCCTATAATTTCACTGATATGTGGTATATTAACCAAAAACAAGACAAACAAATGAGAAACAAAAACTCATAGACACAGAAAAAAGTTTAGTGGTTACCAGAGGGTAAGGGGGTTGGGGGGTGGGTGATGAGGGTAAGGGGGATCAAATATATGGTGATGGAAGGAGAACTGACTCTGGGTGGTGAACACACAATGGGATTTATAGATGATGTAATACAGAATTGTACACCTGAAATTATGTAATTTCATTAACAATTGTCACTCCAATAAATAAATTTAAAAAAAAAGAAAGCAAATGAAAAGTGAGGCAATGACAGGCAGCAGATATATAGAGTGGGAGAAAAGAGAAATCAGAATGTTGAATTATATACAATACAATTCCATTTCCCCAAATATTATTTTTCAAAAAGTACACTAATTTCACTGAATGCTTGTTGAAAGTGGATTTTTTAATCAGTCACCATAAAATATTCTCATTAGTGTTGGATGGGATACAACAGAAGCAGCTACCCTCAGACACAGGAGTTCAGTGAAATGGACCATAAGAACATAAGTTCACGATAAATCACATAAATCAGGATGAGGGATAGGGTTTACACAGGGCTGTGGAATTGGATGTTTCAAGCTAAATTTACCTCTTCTCCAAAGGGCAGGGATTTAACAGCTGACTGCTAGATTATATCCAAACAAATCAGAAAAAGATTCACTTGATTGCTTTGTGATCAAATCTCAAACAACTGATTCAGTTAAACAAGAGGTTGTAACTTCAATTTCCTTTTTGAGTTAAATTTATGATTGCTCGTATTAGAAAACAAATGTTATAAACTGTCAGGACCACAGAAGATCATCAGTATTTTGCCCTTCTCAGTTAGCCAGAACTGAGAATAAAGTTGCAGCTTGGAAAACAATTCAACTTGAAAACCTTCAGAAGACCAGATGCAAGCGTTTCACATTTATGCTGCTGGAATTTGTGGTTGTCATTGTCACTCAGACAGGTCTCACTCACTGGCTGACACTGAGTTACAGAGCAATGAGGCTTGCGGCAGAAGGCAAATACAAGTTGTATTGGTACAAAGGGACTAACACTGAAAACTAATGACTTCTGTCCCTTTAAATTATGGCTGGCAAGCATTTGATATTGCAAGGTGATCTCTGTCGAATAACCAGCCCATCCGCATCACCTCAGTTGCCATCGCATCAGCACTTTGTACTCTGTCCTTTAGCTCTGCCATTCTCTCTACAGGCCTTCGAATCAAAACCAAATTGTAACTTCAAAATATTACATACAAGGTTTACAATGTCCTATCTTTTTCTGTTAGATTTTGTTTTTAGGCAAAATTTATGATATGTTCTCAAAACTAATGGTGAATGTAAATTCCAGACTGGCCAGAGACCAAATGTTGTAAATGAAAGTTATGCTTAGTACAGCTTCTGTTCCCATCCTCTGCCCTCTCCCTTCCAGGCATCCCATTTCTCACAATGACCTTCAGTGGTGACATGAAGTGACCACTGGTTTACCTTGATTTCCATTCTCTTATGTTTTCCTGCTTCTACCCCTAAGTTCCTTAACTTCTAATATAGTTTGTTATTATATCCTTTATTGGGAGTTCTCATAGGTTACAGCTCTGCTAAAGTGTTAAATATTTTTAAACAATATAGTCATGGCTAATGTTGATGTGATATCATTTTTTTTAAATAAACTAATTTAACTCAGCACTTAACCTTGACATGACTTTCACATTTAAAAGAAACCTTCCAAGTATTTACTCAAATGAACAAGGAAGTGGGAACTCTACTTTCATCCACATAGGAAAATTTTTAAAAAGTCCCATTTATATTAATGTCTATATTATGACACCTACCAGCAATCCCCCAGCTGCCCTCACTGGAATTTCTGAGCATGACCATGCTTGGGTGTCATGTATTCTCCGCAGAAGCCCCTTATGTCACTTCTCCTGTTCTGGTTTTCTCTTTATACTATCCACTTTTCGTGAAGGTGTTCAACAGACACAGCCTCAGGGATGTTTCTGTCTGCAGCGATCCTTGTGGGAATGTCGTTGTGGATACCCAGGGGACTACCTTCGGTGGCCATGATGCTGCCCCTCCCTGGACCTATCACTCATCACCAGGGCCTGACCCAGCACCACGTATAACTGTCTCGCAGTTGCCCACGAAAAGAGAGCCTTCTTCTTTAAGCCCTCAGCTCCCAGCTGCTTAAAAGCAACTGAAATTAAACAACAACAACAACAACAAACCAGCACATATCCTCCTCAAAAACAAGCAATAGGTTTCAGACACCAAACACTCCCAATTCTAATGAAAAAATAAAAATTCTCTGAAGGGAACAAAATAAAAAGCAGTTCAATATAATACACAGATGCCACTTTCCCTTATTATGTAGAACAGTTTCTTCCATGGAACCTGAGTGTTTGGCAAGAATCCTTTTGTGTTGTGATCTCTAAAGCGTATTTGCATAACTGGAGATCTGGCCAGGGTGGCACTTTCCTCCACTGCATCAAAGACAGTCTTCAAACTGTACTGAAGCCTTTGCTTCCAGTAAGACAGGACTCTAAATATTTTTTTTTAACTTCCATTTCAATGTTTCAAAAATGTTAAGGTTGTTAAAAGATAAACTGAGGCATAGCAAACATTTTAAGTGTTCATTTAAGCAAAAATCAATTTGAATCAGGACGTGCCAAATCAGAAATTGTTTAGGAGCATACCACTGAAAGGAGGTCTGGGAGAGACTTTTGTAGAAAAAAGGCAAAAGCAAAGTAAGGAAATTATTAATTGGCCACAGCTTAAAGCCTAGTTGGCTGTTTTTAGTCGGCTGTCCTTAGCATTTTGACTTTATAATCTTGAGAGATTTATTTACAAACTCAGATTTTGGGTTCCTTGCTTAAGGCACCCACCATGTCATGAAAGCCACGTCAGTCTAATAGCCTCCAAGTTCAATTAATTTAACGAGGCCAAGTTTCAGTCAGGACTTAAGCTCAATGAAGCAGGAGTGAACTTCTTTCACTTTTGGCAACACCTGCAAGGAGGAAACAGGTTGCCTAGAGATGAAGACCCAGTCTTGAGAGAACAGTGCAATGTATCGCAGTAGGAGGACTCACTGCATGCTTTTGAGTCTACCCAACAAATGTGAAAGGCACATTCTGAACCATAGCTTGCTGATGAGAGCTGAGAACAGAGTTAGCTTTACCAATGTGAAAACAGACGTCATTAGAGAATGTGCAATCTTTTTCCCTCTTCACATCCAAGAACAACCTTAGCACCCCTTCCTCCTTCTACCAGCTTCTCTCTGGCTGTTGCATAGGCTTTGGCAGCTCTAATACCTCCTTACTACTCTGTGGAGCCAAGAAAGCAGGTATACACACACACACACACACACACACACACACAGCTAATAATTCTAATAATTCTAGAATTCTTTTTTTATTTTCCCCTCAATACAGAATTAGTATTGTACAGATTACAGTCACTACAGACATGCTTATTTTGATTTAACTCAGACAAATCTTGCCAGGAGATAACACATCCTACAGGCATGAAAACCTTGAAGAAATAACAAAGTCTTAGCAAGTGAAAACATGGTGTCTGATACTAGAAGTCTAACAGGGTGGAGAGGTGCTATTAACAAAAATCGAAAACAGCTGTTCCCTGAAAACTCTCTGGGACACTGGCCCCATAGCCATCCTTCTTTGGGACCAATTTGACAGTGGAGCACAGGAAGAACGGCAGTGTCCTCCTCCACCATTCCTAAATACAAGGACACGTCACACCTTAAGCAGTTTGAGTCATGAGTGAATCAGGCAACAGTAGTGTCTATAAAAGGAAATGGTGGTGTTTGGTGCCGAATGGATAACTAGATGGGAGAAAAATACTGTATATCATGAGATCACTCACATGACAGCCTGCCACACTTACTTGAAACATTCACCAAAGCTCCCAAAACTATGATTTCAAGGAAATGAAATCCAGTAATTGCCATGATTTCAATCCCATTGAATACCCACAGGCTGATGACTTCTTGGGAAGCTTACTCCATATGATTTTATGTGAAGTCTACATCCACATACTTCCCTGTAAAAAACAGCAAACCACCACTACAATCAAGAGGCAAACTCAAAATAGCCATATAAAATAGAGGTAAATTTTCTTAAAACACTTTTTTACATTCATAAACACAAAGGCCTCAAGCAGAACAGAAAATCAATGTAAAGCTAGGAGGAGAATGCAAGTCTTCTGTTTTTGCAATCAAATAGTCTGCCCAGAGAACACTGCTTTAGGGAACATAAATAAAAAACAATGAAAACTATTCATCACACAGACACTGTTCCTCCATTACTCCTTATCAACAAAACTACGTTGAACAGTGAACACGGGATTGTTTTCTCTGTCAGTAATCACACCAAAACCCACTAAGAAGAAAGAAGAAAATGTCATTAGATTTTAATCACATACCTGTGGCAAAGCTTCTAGAAAAATCTTTCCTAGTCTAAGATTCGTTGGGAAATGAAAAAAAAAAAGGAACTTTGGAGAAAGAGAGATGATATCAGGGTAGGTAGGTTTGGCAAATATAAGAGTTTATCTGAAGAGGGAAAAAAGGAAAAAGTAGAAAAGAAGGTCATAAGGAAAGAAATTGATCATGCCCTTACTTTCATCAAATTGATTTTAAGTCATATTCTATCTAAACTGTCTATTGCAAACAAACAAATTTTAAAAAAGGAAAAACACTCAAAAGTTTTGATAAGAAAGTGCTTCTCAGTATAGTAGAATGCTATTTTTAATTATCTCATTAAAAAATAATGAACTAGAGGGGTAGACAGATGGCTCAGTTGGTTAGAACGTGAGCTCTTAACAACCGAGTTGCCAGTTCGATTCCCACATGGGCCAGTGAGCTGCACCCTCCACACCTAAATTGAAGACAACGAGCTGCTGCAGAGCTGCCGGATGGGCAGCCAGATGGTTTAGCTGGTTAGAGTGGGAGCTCTTAACAACAAGGTTGCCGGTTCAATTTCTGCATGTGGTGATTGGCTGCACCCCCTGCAACTAAAGATTGAAAACAGCGACTGGACTTGGAGCTGAGCTGCGCCCTCCACAACTAAACTTGACTTGGAGTTGATGGGACCTGGAGAAACACACTGTTTCCCAACATATCCCATTAATTAATTAATTAATTACAAAATAAATGAACTAGTGAGGCAAGAGTTTGTGGTGTCTCCTGCCAAAGTCATCCGGATTTATAAAAGAGCAAAAGGTCTTTATCTAAGTTTCTCCAGTGATCAACTAAACACACATCTAAGCACACCTCTAAATATTTATAAATTAAATGTGTATTTTTTGTGATAAAAACGTAACTCAAAACCCGTTTACTCAGAAGCCCTGACTTATGAAAAAATAATGTTATTTTTCCTTAGAAGCTAAGGCTTAAAAGATATCTATAAAGAAATGTGCTGAAATTATTTGACTAAAATTGTATATGACATCAGTTTTGTGATGGACTGTTTTACTATGAAGATACCCTAATCCAATGTCAGGTTTACATGAACTTGACATGTACCCTTGTGTTGTTTATGCGAAAATGCTGAGCTCATCTAGTACTTGTCTGATATGCTCATCTAATACTTGTCTGTTATACTTACCTAGTAATCATCTGATACAGTGCAGTTCCTGGCCATTACTGATGACACACATATAAGGAGAAAATGAGTCCACTAAGCACACTTGTTGTCCAGCATCAGCCTGAGGATGAACACACCCTCAATCCTGGGGACTCTCATGCCTCTGAACAGCTTTCACAACACTTTAATACTGACTTCTTTTTTGTACTATCAAAGTCTCTTTTATCTAAGGGAAAAAAAAGCCCACTTCCTTCTCCACTGAGAAAAATAAGGTCAGTCGGCAAAGCGCTCTCCCCTTAAGCTTCTTGGGGTTTCCGTACTTCTCCATTCCCACTCTATCCACAGAAGTGTTCCTATTGTACCTTTCTCTCTGACATTTCTCTTCAGCCCTGGGAAACTGCTGTCAGCCATTTTCTGTTACACAAAATGGCAAACAAAGAAAATTAGTTCACCATTAAGGAGAAAGATGGAGCAGAGGTAAATAAATGAGCAGAAATGAGATAAAAAAAAGAGTTCTCCAGGCCCTGATAACATTGCCTTTGTTCACAATGTCCAGCTCAACTGTGGGATATTCTAGAATCCTTTCCTAAACATTTCATCTTTTGCTTACTTGGATTTCTGATGCATGACACAAAATGTCTTAACACAGCCACCATAAAAAACAAACAAAAAAATTTTCTAAGTTTAGGAGATGGTACGGGTTGAATTTTGTTCCCTAGGAAGATACACTCAAGTCCTAATCTCCAGTGTCTGTGCATGTGATCTTATTTGGAAATAGGGTTCTTACAGATGTTATGATGAGGTCGGGCCTAATCCAATGGCTGGTATGAGTCTGAAATGAGGGAAATTAGAATATAGACACACAGAGAGGAGAATGGCATGTAAAGACATAGGAAAGAGTCTCAGAGGGAAGACGGCAATGTGAAGACAGAGGCAGAGGTTGGAGGAATGCATCTACAAGCCAAGGATATCAGGCGTCACTGGTCGTTATCAAAAGCTGGGAGAGACACCAGGAGCAGATTCCCCTCAGAGCCCCCAGAAGGAACCGACAGCACTGACACCCTGATTGTGGACATCTAGCCTCCAAAATGTGAGAGAATACATTTATGCAGTTTAGCTACTCAATTTGTGAAACTCTGTTATAACAGTCAAAGGAAACTAATACAGGACACTATTATTCTGGATTTAGAGCTGAGGATTCTGAGGCTGAAAGTCCAAGTGACTGGCTTAAAGCAAAGTCAAATATTTGTCAAGTAGAAGGCTATGTTCTGTGATATTTCTTTTATGCCATGCAACTATCACAACAGAAAAACTCAAATTGAATTTAATTATCTTATACTATTCTATGATTGACCTCTTGCTTCTAGTAATGACTAGTATATCTTTATCTTAATTAATTGGTTTATAAAGAATCAGAGATAAAACAAAAAGCAAAGATGTTAAGCAAGAAAGCTGTAATGTAAAATGCTGTCACCATTACCTATGACATTTTGTGAAATCTCAAGTTAGTTCTTTGCAGTAACATTAAATGCACAATTGCCTAAGCTGTCACATTGTTAAGCCACTTAAAAAATATAACAGGTCTCACTGAATCTTTAAGGTTTTTGCACTCTACCTGTCTGATAGATTTTGGATTTTATTAAAGAATCAAAGTTTTACTTTTTCATAAGAATACAGACACAGTGATAGTCATTATGAGGGATACAAAGGGAGAGAACAATCATTCGTGCATGTAGGTTATGTGCCAATCATTGTGATAAACATTTTTTTTAAATATCTTTATGTCTTCTCTATGTAGTATATATTATTAGTTCTGCTTTAAAAAAGAAACTGTGTCTCAGACAGCGTGTATAATTGGCCTTAAGTCGTTTGGTCATAAATGGAAGAGCTATGTGGGATATCTGCGATCATAACCAATATCCATTCTATTCTACTGAGTTAGCTTTGCTCTTGCAATCAAGATGAGAACTTAAAAAAGGAACCCCCCCCCCAAAAAAAAAATATACAGGTTTAAGAAGAACGAAGACATACCAATGCAGAAACACAAGGAGGTGTCCTAGGAGTCTATTTTTTAAAGTTACAGGAACATAGCAGATGAGACAGGATTGATATTTAAAGAAAGGTGATACCACAGCATAAGACCAGAGGAAAATCTGGGTCCTTCCCCATTCTGGAATGAATCAATGAAAGGAACATTATAGGGACAAGGAGGTGATCGCAAGATGATTTAATAGTTTTCTGAGACAGTTGTCTCCCTTCTCTCTGAAAAAGGAATGGGTTGTATCCATTGCTTTTGACCTCAAAAATAAGTCTATGACCTTCTATCTAAAGAAATTAGGCTACCTGTCTAGGTAGTCTAATAGTAAAAATAGTGGGACCCAGAAAGAAGCAGAGCCTGATAGCACTCTGGCTCGCTCAACAAGAAAGAGAGGGAAAAGCAAAAGTTCTACCCCAGAACAAAGCTTCCTTACTTTGCAATATGGAAGTCCCCATATTGTCTACATGCTGCTGTCACCATGTGGTAACACAATCCCTTTTGGATTGAAGGACTCAGTCCCCCAATGCTGGGAGTGTTACCCAAGAGTAGGCTTCAGTAATCTACACTTGGGGAATCACTTTAGGCTGGAGAAAGCTGCTCACCAAAGACATGTCCTTCTTCCATTTCCTCAGAAGACTGGTACATGAAAGAATATAAAGACTCAACCTGTTTGGTCACGTCAGGACAACTGTGAAGAGCTTGTCCATTTTTAGAACTCCTGTACGATTGGTAGAAGCTTTGTGTTGACTGCATTATGCCCCAACTTCTCTCTCTATCCCAACCTGTTTTCTTTTATTCCCAGCAGGAGTTATTTTGAGAGCAATACCCAGTAAACTTTCTCATGCTTACTTATGTCAATACTGTTTTCTGAGAAACCCAATCTATACCACTCTCTATCTACATGCCTTCCAGAAGATCTTCTGTGTCAATGTGTTCAATTTACTTGTGTTTCCTGGCCATTTCTCACTCAAGGGAGAGGCCTATTAGAGAACTAAGTCTTCTCAAAGTGAAGGAAAGAAATATGAGAAACATCACACTAACTATTTTCATTCATAGATGTACATGTACAACTATGAAAATCAACATATTTCTTAGAGTTGCTTGCAAAACAACAACTCTATAAAACAATTATGAGAAACCACCAAACATTTAAAATATGATTTCTGATATTATAAAAGAAATTTTGAATTTAAAGACTGAATTTTAAAAAGGAAACTTGACAACCCAAGCCTAGAAAAATAAAACCACTAAGAACTGGAAAATAATGAAATATTGAGTTGTGGAAGTACAGGAAGTTGTCAAAGAGAAAATAAAAACAATGGAAGGAACAAATAACTAAAAGTTATAGACAAAAATTTTTCACAGCTGAAGAAAAACACACGTTTTCACTGAAGAAAAAAAAAAGCATCTCAAAAGACAAGGATGATTCGAGGAAATATCATGAACTTTCAATATTCTGATATGAAACAGAAAAGCATTAAGTCTTCAAAGAGAAAAAAGCTCTCCAGAAGAGCTGTCTGCTAGAAAGACTGGACAACAATGTGAGTAAGGAATGAATTTTTATTGTGTTAAGCCTCTGAGATTTGGGGTTTGTCTCTAATAACAGATAGTTAATAATAGCTAGTATTATCTTAACATAGTAAAGCTAGTATCTGCTTTACTCAAATTTGATAAGTAAAGCAGTAGAGATTTAAGTAGGTTATTTAAAATAATAAAAGCAAACAACTGTACAAATGTTACTACTAATAAAAACAGTGGTGATGATGATGATGATGATGGCAATAAAATCCAAAGGCAGAGGAGAAGGACTGGGAGGTCCTACAAATATGTTAAATTCTTCATCATCATAGTGGGGGGGATTGAAGGTGAAGAAATACTATAAACATTTGACAAACTACTAAACAGATGAAAAGATGTAATTGATTCCAATACAACAGTAACTACCATAAAATCTAAAAACTGTTAATACTGTAGTCTATGAGAGTACAACTGGCAGTAAAAGATAATTGCTTTCCATTTTACTCTCTTTCGTACAGCCTAATATCCTTTTTACCACGTGCATGAATTACTTTTAAAATACAAACATGTTTATTCTATTTCTTTTAAAAAGTAAATTATATACATCCTTTCAGTGGAACACTATCCTGCATCCTGTAGATAAACTAAATGAAATAACACAGCATTTACGGAAATAGAAAGATAATCTTAATATATTGTTAAGAGTGAATGAAATAAACTGCCCAATGGGGTATATAAAATGAACCCAACTGAGTAAATAAATCTGTGCAAATAAACATACACACATATCAAAGGAAGAATAGAAAAGGAGAGAAGAAATGAAGAGAACAACAGAGAGAATGAGAGAGAATTCTTCATGGGAAGTAGCCTAGAAAGCACCAGCCTCTCCCAGGAGAGAATGTTCCTGAAAGAAAGGGCAAGCTCAGCTGGCTCCCAGACAGCCACTAAAGATGGAAACTGTCAATGACTGCAATAGAGCAGGATTGTTGATTGTTCAAGGTTTCTAAAATAACTATCATTTAATCCTTGGGCTTGAAATTTCCTAGATGTGGGTTTTAGTGTTAAATAAGTAAATTTCAAGTTTCCTGAATGAAAATCATAAATTACTTTTACACACTGACTAATTGAGTTAATCCAAAACACCATATGTTGTGGATCTCAAGGAAATGGCTTGCTGATATTTTCTGCAAGAGAAAAGCTGTATTTCAATATACACCTTATTTTTAAATATGGTTGTTTGGAGTTTTATTTGAAATAGCATAACACAAGAATGTTTTTTAAATTCAATTTAAGTGGCCATATTGTAATTCAATTTAAAATTAATCATATCCAAATATTTTACCAAAAATATTCATTTTACTTTTCTGAATGCAATTTAGTTTCAGTTAGCCAAATTTCTCCTCTTTCAGCAAAAAAGCAGCCGACCTAGAATCTGGCAGCTACAAGCAGATTGTGTTTTTCTTGTTGTTGTTGTTGTTGTTGCTTTGTTTTATTTTGATATTTCCCCCCAGGGAAGTTCTGAAAAGAGGTGATGACATTGTTCTTCAAAACATAATTGATATTGTTCTGACCGGTACATTGAAGCCAGATAGACAATAGACCTAGCTTTATTTTATTTTATTTATTTTATTTTAGGCAACTAAAGGTTACTGACAAAAAGAAAAAAAATAGTGAGTGTTGAATAATGTTTTTACTCAAGTGAGTCAATGTTTGGGGCTGTGAAATATACTGTTTTTCAGTAGTAGTTCAGGAAAGCGTGCTGGGCAAGGACTGTGTATTTGGTGCACTCAGCAAGCAATTTTGAATCACTTAGCAGAGAAGATCATGCTAGGGACAATCATAAACCTGCAGAAGCCTGAGGTCGTGTAGCAATTTCTAATACGCAAATCCTCCATTACCGCAACATATGTCCACTGCCAGAAGGCTGGCAAAAGCTGTCATCAGCTTCTGTTATCATAGGGACACGCTGTCTACTAATTCACTGATTGAAAAATGAAGCAATAAACCAGATTAAAGGCAGTGTGTTGTTTGGGAGATGGACATAATGGGGTGACAGTGTGGCCACAGCGTGTCTTGTACGGAGATGACACTGACAGCTGTGTGGTGAGCTGTGCTGCAATTGTCACATTTGTCATTTTGAGCAGTTCCATCATGTCGTTTCTGAGTCAGCCTTAACATCAAACAACAAAGCAGAGTCACCAACAAAGTTGTTCTGGAAGCCTGCTAATTCCCTGGCAATGGAATGATGCTGAGTGAAATTGATCCTGCTGAGCTCTGTGTGTGCCTGTGAGAGAAGACATGGTGTCATAGGTAGCTGACAAAAGTTTGGAAACAGAAGAGAATATGCAGCAGTGCTTCTGTGATAAAGTAGAACATCTACAATGACAAAAGGAGAAGAAATGGGAAACAGACACTAAATACAGCCTCAGGAATGTGCAGTGACAGCTTTGGCTTCTGGAAAACAAAAGGGCAGACAGGTAAGCCTGGAGTGCAGAAATCAGAGGTGGAGATTTTCTAGGAATTTCAGCCCATTTATTCAGTTCTGGGTTGTGACGTTCAGTAGATTCTTCCCCCCACCCCCTTATATTTAACGTAGTTGATACCAAAATCCTTCTCCCACTTTCTCACTCTTTAATAAAGAAATTTAAACTTATTTCAACTCAGCATTTGTCACATGCTTGCATTATATGCCTGACAATGTGCAGGGGAGCATGAGAATGCAAAATAAGACTGACATGCTTTCTTTCTTAGGGACTCTAGTAATTTTGGAATGACACGATCCATGAAATATTTGGAGAAAGATAGAAGACAGGACATAATCAAGTGTTACCAAATGTGTTAGAGAAAATAAGTGCCATGGCAGGTCAGGAAAGGTGAAGATCAGATCTTGGACCAGGTACAAAAGAGGGTATGAGGTAGGAAATGTACCATGAAAGAAGGAAAACATTTGGACAGAAAGGAAATGGCATACATTCATTTAGTAGGGGGGGCATTTTCATAGAGCAGACAGAGAGGACACTAGGATGCCCTGGACACACTGGAGAGACAGAAAAATAGATATACCCCTGCATATCTGGTCTATGTGAATGATAATTGCAGTTCTTAAGGCTTGATGTACAGGGATCTGGCCACTGAAAAGTCTGCTGATCCCAAAGAATGTGGAATAGTGTAGAATGTGTAGTATGGAATGGTTTATCTTACAGATGAAAGAGCTGAGACAAAGATTCTGTAAATGGACTAATACTGTTTCTCCTTCCTCCCAATTTAGGTACTAAGATTGTTAGTGAGAAATTGGGTGTCTTCCCTTAAATCCTGAATGAAATATTTTTTGGGGACATTAGAAACCCAAAGAAAAGATTGGTTGTGGAAAATTGAATCCAAAATTTATAATAAAATAGGGGCAGTTTAATAAAAAAAAAGTTATCTTAATTATAAGCTCAGGCTTAAATAGATGCAAGAAGGGTGTAAAAACAAATATGACACCTCTCTCTACCTTAATTACAAGTAAATGTGCACATCATATCCCACAACTGACACTTCTGTGCACCCTAAGATTAGCAAGCAATCAAAATCAGTCACCCTGTCTATTTCTAGTCCACAAAATTAATGAAGCCTTGAACTATCACTCCTATAAATATTTACCCTATAAAGAAAATGTTTTTATTCCTGATTTTTGAAATATTGGCTATATTATGACACTTGCTGATATGATAATGTAAGAAAACTATTGTTTTTCCACCATGAATAATGTAGCTACAACGTCAAAAACCTTTGCAGTTTTCTTCTTTAGCCTTTTGACTAGTTTCCACATTAGCATGTAGAGATGAAACAACTGTAGTTTCCAACCTTATAACAACCAAAAAAAAAAAAAAAAAGTAGATAAACAGCAAGTTAATAACTTTTCTGAACCTCACCAGAGAAATGAGCGGGGCAACCAACTGAATCAAAATCTGAGAAACAATTGCCAGCAAGAATAGGTGAAATGCCAACATTTCCTTACCAGGGCAAGATGCAGCCAGTAAGAAAAGTTCAAATAAGGTGTTTGACAAATTGATGAAGAGAGGTTGAAGACCCTGAGGGAGTCATATACAGTCCTTTGTAGAATTTTTCTACGTGAATCCTATTGGGCACTCAGAAATGTTGGGAGAATCCTGAGAAAGTCTCCCTTGTGTAGAACTGGGGAAAATAGTAGCCCAGGCAGGAGAAATAAGGAATTTTACCAAGACCTGTATCTCCTATTTTCTTGGTGGAACAAAATCTTTAATCTGTGTATGGAGTGAGGGATGGGAGTGGGAGAAGGGCAGGATACGTGAACACCCAGGCATATAGCTATGGGAGGAGCGGTGCACTGAGAAAGCCCCTTCCCCAGGGACCCAGGGGTATGCTGCCTGCCTAAGGCTGAGAATTATTCAGAACAACAGAGATTGTATCCATACACCACACACACACACACACACACACACACACACACACGATGCCTAGGCAAGACACAGACTCTCTCTTAGGCATAGCTCACAGGGAAGACCAAAAGCAGAAAAATGGAAAAGACGTTGAAAAAAAGCCTTCTGTTAAGCCAGCTCCCACCCTAAACACAATATATTTCTAGAGGAAGTTTAAATCTGTGGTGCCCTGAGGGTAACTATAGCACAACAAACATCAAACCCAGATCAACTCTTAGTTAGATTAACTCAATTCTCCACACTAAAAGCCTACCAGAAGAAAAGGCATGCTCACTTCCACATGTAAAAAATATCTGCCTCAGTCTCTACATCCTAAAGGAGATGTTTGGCTTTCAACAACAAAAATTAGGAAGTATACAAAAAGGCAAGACAAAAACCACACTCTCCCAGGGAAGTAAGCAATCATCAAAACCAGACTCAGATATGCCCCAAGTGTTGGATATCTGACAGGGAATTTAATAACCATGATTAATATATTAAAGGCACTAAAGGAAAAAGTATACAATATGCAAGACCAGATGGCAATGTTAGCAGAGAAAAGAAAACTTTAATTTAAAATCAAATGGGAATACTAGAAATGAAAACCGTAATAATAGGGGTGAAGAGTGAGAGGATTGTTAGTAGACTCCATATAGCTGAAGAAAATATTAGTGAACATGAAAAGTCTATAGAAATTCCCCAAACTTAAAAAGCATCTAGGAGCTGTGGAACAACATCAGTCTCACTATGTGTAACTGAAAGCACAGGAGAAGTGAGAACCAGGCATGACAAATGTTTGAAAAACTAAATATCTGTTGAAATTAAGTTGCAAACCACTCCTTCTAAAGGCTGAATCTTCGTAGAAAACTTCTCTCCAAGTACATTATGTTGTAAATGATCTTATCTCTGTATATTCCTTTGACAAGTTATAAATAACATACAGACTAAACCACAGCTCTAGTTTTGGTGTTGCTACTCATCTCTCTCCATGCAGAACTTTTTGTGGTGTTTGTCCAAGAACTTTAGTCCTGGGAAATAATCTATGAGAGAAATTATCAAAGACAAGGACAATAAACTTAAAAAAAAGAAAAGAAAAATGAAAGCTCTACAGTAAAGATCTACAGTAAAGAAACATGCTTAATGTTTTTTAATCCAGTATTCTTAAAACTGTTTGACCAGGTACCTCTTCTTTATGCGTAGTATTTATTGAAATTGTGTAAAATTAATATTAAAACGAATCAATTTGGGGTAATTATAAACAAGAGCTTGGTTCTTCTCTATTTCCCCCATTTTCTTCAGGTTTTGGCCTATAAAGCCTTGTATGAATGGACACTTAGCTCTTTCTCAAACTGACATCTTCTGTCATTCTCCACTTCACTCACTATATTTTAGTCACAAGCCTCTATTGCCCCTTAACGTTCTGAGTTCATTTTCTCCTTAAGGCTTTTGTGCTTTCTGTTTTTTACGTATTTGTATGACTTAGTCTCTCATTTTATTCAAGTCTCTGGGAAACATCACCCATTTCAACATATGCTCATTAGGAACTTTTTTTAAATTAACATCTTCGTCCATCATTCCTTATTCCTTATTCTGATTTATTGTTCTTCACAGCATTTATTACAATGTAACATATTTTGCAGTCTTTGTTTCTCATTTGACTTCTGTAGAAGAATGTAGATTTCATAAGGTGGGAGACTTTGCCTCCTATTTCAATCACTACATCCTCATTGCCTGGAATCGTACCTGGTATGATTCTAGAATGGCAGGCACTCATAAAAAAGTTTAAAAGAGTGAAAGATTAGTGAATCAGCCTGAACCACCTCTATTAGGTTGCATTCTTCCTTGACTCGTTCCTGATTAGCCTAGCTAGCTTATACCATATCAGAGGAGATACTCTAATTGGGAAACGTTCTCTTAGTCTTAATTGTTTAAAGATCAGTCATTATAGTGCAAAGACTCTCTGGCTTCAACAACTATAGTTTCTGTTACTCTAATTCATTACTTCTTAACTGATCTTGGATTCATTTATGCAATGTAAGGCTATCTGAAAATATGTTCTGCTGATATCTTCCATAAAAGAGTGAATGAGACTGATTTCAATGATGTTGTGTAGCTTTCCCTAACTTTCAGAAAAAAAACAAAAAAACAAAAAAACAAAAAAACCCACACACCTTGTTCTAGAAGATTATCCACTACTTTAAAAAAAAAAAAAAAAAAGGTTTCTGGTTATCCTTTCTCAAATTCCCAGGAGTGAGCAGCTGGAATAAATTTAGTCTGGTACCTTGCAACAAAATGCAAACTAACCATAATGTTGCTATTAATTTATGTTGTTGTTATAACTACTACACACAGAGGTAGACTCTGTCAGTTCCATTCAATGAAAACACCAGAGAGCTCAAAGAAAACAAACACACATACACACAAACACACACCCAAGCCTCATTTCCAGGGATTCTGATTTAATTAGTGGGGGTGAATTTGGGATGGCCATTTTTAAAGCTCCATCCATTGATTCTAATGTGCAGCCAGGAATCTGGACCAATGGTCTAGCTCATGAACAAATTAAGACCTGTATCAGGAGGCTGAACTCAGGGAAGATGTGGATCAGGGAAGGCTGCAACTATGAAGACAAGCTGGAATGGGAGAGGAAGGTTTTAAGCAAGGCCAGGCAATAAGACAGTTACCTATGAAGAGATTACTGACACACTAGTCAATCCTATAATGCTTTGGGTTATAGTTCTAAGACTCTGGGAAAACTGTTTCTTCTCAGGCTAGCAGACAGAGAACTATGTATGGGTCTCTTTAAGTCCTGAACACATTCAGTTTTTACCGCTGATTGTTAAATGAAAGCTTTGGTTTCTATGAGGATGCTGGCATCCTTCTCTTGCTTTGGAAAGCTTTCCATGGCTGTTTTGAAATGGAGTTTCACAGTATGTTTATGACTTCAGGGACCTACGTGGCACCCCCAAAGGTGCTTCATATTGCACATCTGCTTGATGTCTAGGTTCCTCTATCTCTGGTGTTGGAGCAGAAGGGTGATTCAGGCTTCAGTTCCTGATCTGTTCTGATCTCTTAGTTGTCATAGCCTTAAACCGTCTTGACTATAAATAATTTTAAGCTACCAGTAGAAATGCATTCTTGTGCATTTAAAACCTATGAACTTTTTTCTTTTTATTTAACTATACTATATATATTAGACTGTTTAATATATATTAGATTATATATGCATGTTATATATAACCTAATACATATATCAAAATATATTAAAATATTTCTTCCCACAAGTAAGGACCATATTTAATACATTATAGTATTGATGGAATCTAAAGGTATTGGCCATGAATAAAAGATTAAATGTTTGTAAATACTTACATCTTATTAGCAAATTTCTATTAGGATACTACATTCTAACAATTCTCTGACACCAAATGGGTGTTGTGCATTTCAATTCACTTGTTTATTTCTTCCTGATTCAAAATAAATTAATGTGTTGCATAGGTTTAAAGAAGGTAAATCTCTTAAACTTTTATGAATTATTTATATTTTCTAAAACTTGAGACAATTGGAAAAGTAAATTTTTAAATGTTTTGATCTTATTTTTACATTTTTCTCTTATTTAAGCAGTTGAAAAATGATAATTTTGCATTCAAATTTTTCACTTTTTATTATCAAGTTTTAGGACAATGTTTTATAAAAAATAACTCTATACTACTCTTTAAAATAAAATATAAAAAGTAATATTGGAAAATTGGAAAAAATTAAATGCATTAAACATGCACTCTCATTCTTTTATTCATTATTTTCCTCTTAGATTTTCTTCTTTTTACTGTGATTTCTGCACAAGAAATATTTGGTACAGGTGGAAAAATAATGCAAAGCCAGAGATATAGAGAGAAAGATTTGTGACTCTAGGAGTAAGGGGGTAAAACTAACAATTACCATTTCAAATGGAATGATTATGAACTGGCTATTAAAAAAAAATAGGGGGCAAAAAGCAGCTAATAGCCCCTTTTATTTTAATTTTAATTTTTATATTTTTTATTTTGTTTGTTTGTTTGTTTTGTTCTATTTGGGTGGGGATGGATGATTGTCAGGATCAGGTACAGAATTTCTTATAAACTGGAAGGTGGGATCTCATTTAAGACCACTTTATATCCATTGCATCTAGCATGCAACCCAGAACGTAATGCTTCATAAATGTTTGATGAAGGAATAAACACAATGGAATGTGTACATACAGTATATAGAATACCCATTAGCCTATTCTTTTAAATAAACACACATAAACACTTGAGAAACTAAGGAAGAATACACACACACACACACACACACACACACACTGTGGAGAAGTAAATGAAAACATTTGTTAGTGAATTTGAGCTGAAAATTAGAAACATTTTGAAATACGTTCTTTCACAAATTACAAAATTGGGCTTTTAGAACAATGAGAGGCATCGTAGTGTGGTTTTAAAATGTGAGTTTTGAAATCAAATATTCTGAGCATCTTAGCTGTGTGACTCTGGGCAAGTTACATTTCTCAGCCTTAGTTAACCCATCTGTAAAACAATGTGGTATTGTGATAACCAGCATGAGGATTACTGATAATATGAAATATATAGTTCATCCCTGGTACCTGTGAATGACAGCTAATTTGCTCTGAACGAATTTAGACCTCACAGTCTGGGGTATAAATGAGGAAGTGAAAGAAATGTTTAAGGAGAAGAAGCTAGATTTTTACAAAGATTGCTATGGACTATGGATTGGATACCCTTTCATCTTTCTAAGCATGAAATCAAAGAATGGAGTTCATTTAAAATGATTTTTTACCTGTTAACCTTCTCTTTCTGGACCCCATGCCTCTCTGAGCCTGAACCACATAGATTTGTGCTTTTCCAGGGTTACACAAGAAGATGCTAAAAAAAGCACTCTGCTATATAATCATCATGAATAAAAGGAAACTCTTTTATACTTCTGATTTTCTAGGGGAATCATGTCAAAATTATATAGGAGAGGTAGGAGGAAAATTCCCACGTCTAATCTACCATTGTCTGTACATTTTAATCCATGCAATAAAGAACATTTGAAACCATTTCTTTGTGTCTGTAATAGAAACATGAAAATATAGCCACCCGTTTTTGTGGTTCAATAGTTCATTATCTATTTGTCTTTGAACTGAGCTACAAGGAACCTGGGATCCATGAAATAGGTATATAGCTAAGTGGAATTTAAATATGAGTGTTTGAAACAATATCTTCTAGCATTTCTTAAACTGTCAGATAATGTAACAAAGCAAATGAAAACATTGCTATAAATAGTCACAACCACTCATTTCAGGGGAAATGTCTGAAGGAGTAATTATGGCTACTGATTTACTTTATTTATTAAAATAATCAATTAGTTCTTGAAATTATTTTTCAAGGCAAACAAAATGTTTGGTTCTTGCTTTTGAAGTTAAATTTGTTCATAGCCTGACTCTGTAAAATATCTCAAAATTAAACAAAACATTTCTTAGGCTGAGTCCTTTTTTCCCAATCCTAGAAAGACTTAGTGGAGAAAAAGCTTATGTGATTTAGCTTTCATGGTATTTGCCAAGTTAAGCTAATCTAAATGTAAAAGTTAGTAAGTATTCTAAGAAGCAAAGTGAACAAACAAATCTGGGCTCAGACAGCCTATTAATTACTTTGCAGTTTATTCTCTTAGTTGTATTCAGCTAAAACCACCACGATCTTTGGCAGCACAAAAAGTGAAATTTCCTTTCCTTGACATAATCTTTCTTAAACTATTCTAACAACACGGTGTCATAGTTGGGGTTTTTTGAACAGTCTTCATGGATGTATAAAGTACATCTTCTCGGCTCAGATCAGCAGCTTTGCACCTGCATTTATCCTTCTAAAGCTTAATAGTTACTTTCTATCTGTATGAATGGAAGGCACTGTGACGTTAGAAAGCAATAGCATGAAAAATATTAGCAAACCAAGTTCACTATGAAATTTAAATTTCAAAGTGCACAAAACTCTTGATGAGAATTTTAATTTTCCCCAAGAAGTATTAAAAAAACAAAATGTTGCCATGTCTTCTGATTTTTCTTTCTTTCTTTCTTTCTTTCTTTCTTTCTTTCTTTCTTTCTTTCTTTCTTTCTTTCTTTCTTTCTTTCTTTCTTTCTTTCTTTCTGTCTCTCTCTGTCTCTCTCTGTCTCTCTCTCTCTCTCTCTCTCTCTCTGTCTCTCTCTCTCTCTCTCTCTCCCCTTTCCTTCCTTCCTTCCTTTCTTCCTTCCTTCCTTCCTTCCTTCCTTCCTTCCTTCCTTCCTTCCTTCCTTCCTTTCCTTAGAACTTTCTCTTTTTCTTTCTTTCTTTCTTTCTTTCTTTCTTTCTTTCTTTCTTTCTTTCTTTCTTTCTTTCTTTCTTTCCTTCTTTCTTTAAAATGTTGACATTTTTACGTTGACATGAGTCTAATAAAATCATCTGCTGGAAAACTGTAACGAATTAGAAGTTGCTTGGATTTCGCCTTTCACTAAAAGAGATTTCACTCTGGGTAGATGGCAGGCTATACTACTAGAAATGTTGAGATAAATTGACATAAGCATCTTGCTCTAACTCTCGCACACTTTGCCACATCACTTCCGGTTTCTTTTTCTTCAATGTTATAATTTTCTGACTTTCTGTACATTTTACTCACAATAAAATACAATGAGATAAATCAGGACTACAAAACGCGGCAGGAGAGGCCCGGGCACATTAATCACATATGGGTCAGGCTGATCTGGCAGAAAGTGCTTGAGAATGGATTCGATCTTGGTTCTCTCATCTATCAGCTGCAAGGCTTTAAGCTTCTGCAAACATGTGTAATAAGAATATAGAAATCAAATAGTTGCTCTGAAGATTAAATAGGATTTTAGCAATATTAACTATCTTTTTTTTAGTTTTCCTAGGCACTGTATAAATCGTTACATCAATTAATTTTCACAACATCCATGTGAGGTTAGTATTATAATTACCCCAGTTTTACAGATAAAGCATTTGAGGCCTAGGGACCTTAAGAAACTAGACCAATATTACACGGCAAAGAAAAAACAGGAAACTGGCCACATTGGGAAGCCCGCTTTGGGAGGAGTCTCCTTTCTCATGTGGTCTTAGCTGCACGAAAGGGACGCCAAGAGGCAGAAGCACTACCTGTGGCTGTCACCGGAAAACTAGAAGACAGCTTCCGGAGCCAGGCCTGCTATCACATCTGAGCCTACAGTTCCTCACAAGATGATAACAGCACTTTTGAAGAAAGGCATCCATACTGTTTACATTTGCTGATTTGGCACAATTCTTGAGTGTGCTTCAAATCCAAGCCCAAACTGACACCCAAAATAAGAAACCTCTTCACTGAGAAAGAAGAAATTATACACTCAGATTTAAAGCAAAAAAAAAAAAAAAAAAAAAAAAAAAAAAAGTTGTGAAAAAGTACAAAGACTCCAAAAGTGTATTGTTGATTACTTGTGAAACATGTTACAGAACAATTAAACAGCTTGGTGACAATAGAGGCTTTCTATCAGTATTAAAGAGCAACCCTACCACTCCTACAAGGAAACAAACTCAAGGTACTAAGTTTTTAAATCTGTCTGGTGACAAAGACAAGAGTCCAGCATTGATTTTCAGGACAATGTCTGAACAGTCATTACCCACTTGCTTCTCAGAGAATGTGAGCAAAACAAAAGAAACACTTCTCTCAACTGAAAAGATTGCTTAGAGTGAATTCCAAAAGAATCCAAAGGCAGACTTGAATAATTTCTTATCTTCTCTTTAAAGGATGAACTATGGAAATTATATATATATATATATATATATATATATATATATATAATGCAATTTCTGAAACTAAGAAGAAGAAAAAAGCTTTTTTTAAAGCTTTCATTTATCGCTTAAATACATGGAAACAAGAGCAACCTTTTTTGGCATCCTTCAGTATTTATGGAGAAACCACTTTATTAGAATGAAGTATTTATTCCATACTAAATAACTAAAATCTGCCTACCTCACAGAATGGTTGTGAGGATCAGAAACATGTGAAATCTCCTTGTAAATAGCAAAGATATATGTGGACATTGAAAAAAAAAAAAAGTTCTCTGACTTCATTACTGACACCTAGTCACATTCTGGTCAACTCTCAGAATGAATGTAAATGCACCTGGATCAAAACTGTAGTGAAATGCTTGTGGTTTTTTGTTTTGTTTTGTTTTTTGTTTTTTTCTTTTCTTTCACACCAGAATGCTTATAAATAGTTCTGGGAACTTTAGGAATTAACATAAGATTATTGTGGTCCCCACTCTCCTGGACCCAGCTCAATTCTAACTCCCTTTATTTTTCAACTAAGTTGTTTTCAAGCTGCCCTAAGGTAGATAGTCATTCAAGAAAGGGATTTCATCAACTAATCCCCATTAAATTGTTAAAAGAGATCACTTTCAGGAAAATTTCCATTTTAAGAGGATGTAGGGATAAGGAAATGATAAGCCCAAGGGAAATAATTACAAATGCAATTTCAAAGTTCCCTTGAATTCCTTGGGAGGAAATGAGTAGCTTCTAAACATTCCTGAAAACAAAGTGTTTACCTGATCATCAGGTGTACCCTAGGAGAGCCACGAGGTAGCTGTACTGTTTGTGAGTGAACTGGCCTTTTCAACTCTGGTTAGGTCTTCAGGCCGGTCTGTGTTTACTTTTTAAGATGAAGCAAAAATTTGATCCATCCATGGAAAATGTAAAAAAAAAAAGGCACAAACCTACATAATTTTTTAAATAGTGTTTTTTTTTCCCCTCTGTAACACAAATATCTCAAGTTACAAGTAATATAAAACACATCTCTCTGCAAAAGCTTGACAGTTTTAAAGGCTGCAGTCCTTTTTATATAGACCAGAAACCTGAGAATTTATGTAACGTGTCAGAATCGTGGCATTTTTAGTATTGTTTTTGTCTCTGAGTTAAGTATAGAGGGATATGTTATCAAAGACACTGCTTCCCTCTTTGATGACAATTTTAAAGACCAAACTATAAACTCTCATGAAACTTCATTTTCATTTTAACTTATTATTTATTGTTTCATTTTCAACGAAACGATTTTCAGGTTTTATTATTTTAAAATAATAATAATAATAATAATAATAATAGCTTTGCTGAGGTATAACTGATTCATAAAGAACTGCATGTTTCCTATGTACCATTCGATGAATCTGGACTTACGCAAACACCACAATCAAGAGAATAGACACCCAACACCTCCCAAAATTTCCTGTGCTTCTTTGTTTCTAATTTTTCTTTTCTGTGATAACAACACTTAACATGAGATCTACCCTCAGCCAAAATCATTAGCTCTCAAAGATCAACTTTGTCACTTTGCACTGAGATCAGTACATGTTCAGCATAGTGTGGCTTTCACACATGCCTGCCTAGCTGCCATCATAAATCCCTGTGGTTAAGCTGTGGACATTTCCCAACCTAAATGCGACATACTTAAACTTAATTTGGAGCTTAAATTATACACTTCCACTCCTTCAGGCTCGACCCTCCCATCTCTTAGCTTTGAAGCAATTCACTCTTCTGGTGTGGTTTTTACCCCAGTTTATAACCACTTTCCTTTGTTGACTTTAAAGCCTCTTTTCCTCTGCCCTAAGGTTTAGTGTGTCCCGTAAATCTGTCCTAGCATTATTTTCAAATCACCTATTTTCATCACATGTGGAGATAAGGAATAATTTTTGTTTATTCCTAAAGCTTCAATTACTATATATACACATTAATTTTTATTAAAGGCTTTCCTCCGACAGCAAAGCACATTGACACACAATTTGGAACTCAAAATCAGAAGGTTCTTCGACTTAAGGAAATGCAAGATCACAAGGATAAGAACCTTTTATCTACATATTGATGAGAGAAAAATCTATAGTTGTAACTGTCCTCAGATCTCTTCTCTGAGCTTTAATATAGTCATTTAGAGCTAGAAATTTTCCTATGAACATTGCTTTAGCTAAAGCCTTTAATAAATTTTGTATTTGTTTTCATTCATCCAACGTATATTCTACTTTTTTTTTTTAATTTTTGTTGTATTTCTTCCTTGACCCATTCGTCATTTAGGAGGGTGTTGCTTAATTTCCACTCACGTGTGAATTTAAAAAATTTTTCTCTGTATTGATTTCTAATTAAATCGTATTACGTTCCTGTTGGAGAACATACACTGTATGATTTCAATCTTTTTAAAATTACTGAAGCTTAGGTGGCTGGATTTCTCAGTGGTTAGAACACAGTGCTTATAACACCAAGGTTGCTGGTTCGATTCCCACATGGGCCAGTGAGCTGTGCTCCCCACAACTAAATTGAAAACAACAACTCAACATGGAGCCGATGGGTCCTGGAGAAACACACTGTTTCCTAATATTCCCCCAATAAAAATTAAAAGAAAAAAGATTACTGAAGCTTGTTATATGGCCTAACTGGTAGTCTGTCCTAGAGAATGTTTGATTTGCACTGTTTAAGAATTTGCATTCTTCTGTTGTTGAGTGGAGTCTTTTATGGATATCTGTTAGGTCTAATTAGTGTGCAGTGTTGTTCAAGTCTTCTATTTCCTTTTTGATATTTTTCCTAATTGTCTCATCTATTACTGAAATATGTATTAAAATCTCCCACTGTTTTTTCAATTCTGTCAGCTTTTGATTTATGTGTTCTGGGACAGGAATATAAATTTACCATACTCACATTTATGTCTTCCTAATGGATTGGCCTTTTATCATTGTAAAATGTCCTTTGTAATTTCTAGTTATAATTTATGCCTTAATGTCTATTTTGTGTAATATTAATACAGCCATTTCAGCTCTATTTTGGTTACTGTTTGTGTGGTATGTTTTTTTTTTTTTTTTTTTTTTTTTTAACCATTTTTCTTTCAATCTATTTTGGGTCTTTGATCTAAAGTATGTCTCTTGTAGACAGCACAGTTGGATTTTTTTTTTTTTTTCCCATTCTGCCAATGCCTGCTTTTGGATTATAGTTTCTAATCCCTTTTCAATAATGTAATTCCTGATAAAGATTTATGTCTGCTATTTTGCTATGTGTTTCCTATATGTCTTATGTCTTCCTTGAGCTTTAAGTCCTGTACTTTGTGGCCCATGGGTCAGATTCACTTACATATCCCATAGAAAATATAAACCTGTTCAAAACTGAATCTATATGGGCCTTCATTAAATTTTATCTTCTGTGTTTTGTATCTCAAGGAAGACTAACAGCCAAGTCATTATTCAATTATATGAAATCTAATTATGTAATCTAATTGCCAATGATTACATGTCTATGTTCACTCACCTCATCTAATGACTCACAAATACCTACAAATCCTATTCCTTAAATGACTCTGAATTCATGTACTTTCTTGATCCCTATCCACACTCTCTCCATCCAGACCACCACCATAGCGTACTGCTTGGTGTCCCTGTATCTACCTTCCATTCTCAATTCTGTAGATAGACTGATATTGCTAAAAAGCTAATATTAATATAATCATATTAGCTTAAAAATTTCAGTGATTGCCATCATTCTAAATTTTACAGTCATTAGCATTTTTTACAAGACCTCCCTGACCTCTTTTCAACCCCTCGATTGCCATCTCCCACACATTAAACACCTAGCCCCTGAAAAGCCAGTCTTTTTTTCTATGATCTGATCACAGCCTGCTCTCACTTATGACTTTGTTAGAAACACATTTCTTTTTTTTTTTTTTAATTTGATCCGTCATTTTATTATTGAAGGAGAAAGTTCAGCATATGTCCAAATTACTCTAATTTTCAATCACAGTTTATAATGGCTGTGTCACCTCTCTTTACTTCTTTCTCTGTCTTCTCTCTTTTAGTTTTGAAATGGATTTATTTATTTTTTTTAAATTTTTTTATTTATAGTTTTAATTTATTGGGGTGACATTCGTTAGTAAAATTACACAGAATTCAGGTGTACAATTCTGTATTACATCATCTATAAATCCTATTGTGTGTTCACCATCCAGAATCAGTTATCCTTCCATCACCATATATTTGTTGCCCCTTACCCTCATCTTCCACCCCGCACCCTCCGTTACCCTCCGGTAACCACTAAATTATTGTCTGTGTCTGTGAGGTTTGTTTCTCATTTGTTTGTCTTGTTCTTTTGTTGTTTTTGGTTTATATACCACATATCAGTGAAATCCTATGGTTCTCTGCTTTTTCTGTCTGACTTATTTCGCTTAGCATCATACTCTCAAGATCCATCTATGTTGTCACAAATGTTCCTGTATCATCTTTTCTTACTGCCGAATAGTATTCCATTGTGTGTATATACCACAACTTCTTTATCCATTCTTCTTTATCCTTCTTTTCTTACTGCCGAATAGTATTCCATTGTGTGTATATACCACAACTTCTTTATCCATTCATCTATCGAAGGACATTTTGGTTGTTTCCATGTCTTGGCCACCGTAAACAAAGCTGCAATGAACATTGGAGCACACGTGTCTTTATGGATAAATGTTTTCAGATTTTTGGAGTAGATACCCAGAAGAGGGATTGCTGGGTCTTATGGTAATTCTATTGATAATTTTTTGAGGAAACTCCACACTGCCTTCCATAACGGCTGCACCAGTCTGCATGCCCACCAATTGTGGATGAGGGTTCTTTTTCTCCACAGCCTCTCCAACACTTGTTACTATTTGTCTTGTTGATGATAGCCATTCTGACTGGGGTGAGGTGATATCGCATTGTGGTTTTTATTTGCATTTCTCTGATGATTAGTGATGTTGAGCATTTTTTTCAATATGTTTATTTGCCATTTTTATGTCCTTTTTGGAGAAATGTCTCTTCAGGTCATCTGCCCATTTTTCAATTGGGTTGTTTGTTTTTTGTTGTTGATTTTCATGAGTTCCTTGTATGTTTTGGATATTAGGCCCTTATCGGAGGCGATGTTTGCAAAAATCTTCTCCCATTCAGTCAGTTGCCTCTTTATTTTGTCGATGGTTTCTTTTGCTGTGCAGAAGCTTTTAAGTTTGATATAGTCCCATTCGTTTATTTTAGCTTTTACTTCCATTGCCTTTGGAGTCAAATTCATAAAATGCTCTTTGAATCCAAGGTCCATAAGTTTAGTACCTATGTTTTCTTCTATGCAGTTTATTGTGTCAGGTCTTATGCTTAAGTCTTTGATCCATTTTGAATTAATTTTGGTACATGGTGACAGATAGCAGTCCAGTTTCATTATTTTGCATGTAGCTATCCAATTCTCCCAGCACCATTTATTGAAGAGGCAGTCTTTCGTCCATTGTATGTTTTTAGCTTCTTTGTCAAAAATTCTCTGTCCATATTTATGTGGAGAAACACATTTCTTTCCATTCTCTCCTTTATCTAACCATTTCCTACCAGTGCTTAAAGTCTATATCTAATAGTTGCTCTGCACCCACACACAAAAAATTTCCTGATACCTCTATCTGAAATACCTTCTTCTATTTTGACTTATAGTATTCTTTGGAACCTCAGGTAGATGCTGGGTTAGCCATCAATCTCTTTGCAAATAAAACTATCACATTAACAAAAATGATCTCCTCTGATCCAACTTTAGTAAGGTTTCTCTGATCTTTATACTCCACTAGACCCAACTTCAGGCTTTAGTCTCTGTCCTTGTACAGACCAGTTTCAGTAAGAGTCCTGTTAAATCTATTTAGAGAGAATCCCAATTCTTGATACCTGGTCATCTTGAATACCTGAAAACATACATCATTCCCCACCACCCCCTGGATAATATCTGATCACCTAGGCCTGCCTTCAGTAAAAATCCTATTAGACATTTTAGCATGAATTAGCCTACCCTCTTAGTAATTTTTCATCCACCACCCACCTTCTCCCAGCCCCTCTTTAACTATAAATCCTCACATTTCCTTGTTGTATGTGGAGCTGAGCCCAATCTCTCTCTCTCCTAATATAAAACCCCATTGTAGTAATCCCTTTGAAAGAAGTCTTCCTTGCTATCTTTAACAAGAGTCAGAGTAATTATTTTTTTTCTTTAACAGCATCTAATTAGCTTTATCATAAAATTACTAAAAAGTCAATATAGTCCATGAAAATCCCCTTAGGATTTAGACAGCAGACTAATTAATCTTTATCACTCTAAATTTTATCAGCAACCTGATTCTTAAGATGAAATGGACAGCAAAAAACGATTTTATTATGAGACTAAATGAGAACTTGATGGTAAAACCCTGCCTTCCAATTGAAGTAGAAAGAACAATAAAGAATTTCCATATATTAGCAAGCTAATTAGTAAACTGTTTTCTTTTGAAAATCCGCATCTGACATTAATTACTTGAAAAGTTTTCTTTTAAGTTATTCAAATACAGTGTATATGTATGGGAATCATTGCTAGTGAGGGGGAAGGGACATGATGAATCCTTTTGGGGTTTGAACAAGACTGTCTCCTACACTGTGTGCAAAGTTAGTCTCTCTAAGGGAAAGAGGGTAAATTTGTTTGGAAAAGGGACCTCAAACTACGAGAGAGATTGTGACCTCTACTTTGTTTCTTTTTGAGATTCAATGAACTTCTCATTGAAGTCATGCCTGGGTTTGCCAATCTCTGGTTCTACTTGACACTTTTACCCAGGCAGAAAGCATGTATGGCACCATGTAGAGCGAGTCTTCATTAGTGCCCCCATGTAGTTGTTTCAGAAACATCATCAGTAGTAGAGTGATAAGACACTAATGTTTGGAGACTTACAAGTCTGATTTCTTTTGGCTAAGTAAGACCTAAAGATGTGGTGGTAAAGGGGTAATATTCAAGGGAAGGAGGTAAATTTCTATATTGCTATCTCCTTCTCTATCTTTACTTACATCTGAAATCATGTATAATATAATTCAGAAGGGTTTTAACTGATTAATTAGAAAAAATAAAATTAAAACATCCTGTGATGGTAAGATTACAAGTAATATTTTTGTTGCATTTTATTTTCTATAGTTCCCAAATATTCTACAGTGACAGTGCATGACTTCTGTATTTAGTATAAGATTGATTGAGCAAAAGAAAAAAAATACCATACAATATTTAAACAACAAAATTAGCTAGCATGATCAAATAGATATCACACCCAATGGTTGCATTTTTTAATCATTCATGGATCACTTAACAAACTTGACAAAAGATATTGTATAAACAAATTTTTCCAGAAGTCAATCAGTTTCTATCTCTAACAACCAATGAAATTAGGTTAAGTTCTATAACAAAAGGATAATAACATAGCCCACAAATTAAAAAAAAAAATCATAATGGAAATTAGAAAATAATTAAAACTAGTTAATATATACAGTTATGTAAATATGTAATTCTAAACATAAAAACTCATGACATGCAGCTAAAACTGTGTCCACAGAGAAATTTATGGCATCATTTGCATATTATCGAAGAAGAGATGCTGATAATTAATCAACTCAACATATAACTTAAGAAACATCAAAATAAGAGGATGGAAACAATATAACAAAAATCAATTAATAATAATAATAATAATAATTGGTTCTATGCATAGATTAAAACATTAATATTTGTTGAAAGAACAAATAATTCATATTAGGAAAGACAAAAGAGAAATTAGTACATGTATGATATCATTATAATCAACTGACAGCACCAATTTTAACTGAATAAATATGAGATTCTGATGATATATAGGTATATTTTTACAACAGATGACTTAAGAAGAATAAGATCTCTTGCCACTGATGGTTATACTAGTGAGGTATATCAAACACTTGAGGAACAGTATCTAATCTTTAACCAATAAATAAAATATGAAAGATTGAAAAGAAAAAATAGTCCTTCTTTAAATATGACATAATCGTCTGTGTAGAAAATCCAAAGGACACTATAGTAAACTTATTAAAGCGATAATAATATTTAGAACGACTAATGAAAATAAATCAATATAAAAATGTATCTTTATAAAGCAGTGAACAATATAGTCTTAAAGGATTTCATTTATGATAACATAAAAATATGTATTTAAATACATCATGTGTACTACCCATAAAAATTTTAAACTTTTTAAAACATACTAAGAAGATCTATTCTAAATAAATGAGAATATATGCCAGGTTCATGGTTTGAAAGATTAAATAAATAAATTTCAAATTTTCCATAATGTTTCTATATATGTAGAATCAAAATCCAATTAGTTTTCAATGTAACTTGATAAGGAGAATGGATAAACAGTACAGAAATATAAACCTTCATGAACATTTAAGACCCTATTGAAGGATGATAACAAGTTGAAAGGAATTGCTTTATTACATATTGATTTATTATAAAGCAATAATAACATGGTAATGAAAAGTTAATGTAGAAAAATGAAAGAGAATAAAAATAATGAATTGATATGGACAAAATTTAGGACTGATATAGTTGTATAGATCCATAGACAAAGGATGGACTTTTCAATAAATGATAATGGGTTAAATAGTGAAGCACATAATTAGTGAGATGAAAGAAGAAAAGGAAAGAAGGATACGAGAGAAGAAGGGAAAAAGTGGAAAAGGAAGAGGGAGAGGGAAAAAGAAAACAAGAGAGCAAGAAAGAGAGGAAGGAGGGAAAGAGTGTGGGAGGCAAGGAGGGAAGCAAGAGGAAAAGAGAAAGAGAGACAGGGAGAGTGGGAGAAAAAAAAGAAGTTGGATTTCTGCCTCTTGCTACACACAAAAATCAACTTTACACTAAAGGCATAAACGTGAAAATACCTTTTGATCTTGAAGTAGAAAATACTGTTAAGCATGACACAACCATAAAGTAAATAATTACATTTATTGTATTGTAGTAAGACTTTGTTTATTAAAGAATATCATAACATAAATTAAAAAAATATGAAATTGGAAATATTATATTTACATTTGATATAATGCACAGGATTAATAGTAAAAATAAAAAAGGAACTCAATCTAGAAGGAAAAGACAAAAAACTATTAAAATGTGCAAAAGAAGAGAATATGAACAACACAGTTGAGAAAATAAAAGGATGATAAAAACAAAAGAATGCCAACTCTTTAAGAAACTGGAAAATGTGAAATAAAACCACCATTACATAATCAATTAACTCATACCAGATGGCTCATAATCAATCTGACATAATTAGTTTGGCCATGTGCTTGAGGCAGAGAAAAGAAGAGGACCTTCCTCAAACACACAGTCTCCCCCACAAGATAGCCTGTAAAATTTTAAAGCTGCATGAGTGAAAAGCTCAAGAGCTGAGTAAAAAACACCAACAATGGCAATAATGAATATTCTGAAATCTTAAGGGACAGATAACTGCCAGGCTCTAAATAAAAAATTCATGAGGGCCACATTTAAAGAGTAGAAACAAACTAGAAATAGACTGACTAGTACTGAAATTGCAACCCAGTTCAGATTCAGCTCAATTTCTAATCATATTGTAGTGATCAACTTCTCACACTATCTGCATAACAAAGAAAAGGGGATACCACTCTGGGGAACATAAAATAATCTACATGTTTTTATACATGCTGTAAATATGAAATAAAAAAGTAACAGTTACCATACATGTGAAGAGGTAAGAAAATATGACTAATAAGTAAAAAAAAAAAAAAAAAAAAAAAAAATGCTATCAGCAATAGTCACACAGGTGATTTTAATAGTGGAGTTACAACAAGGTATTTAAAATAACTATTTTAAATATGTTAAGTAAAGTGGAGAAAATAAAATAAAGAAAGAAATCATAAGTAATTATAATATATTAGTGAAACTGTAAGAAAGAAACAAACAGATATGCTAGATCCAAAAAATACATAAATAACTGATAGTAAGATAGTAAGCCAGGTACAGAGATGGAGTGCATTTAACAGCAGATTGAACATAGCATAAGATTGAGATTAATGAATTCAAAAGCAGGTCAGTAGAAAATATCCTAACTAGGGTACAGATCCAAGATGGCAGATTAGATAAATAATGTGCCAGCTTCCTTCTTCCATGAATACATTAAAATTACAACTAAATTATAAAACAACCTGGAGAACCATCTGACATCTGAGTGAACAGAAGTTTTATAACTAAGGGTATAAAGAAGAAGCCACATCAAGACTAGTAGACGGGGTGGAAACACGAAATAGGCTGGCCCCAAACCTCCATGTGGTAGTGGAGAATCAGGAGGGATATCTCAGTTGCACAGGTTTCCTCCAGAGGATCAAAGGACGCCAGCCCCCTACTGGCCTCATTAGCCCAGATTAATGATACTGGAAAGAGGAGCTCCCACAATATCTGGCTGTGAAAAACAGTGGGGATTCCAACCATCCGGGTGAAATGGAAGGCTGCAGGAAACACAGACATTCTCTTAAATGGCCCACACATAGACTCTCTCACTTGCAAGCACTCATCTTGGGCTTGGCAGAGGGACAATGACTCATGGGTGGGATATAGGAGGCATGTGTGTGTAGGGGGGGTCAGACTGAGGTGTGTGGCTTTGAAGTGAAGGCTGGAAGACTGTTGCCAATTTCCCTGTGTGAGATCCTTCTCCCATGAAGCTGGCAAGCAGGAACCATCTTTCTTGTGTTGAGCCCTACCCCACAGGGACAAATCTGAATCTGATTGGCCTGTGAGCTCTGCTTCTCTACCCTGGTGACTCCCCAAGATGCCACTCCACTCAACTCTCCCAATACCAGAGGCACTTTCTCTGTGAGCATCCAGTCCCACCCATATTGAACTCTACTGAAAAACTATCAGAGTCTCCAGGACCCAGGCAAGTGGCAGCTGGCCTCAGTGTGCTCTGAAACTTTTGATGAGTAGCTCCAGGCTTAGTACTGGCACCAAACATGAGTCTATATTATCCCATTGACCACAATTCTTCCCACTCTAGTGACTCCCTGAGACCCTGCCTCACCTAACACTATACCATATGAGGCTTTTTCAGGGTCTGAACCTTAAGGGAGTTGACAGATGGCAGAAGGCCTCATGGTGTCCTAGCTTTTTGTGGAGCTATCCCAGGCTGGGTGCTGGTGGAAGCCATCCTCAATTCACAGTGTGGCCTCTTGCATGTACCTCCAGGGTTAACAGAGGTAGCAAAGAACCACAGATTGTTTCATAGCATCTGCCAGGTAGTCCCTGGCTGGTCACAGGCAGTGGGTGATCTGAGCCTGCACTGAGGCCCCTCACAAGAGGCCCCAGAAACAATGTAATTGGAGGTTAGCTTCAGAATACAGCAGAGCACCACCCAATTAGCCCCACAGGTGGCAATAATAATGTAATAACTATGTGTGGTGTCAGATGGGTACTAGATTTGTTGGGGTGATAGATGGGAGGGGTTGGGTGAAAAAGGTGAGGGGGTTAAGAAGTACAAACTGGTAGTTATAAAATAGTCATGGGGATGTAAAGTAAAGCATAGGGCATATAGTCAATGATATGGTAACAACTAAGTGTAATGCCAGGTGGGTACTAGACTAGTCAGGGAATCACTTCTTAAATTATATAAATATCTAAACACCATGCTGTACATCTGAAATTAATGTAAAATGATATTGAATTTCAATTATAATTGAAAAAAATTAAAGGGGGAAAAGATGAAGGGGAATAAGAGGTCCAAATTTCTAGATATTAAACAAATATGGCATGGTAATGTAATTTACAACATAGGGAATATAGTCAATAATATTGTGATTGCATGGTACAGTGTCAGAGTTGCTGGGCTTATCATGGTGATCACTTCTTTACGTATATAAATGTTGAATAACTATAGAGTACACATGAAATTAATATAATGTTGTATGCTTGCTATATTTTAATAAAAATCTTAAAATCAACACAAGAAAATATCCCAACTAAATACAAAAAAAAAAGAGAAAGAAAAATAACTGAAAGGACAAAACAAAGCATAAGACATACTAGAACACATAGTTGAAATGTCTGATGCACATATAATAGGAGTTCTAAGAATGGAGGAGAAAGAGAATGAAAGAGACTGGAAGAGAAAGAAAATCAGAGTATTTGTAGATATAAAAGACTTAAAACTGAGGAAATAAATCAGTACATGAAGTTCAGCAAGTACTGAACAAGATAAATACAAACACAACCATACATGGGAATGTGAGAGTCAAGCTGCAGTAATTCAAAAATAAAGAGAAATATGTTAAGGACATTCAAAGAAAAAAAGAAACATCATTAAAGGAGCAACAGTAAGATTGACAGCTGACTTTCAACAAATTATATAAGCCGGAAAGTAATGAAATGTGCTGGCGGGGGAAATACACACACACACACACACACACACACACACACACACCTGGTTAAAATACCCATCAAAAATGAAGGCTTAATAATGAATTCAAAATTAAAAGTTGAGAGACTTTTACGATTAGAGCTACATTTCTGAGAAATACTATAGAAAATATGTCATACTAAAGGAAAATGATCCCAGAGGGAAAGACACAACTCCAGAAATGAATGAAGAACATCCTAAGTAGTTGACTTTAAAAGAATATTGACTATAAATTGAATTAAAGTGATGTAGGATTCTTACATTCCTTGAGAATTGGTCAAGGTACATATTGTAGTGTAAACTATAAGTCAAAGATGCATGTTGTAAAGACCAATCACTAAACTTATAATGTGAAAAAAAATAACAAAACTAATAGAGATGAAATGGAATATTAAGTTGAATAGTTCAAAAAAGGCAAGAACACTAGAATAAAGTAACAAGTAGGCGGTTCAAATAAAAAATAAACAGAAATAATTTTCATTTTCATAAAGCCAACTCTATCAGCAATTGCATAAAGTGTAAGGGGTCAGACATTCTAGTTAAAAGACGTTTGTAAGACCGGATACAAAATATCTATATACCAATTATATGAGACATACTATAAAAATATGGACCCAAATTGAAAGCAAATTGTATAGAAAAAAAGATGTTCTAACGAAATGAAAGCAAGTAACACGAAACATCATTTGGAGTCCGCTGTGAGGCAAACAGTTGTAACAGAGACAAAGAGAGACATTTCATAATGAGGAGTAAAATGGATAAACTGTTCTACATTCGTGGAATACTATGCAGTAATTAAAAAACAACAAGAACAACAAAAACTACTGCTTGAATGAATCTGATGCACATATTAAGTGAAAAAATCCAGTTAAAAAGATTATATATTATACATAATATTATGTATGTTAAGTTCAAGAATAGGCAAAACTTATTTATTCTGTATTAGAACAATTCCACAACTGAACCTGGGTGCTAGACTATAGCAGTGCCTCTATGTATGTAAAGTTATTCTAATGGTTTTAGAATATGTCCATACATTCTGACACCTCTTCTTTCTAGAGTTAGAGCCTAATTCCCTTCTGGAAGGTGGGCTGGACTTAGTGACTCACTTCTAATAAACAGAATAGAGGAAGTGACAGCATGCAACTATGGGGATGAAGTCATAAAAAGGCTTTCTCCTCTCTTTTCCTCTCCATGGGTTTCCCAGTCAGGGAAAATGTACATTCTATGTGATGAGAACACTCAAGCAGCTTTCTGGAGAAGACTACATAGCCAGGAACAGAGTTCTCCATTTTATAGCCATGTGAGTGTCTCCTTGGAAGTGGTTGGTTCAGCCCCAGTCAGGCTATCCGGTAATTGCAGCCAGTGCCGGCCACCTGACTGCAAACCACAAAGGAGACCCTGAGTCATCACCACCCAGCTGAGTTGCTCTGAATCCCTGATCTAGAGAACTGGGAGATAATAAATGTTGTTTATTTTAAATCATTAAGTTTTGAACTATCTTTTTTGCACAGATACATATAACTAATATAACTAATATAGCTAACATAACTAATATACTCATGGAGATATGTACCTAATATTTAGGTACCAAATATTTATAACTAATATAGTCATGGAGATATGTACCTAATATTTGTGCACTATTATGTATCATGTACCTTATATCTTACATATTAGTAAATAACTAAAATCTGATGAAAACATAACCAGGAAGTTGACAAGGAAAATGAATAATAAATATATTGAAAAACAGCCATCATTAGAAAAATTTTTAAATGCCATGCAAATATATTACACATTATTTCACATACATTTTTGGTAAATTATTAAAAAGGATAATAATATTCAGTGTTGTCATGGGTTGAAGAAAAATTTTATTTGTAAAACCTTCTATAAGAGAATTTTGTATAAAAATTTTAAATAAATATGCTCTTTAATTCAATAATTCCACTTCTAGGAATGCAAAAAATCTAAGAAAATAATTTGACAAAGATATACATACAAGAAAACATTCTCATAGTGTTATTTATAATAGTAATAACATAAAGCAATTTAAATGTCTAGTAGAAATGTATAGGTAAAATACATTGTGATAATCCATAATATTTAGTCCTATATAACTGTTATAAATGATGGGAGGAAATGCATCTAACTTAGAAAAATATTGTTTTCTTAATAATACTGCTATTCTTTTGTCTATCTTTTAGTTGATTTACAGACTGAAACAGAAGGATTCTAGGAGAATTTCATGCAATTTTTCTTTTTAAAGACAAAGCCAACCAAAGGCACTCATCTCATTCGGTGCCATAGGGCTTGTGAGGGAGTGAGCTGAGCCTGGAACCCAGGGCTGCTGGCTGTTGGTGTGGAGTTATTTTCAGCACATCAAGTTAGTGCTAACCGCAAACATTCTGGAAATTTGTTTTTAATGGAAATGGCCAGTTTGAGCTGCCAGATTGAAAACTACCTATTTGCTGGGTCTTAGGTGACAAAGGAAATACAATGGACAAGAAGAGCTATAGCTTGATTATATTATCAGATAAACCATGTTCAAATTCTATTTTTGCCATTTACTACTTTTGTAACTTTGGCCAAACCACTTCATCTCCCTGAGGCTGTTTCCTTCACCTGTAAAAATAAGATAATAATAGACTTTTCTCAAAATTTGAGGAAGAAATAAAATTATTAACATGATATTTATAATTACCAGGCACCTACCAGATGATTGATCATTGATAATTCCATTAATCACCATCATGGATATGTTTTAAACAACTATTAACATTTCTCCAAGTTGCACAGCACTATGTTGCTTAATAAATGTTGATTGAGAGGTCTTCTAGGGTAATTATTATTTACTAATAGTTGCTTAATGATAGTTATGAGATTGTGCCTATTCTATTCAATTTTGGGCTTCTGTAGAGAAAATATGACAAAAACTTCTTTCGTACAAATTTATTTTTAGCTTTTCTGTATATGTATATTATGAAGATATACAGAATTTGATATATTATTTGAAATGCTTTCTATAGTTTTTAGGATAAAATTGTGTTGGTAATTTTAGGGGATAAAATAATCATTTTACTTTCAAAATGCAGCTGCCAATCACAAATCATAATGTTGTTTTTGATAACAAACGAGTATATGCTTGAAGGGAATTGTACACATAATATGGCTTTTTTCTTCTTCTCCAGGATGTGTTTTTGCAAGTTGCAACAACCATCTATAGAACCGAGTTTAGGCAGAGTCTATCTGTACTAAATTGAAATGATATGGAATTACTTTCAGCTGGTCAAGCTATTTTCAGTACACAAAACAGCATTTCCAACTGGAAAGAAGTAGTAAATGAGCACCTTGCAAATGTTCGTAAACACAATCAACAATTCATTATGATATCAAATATCACAAAGTAGACAGGATCAAAAATAGACACAGGAGGTAATTACAGAAGTGAGCATCAGTTTGTTAAGTCCAAACTTATCTTCCCTGATGCCAATCTCCTTCCTGTTGCTTTTATCAAGAGTAAGTAAAAGGCACCATTCTTTCCTTTCTTCCTTTTCTTTCTAAATTGGATTACCAGTCACAGGACGCTGCCATGGTAAACAGAAAATGTGTGTTTATTTCCATGTTCGCATTCTTTACATTCCTTTTGTATTTTGGTAAGAACAATGGAAGGGAAGTAAGTAATTTTATTTTATCATGAGAATATAATTTTATATCATGTTTCACTTATTTTATAAATTGAGCTTTTTCTGTATTAATTTTTAATACAAAATTACAATGTGCTCTTGTCTACATTGAGTTCCTCAATTGTGTTGGTGTTTTTTGTTTGCTTTTCATGAGGATTGGGAAGGAGGGGGGCTTACATGTGTCCAGATATTTAAAGAGTTATTATTCCGTCTATGATTCCTCCCTGAATTATCAGGAAGTGAGTAAGACTTTTAATTTTTTTGTCTTAGCTTAGCTTGGTCTATTTTTCCTACCTTCCCATGAATCCACTTATTGGTGATCTGGTCCTTCTTGTTAAACTAAGAGCTCTCATTGCTGGTTTCTCTTCATTGTAGATAAATAATATATATCTGTGCATGCTTCTGCTTATGTTGAAAGGGGGAAACTTAGTGGAAAATTTTACCTACTAACTTAGAAACTGGCAAAGTTAATAAAAAATTGACATATTTTTTTTCTTTTATAAGATATTATTTATTTCCATATTAAAATTATCAAAATTACTTAGGTCTTGTTTAATTTATTTCAAATTATTTCCTGTTTCTGATGCTAGTGTAAAAGTTCTTTTTAAATTCCAATTTTAACTTTTTTTTGCTAATACATTGAAATATAATTGTTTGTTTTTTTTATGAACTGACATTATATCACATAACTTGCTACAGTTACTTATTAGTTCTGGAGTTCTGGGTAGTTTTTTTGTTTGTTTGTTTGTTTTATTCCTTAGGATGTTTTTAAACTTAATCACATAGTCTACACATAAAAGTGACTTTTATTCTTTCCTTTCCTATATAAGCACTTCATTTTTCTTTCTTGCTTTAATGCAGTGGCTAAAACATTCACTATAATGTTGAAAGAAATGGTAAGGGCAAACATACTTGCCTTGTTTCTGAACTGCAAGAGTTCTGTAGGTTCCCTTTATAACACTGAAAAAAATTCCTTCCATGACTCATTTGCAGAGTTTTTAACACAAAAATGTTTAATTTTGTCATTCCTTTTTCAGTAAGTGTTAAGATAGCCATATTATTTTGTGTTAATTTGCTAATATTTTGTGTATTATCTATTGCTGCATAATAATATTACCACAAATTTAGCAGCTAAAAAATAATGTATGTAACTTCCAATTTCCGGTTCAGCATGTGAAGAGCTTAGAAGTCATCACTCCATCCTAACAAGTAAAACAAAACTTGAAAGCAAATTGAAAATCAAGAACTCTTATTAGGTATTACAGATAATTGAAGCCACAGGGCAAACCACTAACCCCCAAATTGCAGAGATTGACAGGCAGACATAGAGCATTCCAACCTACTGAGGAGAAATTCATGAGCGGGAATTCTGCAAGAACCAGGATGGGGGTAAGGAAACCTAAACTATAATTGAAGTATTGCTAGAGGCTTGATGTGGACAATCTTAAAATTTAAATCTCCAAGGATGGTGGAAGTCATAATGGGACCCCCACATTTTTGTGAGTTTTATCTCTAGAAGCTATACCATGTTCTGACAATGAAGATTGGAAAATTATTCCCTCATGCTTCCAACAGCGAGAAGGAAAAAGTAACCATTTGGAAATAAACAAAATCATTCTGTTGTTCCTAACAAGGCCTGAACTGAAGAGACACTATTCTACCAGAGCCTAACCTATTGGGGTTTCATCAGAGCGTAACTAACCTAGAATAAGAGAAATACCCAACTCCAGCATGCTCTGGCCTGTCTCACTTAGGTAGGGAAAGCTGAGAAGCACTTGTGAAGCTCACCATCCAGGAAAATAGGCTCACTAAAAGACTGAGACCTAATCATAGGACTATAGAATGCTTCCCCTGCCTCCATAACTTACCACTACATCACTAAACTCCTGTGGAGACAATCTATCAGATACAGAGTTCAAAACACTGGCTATAAGGATGTTCAATGATCTCAGGCAAAATTTCAACAAAGGGATTAAAAAAAAAATAGAGATAGAAAGCATAAAAAATAACCAGTCAGAAATAAAGAATATAATAACTAAACTGAAGAATACATTAGAGGGAATCAACAGTGGATTAGATGAAGCAGAGGATAGAATCAGAGATTTAGAAGACACAATAGCAGAAAACACCCAAAAATAATGGTAAAAAGAAAAAGGAATCCAAGTAAATGAGGATAATTTAAGACTCCTCTGAGACAACGTCAAGCATATGAATATCTGCATCATAGAGGTACAAAAAGGAGAAGATAGAGAACAAGGAATTGAAAACTTATTTAAAACTTATAAATAATGATGGAGAATGTCTGCAACCTGGTGAAACAAATAAATATTCAAGCCCAGGAAGCACAGAGAGTCACAAACAAGATGAACCCAAAGAGGCCCATACCAAGACACATCATAGGCCAACGTCATATTGAAAATGCCAAAAGTTAAAGTCAAAGAAATAATCTTGAAAACAGAAAGAGAAAAGCAGTTAGGGAGCTCCCATATACGGAGCTCCCTATAGTCCTAAGGGAGCTCCCATAGGACTATCAGCTGATTTCTCAACAGAAACTTTGTAGGCCAGAAGGGATTAGCAGTAAATATTCAAAGTGATGAAAAGTAAGCACCTACAACCAAGATTATTGTATCCAGCAAAGATATCATTTAGAATGGAAGGGCAAATAACAAGCTTCCCAGACAAGAAAAAGCTAAAGGAGTTCATTACAATCAAACCAGTATTACAAGCAATCTTAGACAAAGTGCTTTAAGATAAATATATATGTATAAATAATAAAATGGCAATAACTACATATCTATCAATAATTACTTTAAATGTAAATGGATAAAATGCTCTAATCAAAAGACATAGAGTGGCAGAAAGGATAAGAAAACAAGACCATACATATGCTGCCTACAAGAGACTCACTTCAGATCAAAAGACACAGAGACAGAAAGTGAAGAAATGGAAAAAGATATTTCATGAAAATGGAAACATACAAACAAACAATTTAAAAAATCTGAGGTAACAATACTTATACCAGACAAAATAGACTTTAAAACAAAGCCTATAACAAGAGACCAAAAAGGACGCCATAATCCCACTTCTAGGTATTTATCCAAAGAAATAAAAAATACTTTGAAGGGACATTTGTATCCATACATTCATCATAGCATTATTTATGATAGTCAAGATATGAAGTCAACTTGTGTGTCCCTGAATGGATGCATGATAAAGGGGAGGTGGCTCATATATATAATGGACTATTACTCAGCAATAAAAAAGAGTTAAATCTTGCCGTCTGCACCAACATGGATGGACCTATAGTGTACTGTGCTGAGTGTAGTAAGTCAGACAAAGGAGAACAAATGTCACATAATTTTACTTATACATGGAATCTAAATAACAGCAACTCCACCCCAACAACAACAGCAAAAAATAAAACAGAAACATATTCATACATACAGAGAACATTTTCATGGTTGCCAGATGGGAGGGGGGTTGGAGTGGGTGAAAAGGGAGAAGGGATTAAGAAGTACAAATTGATTGTTACACAGTAGTCATGGGGATGTAGGGTATAGCATAAGGAGTATAGTCAATAATAATATAATATCTATGTATGGTGTCACATGGGTACTAGATTTATCAGGATGATTGATGGGAGGGGAAAGGTGTAAAAGGTGAAGGGATTAAGAAGTACAAATTGGTAGTTACAAAATAGTCATGGAGATGTAAAGTAAAACATAAGGAATATAGTCAATATTATGGTGATAATTACTCATATGTATTGTGCCAGGTGCATACTAGACTAGTCAAGGAGATCACTACTTAAATTATATAAATGTTTATCCACTATGCTATACACCTGAAATTAATATAAAATAATATTGAATGCCAACTGTAATTGAGAATTTAAAAAAGGGGTGGAAAGTATAGAGGGATAAGAATTCAAGTTTCCAGGTATAAAACAAGTAAGTCATGAGTATGTAATATACAGCAAAGGGAATATACTCAATAATATTGTGATAATGTGGTACGGTGTCAGATGGTTGCTGGACTTATTATGGTGATCACTTCTTTAGATATGTAAATGTTGAATAACTATGTGTACCCTAAAACTAATATAATATTGTATGTTAGTTGTATTTTAATAAAAATAGTTAAAAATTACAGATAGATTTTGGGTCTACATAACAAGCAAATAATACAACTCTTAGAAGATAATATGGAAGAATATCTTCATGACTTTGAAGTAGGGAAAGTCTTCTTAAGCAGGGCACAAAAAATAAACTGATAAATTTTATCACAACAATATATTACAATATTGTTACTCCTAAGTAACCATTAAAAGGATGAAAGTCAAGACAATAGAGGAGTGGTGATATTTCTAGGGGTGAGGTAGAAATCTTAGACAAGTGAGGTAAATATTCATTTTCATAGGCAGAAGTTAATAGATAGTATTTAATGTTGATATATCGTTAAATCACAAAACATTAAAACACAGAAGCACATAATAGATCACTGTTTCTGGAAGTAGGACTGGAACTGTGGATGACTGGGAAAGAAATGGAGAAAAGAACTATTGATTTTCACTGTAATCCCTCTATATTATTTTATCGGTTAATTATATACATGTATCACTTTGATTTTTATTTTTTAAAGATATACACATGTATATATGTATCCAGAAGCTGCATTATTTTCATCACAATGTTCAACATATATATGAACATTGAAATATATATATATGTGTATATCAATATATATCCATATCTAGAAGCTGCATTGTTACCATGTATATATAGATATATACAGATATATCTCTATATCTATCTATATATACATAATTTCAATGGGAACAAATTTAATAAGCTGAATATATAAAAAGGTGAATTTTACCACAAAATTCTTACAGAAAACATGGTAAGCCACTGCTTTCAACATTATAATAATCAAAAAACTAATTTATATATAAATCTAAATTTTAAGGGGCAAAACGCTTATACTCTGGAATAGGGCAATGTCATTGGACATTATAATCTTGCAATTTTAAACAATGAAGAAAGCTGTTTTAACAATCATCATGATGAGACAGTTTGTTTTGCTTATGAGAAAATATTTAGCATTTTCTTTCTCTCCTTCCCCTGTTAAGGTTGAGATGACAAAGTAATTAATCAGCATAATGTGTCAGTATAAATTGGATATGTTCCCAAATCTATTTATGCATTGTATTTATTATTATAATTGTATAGTTATTATATAAATTAATGAGATATGAGTGTGAACATAGATATTTATATTCATGACATTAATTGCCTTGTAAATGCTACAAAGGTAAAACAAATATGATTGAATTCCAATAGGCCAGACTGAAGAATTAGTGTGGATAGAAATCATAAAAAAGAAATGTTTTCTTCATCCAAACGGTGCTTTTAAGTTCTCACTCCTTTATTAAAAACCTGAAAAATTTTGGATGATACACTGTGCCTATCATTTATACAATAAAAATCACACAGCCCAATTTTCAGCAAACTCGTATAAGAAAACTCTTGGCCCTAAAGTGAAAATTAAGGAATGAAATTACTATCATACGTCTTAAATGCTAATAAAATGTCTAAGCTACATATATATATATATATGTATATATGTATATATAAATATATATTTATTTATATATATTTATTTATATATATTTAAATTTTCACTTAAATATATATATACATATATATACATATATACATATATATGTGTGTGTGTATATATATATATATATATATATATATATATATATATTTAAATTTTCACTTAAATTAAGCTTTTAAGAAAAGCAATCAATTGTGGGGTGACTATTTAGCTCAACTTGTTGGAGCGTGGTGCTAGTAATACCAAGGTTGGCGGTTCGATTCCTGCGTGAGCTGTGCCCTCCTTAAAAAAAAAAAAAAAAAGAAAGATAGCAATCAATTGCTCATTCTCACTGCATCAGACTGATGTTTTATACTGTAATGCTTTTAATGAAACATTCAACATATTTCTCTGTCCTTTCTTCATTTCTCACCCATTTTTTTGTTTTATTTTTGTATAGATTTACATTCCTAACCTTCAGTTCCCTTTGAGGGAAGCAACTCTCTTATCAAATTACAGCTTTCACAGAATTTTGCATTTAAAAGTTATTCAATAAATGATGAGTAAGTGATAACTATTTGTAAGATGTCAGTCTCTTTAGTTAAGAAGGAAAACAGAACTGTGAACATCCATTGTCCAATCCAAGTTTCTTGGAGTGTCACAATCAGTGAGTACACAAGGACTCTCAAATGATATTCTAAGCATTGAAATAGATGTTTAAAGACACAACAAGTGATTCACACTACAGAAAGGATATGGGCAAATAGATCAATAATTATATAGTATGAACTTGGTGATTAAAAAACATATAGGTTGAAATGTACTAAGCTCATAGGCAAGACCATTGATTAATTCATGTGAGGATTAAGGGAGATTTCCTAGCAGAATTAATGTGTAATCATATTTTGGGACAAATGGTTTGAAGACATGGAATGTAAGGTACGGACGTACAGAAACAAGAGAGAAACAAGACATGGAAAAAAAAATAGAGCTGGAAAACAAGTGCATGTCATACTCGAGGAATTAAAAGTAGTTTAGTAAAATTATATCATACTCTACTTATCAAAACAACATCAGAAACTAGATCAAGAATCACAAGATCTAGAGTTTTTAGATTATCCTAAAATAAAAATCCTTGTAAAAGTTTCAACAAAATTTTTGTTTAAGAAAGATCACTTTATTCGGTAATTACAGGCTATGAGACTACAGTATGCATTGATATATGATACCCCATACCAGCTTTAATTGTCCTAGTTTAACACTACTCATTATGATATTTTTGTGTGTATGTGTTTATAATGAAGTCGTGAAAGATAACCCTGCATCTTGTACTACCTGAGAAGCTTTTTTCCCCAAAGTGTATAGATATTCAAAGGAAATCTTTTTTTCTGGAATAAACATTATATTTTAAGGTCAAAGATGAAGGAATTAGGAAAAGAAAAACAATAAATAACTTGTTTTATCCATTATGTAACAGGTATGGACCACATGCCCAAATGTAAAATGTCAAACTATAAAACTCCTGGAAGATAACATAGAAGAAAGCCTACATGACCTAGGTATGGAGATGACTTTTTAGATACAACAAAGTTATCACCCATAAAAGATATAATTGATAAGCTGGTCTTCATTAAAATTTAAAATTTCTGCACCTCAAAAGACAATGTCAAGAGAATTAAAAGACAAGCCACAGACTGGGTGGGAATATTTTCAAGACACATCTGACAAAGGACTATTATACAAAAACATACAAAGAACTCCTAACATTCAACAATAAGGAAACAAACAACGTTATTTTTTAAAAAATGGGCCAAATACCTTAATAGACATCTCATGGAAGAAGATATACAGATGACAGCAAATATGCATATGAAATGAATATGCAAGTATGCATATGAAATCTTATGCTATCTGGGACATGCAAATTAAAATAACAATGAGATACCTCTACACACCTATTAGAATACCCAAGCCCAGAACACTGATAACACCAGTGCTGATGAGGATATGGGGCATATCATATGAGGATATCATTGTTGATAGGAATGCAAAATGATACAGCCCCTTAGGAAGGCAGTTTGGTGGTTTCTCAAAAAAAAAACATACTTTCGTCATAATCATGAGCCCATGGGATACACACAAGTGATCCAATGTGATGAAAGGTACATCTTAATCTTAAATAAGATTCATCAGGAAACCACTACTGTTCTTATTTTACCAAATATTTTATCAATATTTTATAAAAATATTCTTATTTTATCTAGTGTCTCTAAAATAATTGCATTTGTTTGTAAGCAATATGTTTATAAACAGACATGCTTCAGTTAAAAAGGGGGAAACCCTAATACGAGTATATTTCACACTTCAGATCACACATAACCTATAATACTTGAGCGAATTGTGACCAACAATAAAATTAAATAGAGTAGATTAGCAAAGGAAAGGAAATATCAAAGTACTCCCTACGTGCTATTATCTTGTAATTCTTTCACTTGAATTATATGTGTCTGTTTTTATGTGTCAGGATGTAAAATGTATCTCTTACTGTAGGTTGTGGTCAAAAAATTTGAAAGCCACTGCGCTGCCTGTGGCAGCAAAATGTCTGAGACTTAAATAATAGTGTGATCACAAAATCTGTTGATGATAGGCAGACTTGACAAACTTATGCTCTGGTGAGTGACTGTTACTATCTATAAACATTCATAAATTAAAAGTTCTTAAGCAGTAGAATTTGTGCAACCCCAATGAGCCAGACTTCAACCGCTCTAGTATGTGTCAGCAGAATTCTAACCCCTCTCTAGTATTTCAGCTTGTCCTCAATGTAAGAAACACAACAATCTGGTTGGGAATTTGAGAGACACTTTTATGAGATTTTTTTTTCATCCTTTTTTTATAACATGGATTTCCCTTTTCCCTCTCACTGACTCAGCAAGAAAATAATAGCCACTTTACTTTCTGTCTTCCTTCTTCCTCAAATAAAATTTAGGCCTCCATTAAACCACCTTCCCATCATTGTCTGTTTTGACTTTTGATTTCTACTCTTACTGACCATCCATTTTCTAATAACATGGTCTCAAAAAAATACGTATCAGAGAGAGGCTTGATGGAAATTTACCTTTTAGCCTACTCATCCCTTACGTTTAGTAGTGTGTGCAGAATACTGTTTTTTAACTGCAACTAAAGCAATATGTGGTTGTGATCTTTGTATGTACAACTGTCAGCAGTTTAATTATTTTACTTGTTATCAGTGGTATTTATTATCGGTAATAGTGGACCCAATTGCAAGTCTAATGTGGACCTTAATGTGGATGACAAATGGGCTACCCTCCTTTATTCTGAAAGCTGAGAGTGAATTTACTGAAGTTTGGATGATATAAGACTCTTAAGAAGTTTGTATAGTGAGAAGTTTCCCCATCCCCCTATGTACCTTAATAGGAGCTTCTTGTCAAAAATAGTGACAACATGTTTCCATCGATGCCTCATAAAACTGTGATACTGAGCTCATGCTTATTTGACTGTTACGGAGGACATTAAATCATGGTGAGTAATTGGTTTGGGTGACAAATGAGTCTATCTTACCCTCTCCCTCCCTTCCCCTCAAATTTTGTTCTACTCAATCTTTCCCAACACCCCTTTTCCAGTTGTGATCATCAATGGACTAATAGAGAATTCCATTTATATACAACAGAATTTTCACTTTTGGTCAAGTGGCTTTTCAACCTTTTACAGCTCCATGGGCAGTTCAGATCCATGTGTCCCCAACACTTTAATTTTTCTGCTGCTTGGGACTCACGGAGTCTGAAACATAGTCTCTCAGTTTGGAGATACTAAAATTTCTTAGGATGGCATTTTACAGCATGATCCCTTTATTATTAATCATCCAATATTGCCTACTCTTAACAACAGGTTTTCAAAGACAGTATTTTTTTAGATCTAAAAGTAGCTCTGACTAATTTATACCCTTTAATACATAGTAGGTCTAGCTTTAAACTTTCCATTTTTATAAGTAAGAAAATGTTGAGTATCAATATTTTCTACCTTTTTTCATAATTTGTTCACCTGCATGAAAAGATTTATGAAAGAGCCTACATACTGTGCTAGATTAAATTGAAAAAAAATTAATTAAAATACACCTGTTCTCACCAGTCTGCCAGAAACTATCATTTGAAATGGTATTTTTCCAGATCAGGCTACTGTCCTAATTTTAGAAATAAGACAAATCTAATATTTTACCCACATCTATTGTTTTGGAAATCTAATAAATCACCCTGTCAAAACCACATCTAGTGTAATGTCATAATGATATTTTTGAAAGTTCAGAAGAACTTTCAACCAGCAAAAAAAAAAAAAAAAAAAGAATCAAATGATTTCAGAATGCTTATTGATTTTCAGGAAATATTCATACTATATATGACACATATGAATCACAAAATAATATTAGGCATAAAGTATAAATTATTTTTAAAATAGTTTGTAAAATAAAAATACACTTTCCTTTTTATCTGAAACTGTAGATAACCTCTACAGACTTATGTAATTAATCCAGCGAATTTTAAAGACAATGGAGCTTTCCATGTAATTTTCTAGAACACTGCTACATGGCCACAGAGTGACAGTTATATCAGGGATATTCACCGATTGAGTATTAATTAACTGAGAATCAAAATAATTCAATGAGAAATGCAGTCTAGGAATTTTGATCTTATTCTTTCTGACAAATATAAAGAATCTTAGGGTTTGCAAGTTTGCACTGGAAAAACAGGGGAAACTACAAAGCATACTCTAAACACAGTCTAAAGTGGGCAGGGGAGAAGGTGGTCTTTGAGATCCGTCAGGATAATTGGTGATGCACTAATTTAATCTTTGGGAAGTTGTATTATGGCTGTGACAATTAAACAACAGCCTCCCCTCTTGGGATTGCCCAATATCACTTCACCACCTCTATCCCTCAAATCGTAACATAGAAAGACAATATTTCACCATTTATAATTTTTGATACCATACATTTTTTACTAGTCAAAATATTTAGTAGAGTCTGTTATTAGTCCATTGCTTCCTTCGTGCACTATTCTCCGAGGGAAGTTTCATCCATTTTACTGCCTATGAATCACTTACATGCAGATGCCTTCTGACTTTTCTGTATTAGCCCAGGCCAGTCCGCTGAGCTTCCAGGTGGATATCTCATCAGCACGCCCTACAAGTATCTCAAATTCAATATATTCAAACCAGAACTAACTGTCTTCTTTCTAAACCTGCTCCTCCTTCAATATTCTCTTTTTCCATTAGTGAAATTGTAGTCTACACAGTCACCTATGCTAGAAAATGGAGGGATTATTGGCTCTTCCTCTTAACCTCTAATGCAAAAATTAATTAGGTCTCAATATTTCTTATATCTGACCTTTTATCTTTATGTCTTTCATTTATTCAGCAAATGTTTAATAAGTGTCTATCATATGTGAGCCACTCTTCTAAAGTTGAGTTTACTTTAAACAACAAAATATAAAAAACAAAACAAAACAAAACAAAAACACTTGCTGCCCTTCTGGAGTTTACATTCCCATTGGAGGAGGTAGAAAATAGACTACAAATATAATGCATTAATTATCAGAGGCTGGTATGTGCAACAGATTAACATAAATAGAACAGGATAACGTGGATCAGAAATGTAGAGTGGATTAAACCTTCAAATGGGCTGATCGGGGTTGACTTTATTGATGAAGAAATATTTGAGCAAAGACTTAATGAATGTATAAAATAAATATTTTTTTTTAAAAAAAAGAGAATGTATAAGAGTTAATCAAGAACATATGGGAGAAAGGGTGCCCGAGAGTGATGCAGCCAAGTCAGAGCATACGTGGCGGTTTGAAGACTAGCAAGACCAGTGAAGCTGGAGATCATGGCCTTAGACAAGGTCATACTTGTTTCTTTTAAATATTCCCTTTCCAGTGGTGTCTGTCTCTACTCTACCTTTCAACAGCCTTGAAAGTTATTAATATTTCTCTACAACTCAAATTTCCACGATTCTCCCCTATTTAAAATCTTAATGGCTACACAGACAACAAGATGCAGTTACACTTTTAACTGGTGTATAAAGGTTTCCATGATCTGGTTTGCGTTTACTTCTCTAGGTGTATCTCATTCTGCTTCCTATCTACTTGATGTTAAACAATACCCAACAATTTACAGTTTCATAGATACCAATTTTTGCCTCCATAACTTTGTGTTGTGCCTTCTATGTGGACTTCCTATTTGTCTTTCATCTGGCTAAATACTACTCATCACATTTCATCCCTTTCCACAGCCCGATATACATTAAATTTAGTACATCTCCTTTTTTTCGATGCATATCTTTAGTACTGCTTTTATTAACTATATTATAAATACATTTCTATATGTATGTTTTTTTGTTAGATCTTATCTGAGCTCCTTAAATGTAAAGAATGTATGCCTTCTACAAAATAGATGTCCAGTAAATATGGATTGAATAGATGGATGATTACTATCATGTCTAAATTGCTATGGAGAGATTTCAGTTCAACTTTAAGGTGAACTTTCAAATGTTTCCTATTGTTTTAAGGTACAATTCCAGTTTCTTTACCTCAATATAAAGGGCCTCAATATATCAGCCCTATAAGGCTTTCTAAATTTTATGTGTGTGTGTAATCATTCATCTGTTCAGGCCTTTTTATTTTTTACTGAGCATCTACTACACAAAACACATACAATCTTTGTGCTTAAGGAGCTCAGAACTTAATAGAAGATTTCGTATATACAAATATACATATATACATATATATATAGTCTGACAATTACATTAGTGAACTTGTTGCAATGATGTTGCTAAACTTTTTTGATATCAGCAGGATTATTCATTATGAATTTGTACCAACTTGACAGTTAACGAAGTTTACTATTTGGAAGTGCTGAAAAGGTTGTGTGAAAAAGTTAGATGACCTGAACTTTCTGCAAACAATTCATAGCTTTTGCATCACAAGATGGCGCTGTCTATGAGGGAGTTTTTAGTCAGTAAACAAATAACTGTATTGGAACACCCTCCCTACTCACCTGATAAGGCCCCCAATGACTTCTTTCTTTACTCAAAGATAAATATTAAAGGATGGCATTGTGATGACATTCAGGACATCAAGGATAATAACGATAACAGGTCTGATGGCCATTCCAGAAAAAGAGTTCCAAGATTGTTTTGAAGGGTAGATTAGGCACTTGGGTCGGTGCACAGCTTGCCAAAGGGAATAATTCAAAGGTGACCATAGTGATATTCAGTAATGAGGTATGTAGCACTTTTTCTAGGATGAGTTTGCGAACTTAATTGTCATATATAGATAGATATAAATAGGTATAGGTACAGATACACATACACCTACACCTCCATGCACAGATACAGATATATATATCTATATATGATGAGGATGCCAAAAAATGTATACATAAGACTTGTATTCATCTTTTGTTATCGTTCTATATTATTACGTTTTTTTTTTTTTTTGCTGTGCGATTTTTTTTTTTTGAGTATTACATTTTTTAAACAGTTTTTTCCTTTCTTAAAATGTGTATACATTTTTCGGCACCCTCTGTATATACTGTGTGTATGTGTATATGTATTTCATTTATAAATGCAGCCTCTTTTTAACACAACTTCAGAAGTTGATTGATTCAGGTTCTTGTTTTTCCCACAAACACATTGTTCTCATTACAGCCTCCAAAACTCTGCCTTAGTATTCCCTTATTCTTTTTCTTAGAAGTTCTGAGCTTTTTCCCTCTAAATTTTATCTGTCTTACAAATACAGTTGAAGCTCTGCTTCTAGACTGAGCTCTCTTGATTACTCATATCCTAATGAGGTTTGATATTTATCTTATGTATTGGCTGTAGATTCTCTTGATTTTAACGCATGAGAAGGCAAGGAGTATATATTATAGTTATTTTATACTTCATACTATCATCAGAGTGAGTATTTGCTCATGACCTTTGGGATGTCTAATACTAGAATGAGCTAGAGAGATCTATGGGTCATTTGTATTTGGAGATGATTAATTAAAGTATAAACAATTATTTTCCAAAGCCAGTTTGGCATTCAGCTCTGTATAAGAAGAAAAATGAACAAAATACTTCAATGAATACAATTTTAATTTCAAGATTCTAACTAGAATCTTCAAAACAAAAGAAAGGAAATGAGCACATCTTAAAACGAAGAGAAAAATCAATGAGAAGAAAATGGTCACATGGTTCTGATTGTGCCATCATGGAAGATAATTTCATTTCTTTTCTATTTTCCCCATGTGTTCAGCAATTCTAAGGTTTAGCTCTCTTCTGACTAATTGTAATTGCTTAGTCTTGATTCATGGTTATAAAGAGAAACTATGCAGGGATTTAATCTTGATTTGAAACTTTTATATTTACATTCTCTTTTCTTTTTCTCCTGACCTTTTCTCTGGCAAGTAGAATACTCTCCGTACCCTGATATCCCACAATTTTCCTCGAGAATACTGGAGTCTTTGCATTATATGTAGAAAAACAAATAAATCAGTGGGATATTGGAACACATATCTCCAAGAGAAACATTGTTATGTACAATAAACATATAAAGAAAGACCTACTGATCTAGAACCCAGTTAGCTAATTTGCAGAAGTGTTTAAAAAGCTAGCTCCTCTTTCAAATATTATTATGGATCTAATTGTTTTAGAAACTATGAGGATAACAATGAGAAAATTCTTTCTACCAAGTAAATATTGCTAATATCTATTTCATTTTGTAGGAGCAAAGCTTCATAATCTTACATTTTCAGATGTCAAACACATATTTTGTGCCCTTTTACCATTATTATAGAGAGAATTCATGTTAATGACTACATGTTTTTATTAATTGATTAATTTACCTTGAAGAATTTTAAGACATGGTGTTCTCTGTCTCTTGTGGTTTTCAGTAGTTTACAATGGATGCCTCTCAATAAGTCAGTCTACTCACTTAATCTGCTGCAGATCTGAGTGTCACCCATAGGATTAGTTTTAAAATTAAACAGTCACCAACACTGTGATTTGGAGCCAGGTCATTGCTCTGTACAATGTGACTGCCCTCACACAAATACTGGATGTTGAAAATTTACCAAGGGAGGTAGTGTGGCCCAGAAGTCAGCATACAGGCTCTCACAGTAGGGCTTGGGGTACACTCTCAGTCTTATGTTGACTATCTTTTTGCTTCACTTTTCCTATCTGTAAAAGAGAATGATAAAACATACTCCTGAGGGTCCAAGATTAAATGAAACAATGCACATAACCTACTTATGATTATGCCTGGTCAAGAGTACATGTTTTAAAAATTTAGCTATTGTCATGATCACATACTATTCATCATGTTGACTTATTCTATCTATTCCCTGGAGAGGATGTAGCTGCATCTGGTGAAGACGAAGTCTTAAACAAATTCACATAAAAGTGTTAATTTCTTACTCAATGAAAGAACATGTGGATTAACTTCACATACTGTAAAGTGCTCTGTAAAAAACAGAGAAGTGGGTAACTAGCATTTTAAAGGCAATGTGAGAACAGCAATGGTATAAGGGGAATGGCAGAAAAAGAGTGAAGGAAAAGTCGGTTATTCCGTACCTTTTCTCAATGCCTTCCTTTATCATGTATTAGAGAATATACTCTAAATTCATTACTGTATGATTTTTCAATGAAAGAAGGACCATGAGAGATTACTCACCACACAGGGTGAGTTGAACAAATCCAGGCCAGTGAGCCAGCCCTGCACACAGGCAGAGGGGACTGCTAGCCTTGGAACATTGTGATTAGACAGTGAAGTGTGCCTAGGAGTACATGCATGTGAACCAAGGGAGCCAGAACATTGAAAGTTTTAACATCTGGGAGCAACTGTTTGTTATCAACAGAATAAAAGTGGGATTGGCAATATGAACCTTCCATTGATATGCTCCCCAACCCCAACCCTCAACCCTGTATAATGGAGGTCAGGCCTGATGTGGACAACATTTGTAAGTGCCTAGCTCCACTATAAATATAGCCAGGTAGTTCTAGAACTATTTACAGAGGTAAAACCTGGGGTGGAAGAATTGAGGGGCTTGGATCTATTGTAGTTTTGTCTTAAAGTATATACTACTTCATTTGTCTCTCTAGTGTGAAAAAAAAATCACTTATTTCCATTTAGTTCCCCTCCCCCAACGTGTCTTTCTGCAGGATGTTGTGAGCTCCTGAAAGGCAATAATCATGTCATAATTATTTCTTTTATTACTAGTACCTTGCACAAAATAAAATAAAATGAGAAAAGCACATATTAGCTGCTCAATTGTTATTTTTAGTATGTAAATTAATAAAACAAGTCATGCAAAAGGTTGTCTTTGGCATTTCCTCCAGAGGTACATAGGGGTTGAAATATAACACAGTGCTTAGAAATGGGGTCCTAGTTCAGATTTCACAAATTAAAATCCTTAGCAAGTCTCTGTTCTTCTATCGTGAGACTGAAGCTGGGGACTTTCAAAACAAGATGTTCATTACAAATCCTCTAACATTTCTACTTAAATATGAGAAGATTCCAGATGCTATCTTAAGGCAACATTATTATCTTCCTTTCCAAGAGAATCAGAATAGACTCCAAACATATTATAAACCCGAGTAAGAGACAATTTTCCTGCAAAGAACAAGTCAAATATTTTTATAAATGATAAAATATTTAATAAGATACTATTTCCTAGGGAATTTTTTTTGTTATTTCACTGTGAGTACTACATAGTAAATATCTTAAGCAAACATACTGTCAGACTGTATAATAAAATATATATAATAAAATTATATTAATCTAAAATATTCTTATGCAAAGCCTGATAACTAACCTGTATAATTATGCACTGTAATATATTTAGCTGTATTTTGAGTTCATTAAACAAAGTGAATTATTGTAACACTTTTATAGGTATGCACAGCAAATTGCATTATGTTGACAATATATGTATTTGGATACCTGATCTCTCATTGAATTTGAGTCATTTCAGTCAGGGAGTTTCACCATAAAGTTAGTATCATTGACACTACATCAATTGTATTGTGATGTATTATTCATAAACAATAAAGTTGAATACAACAGCTTCAACTTTTTGTCTTGTAGAAATGTTATCTAAGTATATTTTGCTGTATATAAAGAGACAAGTATCTTGCTGATTGTTTTAAATGGCTGTCATTCTAAGAGCTACTCAGCCAAGCTATTTATACTTGTGGACTGGGAATCATATCGGTCTTTGAACACATGGTTAACCTTAAAGTCTGCTTAGCATCTCTAAAAATAAAAGTTGTTATTTGATAATTTATCATTTAAATTATAATGTTATCAAAAATGTATGATCAAATAGAAGTACATATGTATATCAGCATACCTTTAATTAAAAAAAAAAAAGGAAGAAAAAAAAACAGCAGGCTTAGATCCAATCAAGACATTATAAGAATCTGGATATTTCATGTTTGTTTTCCTAGTTCATCTTTCACGCAAACATCTCTTGAGTCTTATAGGAAATTTATAGAAATCAAAAATTCTGTATTTTTTCCCCATTACAAAAACATTTTCGGAAAGTGGACAACAGGAAAAAAAATGTCCAGGAATCCATATTTTACTATGGATTTTAATCATATTTAATTTCTTCCTTACTGTGCCCCAGATAGATATTGTTGAAATTTAGTGCAGAAATTCTACAAGTATTAAATATCCTTCTTTCATTGGAGTCCAGCTTTTCTTCCTCTCTTCCTCTCTCCTTTCCTTTCACTCTCCCTCTTTTCCGCTCTCCCTTCCTTTCTTCCTTTCTCTTCTTTTTCCTTCCTTTCTTTTTTTCATACTATATATTCTAGCACATCATTAAATATTTTTAACCCTTAAGCTAGGAAATTTAAAGGCCTCACTTGACAAATTTCTAGCCCCAAAGCAACAACTTTCTCTTGAGTTGAAAATTGTATTTGTGACCATCTAAGGCAGTGTTTCCAAAAACTCCAGATTATAAAAATTACCTAGGGATATAATCAATACAGAGATATCCAGGATCAAAGAAAAGAAACTTTAAATAAACTCCCTAGATGATTTTTTTTTATTACAAAATTTTGAGAAACACTAATCTAAACCCATCTCTCACTGGATGCTATTTCTTCTCATAGCAATTCTGACACATGGTTGTACAACAAACACCAGCTACAGTACAGTGATAAATACTTAAGAAAAAGCCTATTTCACTGTTTGACAATGCTAATTATAGAAATACAGTCTTCTTGTATTATTTTTAAATATGTTTCCTGTTCTATAGGTTATAGTTTTATCATGGATACACATTGCTGTCATAAAAAAATAGATGAATTATAGGAAAAATAAAAAGTGCTCTAATATATATGATTTGACATGAGCAGGTTCCTGCCAGCAGGAAAGCAATGGAAATGGGATCAAGTCTTCCTAGCAAAAGAAATTAACCAACAGGAGCCTGACAACTGCAGGCTTATTTTAAGTGTGTAGTGATATGTTTTGAAGGTTATTAAGATGTAATGTCTTATTCATCTAGAAACTTAAATGTTTCTCCCTGAGAAAAATCTTTAAGAAAGTTACAAATTGTTGTTACAAGTAACAGGTGAATTGACAGAAAATGTTGCTACTATCACATGATTTTAATCAGAAAACTTAGATTTAAATTCCAATTAAGACACACATTAATTTTGCCACTTAGGGTAGATGATTTATCCCCTCTGAGAATTAGTTTTTCATGTATGATATATAATAAGGAAAGTCTGACATGATTATAATAAAAATTAAAGGTGAAAATGATCCTAAATTGTGTAGTTCTATAAATATATAAAATATTAAGAAATTTCACTAAAATGATAAGTGAACTCTGACTCTGATAGAATTCTGTCTTCAATTAATTGAAAGAAAAAAAAAAGAAAGAAAAAAAAGCTCAACAATTTATTGCCATGCATGTATCTCAAATTACACATCTCTGGAATTCATGGCTAGGACACTTGAAATGTTATTTCACCATCAGCAGATTTCTCTTTTGTTCCTGATTAGGTTTCACATATTAATTGGGATGTAAGAATAGAGATAAGGAAACCAGAGTGAGAAAAGACTGTCTTTTAAAAGCCAAGTCAGACATCCCTTCTTTACACTAGCCATGCTAGACAATGCAACTATAAGGAACATTACTGTTTTATGAATTTAAAAGGCAATGTAGGAAACTGAATGAATTAATGAAACCTCAAAAGTCAATCTTAAGTAGATTCTACTAAAGGTAATGTAATCAGGACAACTGTTTTATTATTTTATTGTACTTTTTGTGTTTTTATTGTATTGAACAAATCTTTTTTAGGAGACAAATTGAATGTTTAATTTCCTCTTTATACACAATATATCTGTGTATATATTCAGGACCATACTTCAGCATTTGTTTTTAATGGAAGAAAAAAGAAATGGGACCTACAAAAACATTAAGCACTAGTTCTGACATTGTCTAAGTGTTGATTCCTGATGAAGATACAACATCCAAGAATCTTTTAGCTTATCTTAAAATGAGGAAGGAGAGTCAATGATCACTGAAAGATGCATCTAGTTTCAACCGTGAAATGATTTGTATATGCAATTTTATTTAAGGAAAACATTTAAAAATATAAACAATTTGAACACTAAAGTAAAACCAAAGAAAGACACAAAATAAATGTGGATATGAGTTCTCATGTTAAATATTCATTCAAGAAAATGGCAGAAAAATAGATTAGATAAAATTTCTAATTTAATATTAGAAAAAATGACATTAATTTTTTAAAAATGTTATTTCATTACTATTGTTCCAGATAAAATGTTTTTACTTTTGACCTAATCTCAACATTTTAAATTTAGTAAAACAGATAAATTGGGTGGTGTTTTGAATCAACTTGGGCTTTTAAAATATTTTTAATATATGTAAAAGAGAAGTTTAAACTCTACATTATGTATCTTACTTTTAAACATGTTATTTAATATTGGTGAGGGACCTGAAAAATATGAAGAGACTCAAATTAATTTTCCGAGCACTTTCTATTCAAGGTTCCAGGAAAGGAAGAAGTGTGATTCAAAATTTAATGTACTTATTCAACAAATACTGAATGAGTTGCTCATACATTCCAGAGAAGAGTAATCCATAGCAAAACTTCTATGTAAGTGTTGTAAAAGAGATATGAATGTTTATTTCTGTAAGAAAATGAAATCAGATTGATTCCAACTATAAATCTCTGGAAAAGTTTTGAAAGGAAGCGACTTAATGTATTTGTTCATCCCCAGGGAACTCAACAATATCATACTCAATTGAGAATGTAAATGAAAAAAAATAATGAGTTCATAGAGATATAGATCCTTTGGAGATCCTTAATTTCAGAGTCTATATGAATAATATAATTGAAATTTTCCAAATCAACTAGCTTACTAGAGATTCATTTCACAGCAACTCTGTACGTTTCAAAACTATTTCAATTTTTTGATTAGAATGTAATATAAATGAAATTTTCGCTAGGAAAGTTTTGTGGAAGAGGTGGCAATTTTCTTAGTTATGAAATTATTATATTTTTATATTATTGATTGGTTTGGCTTTTCTGATTGTTTTTCAATTATCTACAAATGCCTTTATAAGCATATAAACTTCAAATTTTACTGAGCTATATGCTGTCCTGGATAAGTAAAATGGTGCATTTAACATTCAAACAATGGTTTTACAATGTCACTCCTCATTATGTTAATTGAAGGCATTTTCCAACAAATTTGCCTCTATACTCTGTGAGAATGAGCTGGTTGAAAGATATTGGAAGATTCATACTTGTAATTAATTTCTATGTCATTCAAAAATTGAATTCCATGAAATAAACCATGAAAAGAGTGTTTTTATTTTTAGCCTTCTTTTGCTAATAATTCAGCTACTACAGAAAATGGACAAAGACAAGATTTCATTTCTATTTTCTTGTCACTGAACATATATTGTTTCATTTTGGAGCTTTCCTAAATGAACTCTAGTAGTACCAATCTATGTTCAGGTAATTTGCGAAGGCAGTATTTTACCTGTTATTAAAAAAATCAGATGGGGGACTTAGTTATATTTCACTATATCAACTTTTAAGTTGATTGTGTCAATTCGCTTTCTTAAATTTCTGAGGCAGTCTCTGGTGACATTTCACTACTTAAAATCTCTCTCTTTTTTTTTTTTTCTTGAGTTCATGATTCATACAGCTCAAGTGTAACAACCCAAAAGTTAATTTCAGAAAGAAGGATTTACTTTTATATTCAGTGATTTAAAGATTTAATTTATCTGTGAACATTTATTGAGCACTTAATATACAGTGTACTTTTAACATCTTTCATCTCATTGTACTTTTCAGAAAATGATAGTCACATTTCTTCTTAAGTGTTTAAATTATTCTTACTTGTTGCTTAAATATCGGGTCATAAAGAATTAATGGAAAATAGAAGGAGATGAAAAGTATAATGAGTACAAAGAGAAAAGTAATTTTTGATGCTTTCCATTTTGAAATTCCCTAGGGGTAGTCTGTCACTGGGTTGTCATTTTTCTTCTAAAATGTCTCTCTGATATATCTTTTCTTCTCAATTCTGGCTAGTAAGACTGAAGCCTAGACAGATTTTCATCACTTTGTGCTTGAAATACTACAACAGCTCTTTAACTGAGTAGTCTGCCTCTATTCATTCTTTCTCTAATTCACCCTTTCACTGTAATAGTCTTTCTGAAATATCACTATTGTTATGTCACTCTTCTGCTCAGGAAACTCCTAGAATCTATTGCCTTCTTTATGAAGACCAAATTCTCCTACCTGGCGTTAAAGGTCACTCATAATTTTGTGCTTTTCTACTAATGAGGCTTTATTTCCTACTTTTCCCCAGTCCACATGCTCTGTTCCTGTCAGACTGGTGAATTCACTTCCATCCCAACACTGCTTCTTGTCAAGTACGCTTTACGAGTATAATCACCTTTTTCAGAATGTTTCTTTCCTCCCCGCGCCTATCCAACCATTGACCTGTTCGGCAAAGCCAAACTGAACCCCACTTCCTCTAACAGTTTTGACACATCCTGATGTCCTTTCATTTTCTGAATTCATTTTCTGAATAACATTATTAATCAGAATCTAATGGTTTGTTACTCAATTTCTCATGAAGGGGCTCTAGAATCAAATTCAGATAACCTGAGTACTTGTTTACAGTTCAGTGTTGAAACCATTTTCAACCTGCCTGTACTCACTCTATATTCAACTGGTATCAATCACAGTAATGGTTTGTGTTTCTTATTTTCTGTGCTACTCTGGAAGCCTCCGGGAAGCAAACAACTTGTTTTTGCCTCCTATTCTCAATGCAGCTGGAATCACAACTGACACACAGTGGCTTCTTTGTGCATGTTTACAGACTGAATGTCTGCCATGAAAACCTTCTGATGCAGGGATCATCTGTAAAATAGAAATAATTATACCTGTCCTGCTTAGCTCACAAGATCTTCTTGAGTAGAGAAAAAGGTGGGAAACTGCTTTGTAATTTTAAGCGGTACAGAAATGTTATATGACTATAATTCTGTACATAGTAATGCTTTCCTCACTACACTTTTTGAATCTATCTAGAAACAGTCTTACTTATTTTGACACTTACAGGCACACGCTCAGCTGCTAACATACTGTTTGGTTATGACATAGTTTCAGTAAAATTTACATATATTTATCGGTTGATTATAAATAGTATAATGTTAAAAGTCACCTGTTTTTATATTATTAGTCTATCTGAGTAGTTGTTTCCTACTTTTGATGATGTCTAGAAACCTTCATGGTGGCTGGAGAAATGTTGGAAGATGTGTGATGAGGATGGCAGAATCACCCACCAGCCCTGGACTGCTCCTTTCTGAATGTTCCATGAGAGGGAAATGCATTTTCCTTATATATTTTGTCTCTCTTCCTCACTGCAATCTAGCCTCCTCTAAACAAGTTTACTCTTACAAACAAAACCCTACTCCTGCCTTTCCTTAAAACAAAAGATTTTAGTTTGGGGTTTAGGGTAGACAATTCACCCAACCTGTGCTTCAATAGGAACAATTAAGATTCTGTTTTTTGGCATCTTATCCAATGTGGAGAAATATATAAGTATCCAAAACCATTGAAACAGAGGATAGGTAGTTAATGCTACTCCTTTTCTTGTTCCACACAGCTAACAATTATACCTCTTTTATGCCTGATGTTAAGTGCCAAATTGAATTGCACAATATAAAATGATTATAACGGATTAAGATAGACTAACTTTAATTTCTCTGTGATGCAATCTATCTTCAACCATAACCATCACCATGAAAGTTTTTCTTCAAAATTGACAATTTATGCTATATATCCCTTTGTGTATGAAAAATATTATGTAGAAAATACCATAATAATAGTTGGAAACCAAGGAATGAGAGTAGTCCTGAGCTTTGCATTTAGCTGAGTTTTCATGCATATCTAGTTCAGTCCTCTCCATGGGAAGGAAACCTTATATGGCCATTGATGGCCTTGTTGTCTTTTCTTCTATCTTTTTATCCCAGATACTGTTGTCCTCCAAGACCTTTCTATCTCTTAGTTTTCCAAAGGTATATTTTAGTTTATATTGATTCACATGGTATATACAACTGAGTGAATATTGAAATAATTCATCCCTCCTTTCAACCTCTTAGCAAAGTCTAACATACCTGTTAGAGAATATTGCAGTATGAGAAAGTAGCTTCCACACACCTAGGTCTACACAATCTACCCAGAAGGTTTTATAGATGTAGATACAAGTTTAAAAATAGGCACATACATAGGTAGGTAAATAGATAAGGAAAGAAATAGATATATACTCCTTCATGTTACTTAAATGTATAACTAATATTGACTTGGGACTGGGATGCCTAATATTTCAGATTTACCATGACTGTTGGGAATAAAATAATAGTTCATCTGGCAAAGTCCCATGTACTTAATTATTTGTAGAAATGTATTACATAGATTTTTTTTTTACATACATAATACTAATTTTAAGTCAGTACATTTACTTAGATATCTCATTTCTCAAACATTCTGGATCAATAAGAGCTTACTCTTTCACTCACTATGTGTCCTCGGTCAATAGTATTGATTTTAAACTCTGAAATTTCCCTCTCTGGCTGAACTAACTTACTTTCCACCCTTTCTATACCTTCATTAGCAAGTAACTTGAGCTTTGTTTTCACTGTAAGGTCTAATCCCTTGAACCGTCCTTATATTTGTGGCTCATCCACCTCTGTCTAATTTCATTTTTCTCCTTAACTTAGATTATGAGACCATATATAGCCTCTTCAGTGGTTTTCTCATTAATATTGTAAAATCTCTCACCTGTTTGACTTTTGCTAACTGCATTTTCTAATAAACCCAACTCTGAGTAGTCCTTATAGTATTCCTTCACTCTTCTAGACTGTTTTAGCCTTCCTGGAGAAAGTAGGTAAACAGTGCTAGTTTCACTACGGATCCTTACTTCCCAATCCTACTTCTCTCCTTCTACTGCTCAGAAGTGGTATTTGTTTCCTGATTCGATATTGCATCATCTTTATAAGGGATTTCAACCCTTTCTTTATATTCTAATGTATTCCCTCCTTCTCAGGTTAAAGTCCTCATCTCCGACTTAACTGTGTTTATTAATGCCACACCAAATGATGTGTGGAGACTCTCCTGTATACAAAGACCTCACATCTATACCTGGCATCTTACTCTGCATTTCTGTCTCAAACAAAAGAAGAAAACAACCTAAATTCCTCCATTGTTTTAGCGCTAAACCATCTATCTGGACTTTGACATTAACCTTTTCTTCCTTTCTTAAAAATTCACTCCATTAAACACCATTTTCTATGCTCTTCCTTTTTCCCCCTTGCATTTCCTCTGCTTACTAATATACTTAAATTTTTCCTTCTTTGAAAAAGCTTTTTTTTACTCACACTGACAGTCTCTCAAGGTATCACTTTGTCTTCTCCTCTTGCTAACAAACCTTTTGAAAGAGTAGAGACAGTAATTTGTCCTACAATTCCATCATTTTTTTCACTTCTGGCAGAGGAACTTGCACTATAGATACTTGATAACCAACCCTTAAGACTTCTCCCAGCCTTCACATTTAGTGACTTATCTTTAGTAACGATTCCTTGTTTCATAAAACTTACCCTTATTTCTGCATTGTATTTTTAACTCTGATCATCCTACTAATTGTTTCTACACAGAAAATGATAGCTACAGTAAATAATACTCAGTTTACAAGTTTACAAGCTATTTTGGTTTAGATATTTTAATATGTTCTGTAACAACCATTATCTTCACTTAGTTCCCAACAGTAACCATTCTTCAGTGGTTACCTCCTATGTTCTTTATTATTGGGGGCTGCCACTAGGTGAAATGATCTTATTTTTTCATAATCCCAGGGGCCTATTTCTTAGCCTCCAAAACCACATATTCACTTACTTGCTCCTTACCTTTACTTAAATGTTCTAAAATGATCAGCATAACCAAGGCTGTAAATGGCCTTTGTCTCCAAATTAGTTTCTTCTTCTTACTCTTTATTTTTTATTTTTATTTTTATTTTTTAATTATTTTTTAGTTTTTATTCATAGTATAATATTCACTATGTAATCACAATTTGAAATCTAAGAGAAATCTTTGATGCTGCTCTCTTCTTTTCCTACTTTCCAACATTGGGTTTTAAATTCTCGGTTTCATTTTTTGGTGACTTCCTTTTAAGCTCTCCCCTTTCCCATTCTCTTTGTCATTTTATTTGATTTAATTATTATATTCCTTTACTTGGACTATGGCTAAACTTCCTAACCAGTGTCCCTGCATTTAGCCATTCTCTTCTTTATGTGTAACTTAAAAGATCTTCTATGGATTTCGTATGGAGAACAAGCTATTTTTAAGATATGTTTAATTTTCTTAAAATCTGGAAGAAATTCAACGTTCTACTTTGTTTCTTGTTATTTGTCTAAATCTAAAGCATACTTTAAATCTACAGCCTGTTACTCATTTTCTTTGTATAAGTAACTGTGTCTGGATGTTTTATGCTACTGTTTGTTCTGCCTGAAATACCCTCCTCTAAAACATCTATCTTTCAAAATCTTATTCATCCTTTAAACTATATTTATATGCTAGCTTTTCAATAATGCTTACACTCAGTCAAAAGTTCTCTTTCATTTAAAAAAAAACTTGAAATATATTTGACATATAATATTGTATAAATTGAACATGTACAATGGGTTGGCTTAATACATTTATATGTTACAATATGATTACCACCATAGTCTTAGTTAACACCTCTATCGAATCACATAATTTAATTTATTTTTGAGGTGAAAACAATTGAGATCTAGTCTCTTAGCAACTTTGAAGTTTATAATACAGTATTGTTGTCTATAATCACTATGCTATGTATTAGACTTGCAGGACTTATTTATCTGCTAATTATAAGTCTGTACCCTTAAATAACTTCTCCCCAATTCCCCCAGCCCCTGGTAACCACCATTCTATCCTCTGTTTCTATGAGTTCAGCTTTTGTAGATTCCATATATAAGTGAGATCATATAGTATTGGTCTTTGTCTGTGTAATTTATTTCACTTAGAATAACGCCTCAAGGTCCATTCATGTTGTCGTAAATGGCAGGATTTCTGTCTTTCTCATGGCTGAATGATATTCCATTGTGCATATATAACATCTTCTTTTATCCATACATTTCATGATGGACACTTAGGTTGTTTCTATATCTTGGCTATTAAAAATAAAGGTGCAATAAACATGGGAGCGCATATATCTCTTTGATATCTTGTTTTCATTTCCTTTGGTTATAAACTCAGAAGTGGAATTACTGGATCATATGGTAACACTATTTTTAATTTTAGAGGAACCTTCATAGTGTTTTCCATAGTGGTTGAATTTATATTCCCACCAGTAGTACACAAGAGTTCCTTTTTCACTCCATCTTTGCCAACACTAGTTATTGCTTGCTTTTTTGATAGTAGCCATTCTAACAGGTATGAGGCAACATCTCATTGTGGTTTTGATTTGTGTTTCCCTGATGATTAGTGATGTTGAACATCTTTTCATATAACCATTGGCCATTTGAATGTCTTCTTTGGAAAAATGTCTATTTAGTGCCTCTGCCCATGTTTTAATTAGATTTTGTTGTTATAAAAATGTTCTCTCTTCCTTCTGTAAACATCTATGTTAGATTTTTTGTAATATTCTGCCTTATAATGATGCTTGTTTTATGCAGGACTTGACTGCTATATCTTCAACTTGAGTATAGAACCCTTGTGTCTTCATTATTGTATCCTCTGTTGCTCCTAAAACACAGATGTAATCAGTATTGTTTTCTCTATTTGTTCATGATACTTGTGGATGAATGATAAAGAAAATACTTCAAGTTTTTGAAAATTGTTCAGAATGACCTTCTCATAGTATATTCAAATGCTCCTGTTTCACATTATTTGATGGTTTTTATCAAGAATAATCATCTCAACAAAAACAAGTAAACAAAATAAAAATGCATAAATATATGAGTTGATGAATGTGTCAACTAGATAGGGAAATGTTTTCATAATGTAAATGCATATCAAAGCACCACAATGTACACTTTAAATATCTTACACTTTCCTATGTCTCTTATACATCAATTAAGCTGATTTTTTTAAAAGATAATCACAAACATTCTATGTTTCTATTCCATTATATATATATATTTTTAATTTATGCATAATTTTATAATTTAGTTTGGTTCTTTACCAAAAAAGAAAAATATTTGTAAGGCTATAGATTTCTAAAATTTCTGTGATTCATTTACATTGCTTATATATTCTAAGGCATCCATACTATTTGATTCCAAAATATGCAGTGCCTTCTGGGTGAATTTTCATGAAAGAATTCAGGCAGCTGTATTTCTATTTCCTATCTGTAATGTAACTGTTTTTTGCACATATTTTCTTTTTTTTCGAGAGAAACTCTGTAGTATAACTGTTAATTTAAATAAAAATAATAAATATATATAGACAGGGTAGATAACATTATCATTTTCTTCCTCAGGAAAATACAAGTGTGAATACAAAGATGAATCTCTGTTAGTATCAGAACAATAGACCTACTTATTCAGGTTTTGGATAAAGTGAATCCACATACTCTTACTATTGGGATCTCCCCAAATGAGTATAAATTACCTCTTGTAAAGGACTGCCACATATCTCCTGTTAAAACAATTTTTTTTTCTGAGCCTCAAGCCTTGTTGTGGGACTTCTTTAGTCCCTTTTGTCTTCTTTCTTACTTACTCACAAGGAGATTGGAAGCCAAAGGATTTGGTTTCTACCTGCACATCTCTGCAGATACGTGATGAACTGAAGCTGACCTTCAAGTATAGCACACTCTTAATGAAACTATCTACTTCTACTCAGTGTCAAGGATTGGCTTAAAAGGTTTCCTGGGCTAATAGATTAAATTATTCTTTAAGGCCAGAGGCCTGTGGTATGAGATTATACCTGATGAAAGGAAGAAATAAATTATTAAGAGGATATGAAGGTAATAAATCTTCCTTTATAAGGAATGCACAGAGTGCTGTTTTATTGCTGAGAGTGAAATATTAATAGCAAGTTTTCTTAAAGGGGCATCCATATATAACCCAGAACTCTCCATAATTATAAAAATGTGACAGTTAATGTTCATTGGTCTAATACTGCACATTTTGGTTAAATGTTCCTTATGGTGCACCTCTTGGTGTTTTTTATTTTTTATTTTTTATCAGGGACTTAATAACTTCAATGAGTATAAGAAAAACAATTGGGTATAGTCAAGAGTTTCAAAGTCTGCCCTTTAGAGTATCTAACTTAATGAAAAATGCAATATCTTAAAATAGCTCTTTTATAGAGCTTAGCTTGATGTTGGAAGAGTAGAAACTTGTCCTTGTTGACAATGGTATTTCTAGCCCCTTGTTGGAATATAGTAGGTATGGCTAGAGATTTATTGAATAAATTAAGCTAGAAAAATCAATTTGTAGTCAACTTTCAAGTATCATAAGTTGGATATGCTAGATATTACTGCAGTGTTTCCTAAACTGATTCACATGTCTAAACTCAGGGTAAGCTTTTATTAAAAGAAATTGATTTGTGTCCCTCTGATAAAGCTGTAAAAACACTGCTTTGGATTTCTGTTTTTTCAGTGAAATCCGAAGAGGTATGGCTTGTTTAAGGCTTACCGATCATTCTGTGGAATCATACTTTCAACTCTTCGTTTTATTTTATTGATGAGTGCACTGATACCAAGGAGTCTGAGATAGAAACAATTGACCAAGAGACCAAAAAGGCTTATAGAGACTGTCAGAGCAGAAACACGGTGTTGCTCCATACCCAAATTTTTAAATAAGATAAACCACTCTAAAACAAGTGTGATATATTTAATCAGCTCTGTATTGCTCATTTTTTCTCATAATGACTACTTAAGTGATATCAAGCATCAATTTACTTGTTAAATCTGCAGCACCATCCTTTATATCTGTATCTATAGCTATATCTATGCATATATCTATATTGCCTTGATAGTTCCCTCAGAGTGTGTTTAGTTGAATAATTAGGCACTGATATAACTTCAAAAACAAAAGAAAATAACTAATTCTGATTTAGATATGTACATCATGTTCTTCCAAAAAAAGGCATTTGTAGAACCAAGAAAAGAATTGAGTGGGAAATCAGCTTTTACTCAAAAGTCAAATAACTTCTTAATAATAATAAAAATATAAATATAAAAATAATCTCTCAAGGTTTCTAAACAATAGATGTGCATTACTGAAAATTCTAAATTGTGTATTGGTAGGAGATCTTGCAATATCTTTGAAGAAAACATATTTATTTCTACATACATAACAAATGACAATGATTTAGAATCTGTGAATTGAAAATATTTTAAAATTCTTTATATTTGTTGACAATTTGGAGATATTAAATGCAATAAAAATATTTTGACTAATCAAAAAGGGGCACATTTCCTTTCTCTTACTCATTATAAAATAAACTTACACATGAAATCAATTATAGTAATCACTAAAGATCTATGTCAAATAAACAAAATCTAAAATAAATAATAGTAGAGATGAAAATTAAGTTTTAATTCAACCTAGTCTGAGTAGGTATTAATTTTTATTTCTTTTTTGATTAAATAGGTTCATCCAAAGCCAAGGTAGAAATCAGTCTGAAAGTTCATTAATTTTATTGTCATAATAAGGCAAAACTTACATATATTCTAGGAAAAGTATATATATTTGCATATTTTAATTTATAAATTCCAGTATTTTCTTTAACTTTGGATTTCTTTTTTATAAGTTAATTATGTCTTTAAAGCAATGGACACTATAAGGTAAGGCAAATTAGAAATAGCATTGTTATCCCATCATTTGAAAAGCAACAACATATTAAATTGTCAGTACTTTCAGATATGTTAAAAATCAAAATAATTCAATTTTCTGAAGAAAATATTTGTTATTACAAAGTACTATGAACTTTGTTTGTATTTATTCTAACTGTGATATTTTGAACTTTTAGGATTGATTCTTATACTGTGTGTAAGGGCATGAATAATTTTTAAGTTTCTTTGGGTTAGATTCAAAATACCAAGTGAATTAAAGCTCTTTCTTGAATATCCACAAAACTGTTTTCTTCTGCTCTAGACTCTCATACAATGAGATATAAAAGCCTTTCTACATGACAGTTCCACTCCTAAAAAAATTCAGGAAGAAGTTCTAAAGTCTGGATAATATTTTGGTAAATCAGAAAACTCTAGATGTCATAAATAGAGAGGATGACAAAAAAAGTACACACATTTTAAGAGACAAAACAAACTGTATTAAAATTACAGTGATGGTAACCACTTTGAGCAACTCCTGTAATTGCAGAAGTAAAATGTGACTTGTATTCATCTTTTGTTATCAGTATATACTGAGTGTTACAATTTTAATATAGTTTTTTTCTTTCTTAAAATGTGTATACATTTTTTGGCACCCTCTGTATGTAACACAGATTCAGTAGTCCCCAAATACCAATCTAAAGGCCGGCTACTTCCAAATTACCTGAGAAGTTTTAAAAAACATTAGTTCATGAGCCCCACATTCTGAAAATAATCATCGTAAGGCCCAAGAATCCGTATTTTAAAACAATATACAGGATGATTCTTGTGTACTGCTAAAATTTGAGGTCCATGTTATATTTTCTAATTTGACAGGAATCAGTTGCAATAAATGTAGGAATGTAAAAAATAAAATCATCAAACAACTGTTCGCCAACCCCTGGCCTCAATCATTCACACTTGATTCTTAGTAATCATTTTCTATGCTAACATCTCAAAAATATATCCACCATTATCATCTCTCATTGCACAACAGAAGCAGAGGCCTAGTCCCTAGATAATCTCAATGAAAATACACCTAGGAAGTACAAGGTCAGACAATTAAGTTCGCGAACTCATCCTAGAAAAAGTACTACATACCTCATTGCTGAATATCACTACAGTCACCTTCAAAGTATTCCCCTTGATGCAGGTACCTAGTCCACCCTTCAAAGAAATTTTGGAACTCTTTTTCTGGAATGACCATCAGAGCTGTTGTCGCATTACATTGATGTCCTGAATGTCATAAAAATGTCTTCCTTCCAATATTTCCTTTATTTTCGAATAAAGAAAGCAGTCATTGGGGTCCAGATCAGGTGAGTAGGGAGGGTGTTGCAATACAGTTATTTGTTTACTGGCTAAAAACTCCCTCACAGACAGTGCCATGTGAGCTGGTGCATTGTCGTGATGGAAGAGACATGAATTGTTGGCGAAAAGTTCAGGCCATCTAACTTTTTCATGCAGCATTTTCAGCATTTCTAAATAGTAAACTTGGTTAACTATTTGTCCATTTGGTACAAATTCATAATGAATAATCTCTCTGATATCAAAAAATGTTGGCAATATTGTTGCAACAAGTTTGCAAACTTAATTTTCAGACCTCGTGTATTAGAAGGAATATAATTTCTATAAGTCAATACCCCAGAGTGTCTCAATATTATATAGTTTTTCGCAAAGGGACGTTTTCCTTTTTGTATTCCATTTGTACAGTTTAGTCTTGGATTGAAAGTAGTTCCTGAATAAGATAAGTTAATTAAAATTGCATTTCAAAAGGTGGATGCTGGTTGACAGAATTAGAACTTTCTCAGTGATAGATTCCTGAGGAAAATGTTTTTGGAGTGGATTGGAACTGCTTGGGGGTTGGAGGGAAGGAAAAGGAAAAGGAAAAGAAGCAGGATCTTAAAGATGCATGCCATTGTGACATGAGCCAAATGTCCCTATTGGCTCCGGTGGAATTTTGCTCTTTATCATTTCTATATGAATCTATCTTCTCTATTATCACAAATGAAGAAGTTTGTAGTATAACATTTATTTGAAAATTCAACTTAACCCTAATTTATTGACTAGATAGTTACAGTAGAAAGGCCAGCAAATATTCAAAACAAGAAATATACAAGGAAGGGTGTAATCTTCTAAAGACTGAATCTCTGATGTATGTGATTGAAGATTTTATGTAGGAAGAAGCATTTGAGCTGAACGGGTGAAATTTTAATAGTTTGAATTAAAAAAAGGACAAAAATCAGAGAAGTGGGGAAATAGTATGTTTTAAGACTAAGTTGTTTTGTATGCCAAAAATGAATCGAAGTTTAGTAAGATCATGATGTGAAAAATAAGACCAGAAAGAGAGAATTATAGATCAACCTAAAAGTTTGCATTTCATTCTGTAGGTAATGTTGAACCATGTGAAATGTCTACAGACTTGTGCTTTAGGAAAACTTGAGAGAGAACAGGAGTTAGAAAACCATTTCAAAGTCAAATGCAGCAGTCTATGTAAGACTGCTTACAACAAACCAACTAGAATCAACCATGAAATACATGTCAGCATCTATCAGTAAGTGTTTGAAAAAGAGCTGAGGAGGGTTTGAACTAAGACAGAAATAATGAATGGAAAGAATGGAACACAGTTGAAAAGCATTGCAGAGATAGAGAAAAGAACAACATATTCAAAACTACCTTAATTTATCTTGCTTTAGCAAAAAAGAAAGAGAGAAAAAAAAAAAAAGAAAGTCTCCATCATCACCTTTCTTCACCTTCCCTCTTTTAACAGCTATGTTGAGATATAATTTACATACCATGAAGTTCACTCACATAAAGTGTGCAATTCAATGCCTTTTAGTATACAGACAGAGTTGTGCATTCATCACCATAATCTAATTTTAGAACACTTGTACCATCCCCCCCCAAAATCCTTGTAACCATTAGTAGGCACTTCCTTCCCTCCTTCCCTTCTCCCAGACATAGACGACCACACTAACATAGTCATCATATTTCCTGCTATATTTTCTGTTGAGCTCTAAGTTACTAGGGGAAAGACTCTTTTAATTAATAGATAATACATAATGACCAACATTTGTTTATGTAAAACATTATTTTTAACTCATTGTCTCTCAACTCCCAACCTCCCTCTCCTACTCTTCAACCCCGCACCCCCCCCCACACACACACTGGCTCTCACACACCCCACAACTATTTCCAGAGAAGAACATTCTTACATTTACTTCTGTTGTTCTTGTACAGACCAGAGAGCCCTGAGTGTTCATGCCATTAAAGCAAACAATCCATGCTTGTAGGGATAAAATGATGTCACAAGCAGAAAGTTCCTCTTTCTCCATTTCTCCCCTTGGGGGTTGCAACCTTGAGTTCTTTAAGGAAGCAATAAAACACTACATGAATATGACCAGTGCTTATTCTGGGGGCCCTTGGTCCACACCATACTATGACACATACTAGAATTAGGCCTAGATGACTCAATCCAGACTAAGTCAAGCCTGGAATAAAGTGCAAGTCTGCCTTCAAGAGTGTGATAGTCTCTTCAAGATGACTGAGTAGGTAAATGCTGTACTTGCTTCCTCCCATGACCAAATCAAAATGAAAATTAAACTACAGAACAACCATCATTGAGGATCCCTGAAGTCTAGCTGAACGGAAGTCCTACAACTAAGTATATACAGAAGTAGTCATGTCAAGACTGGTAGGAAGGGTTGGAGACATGGAGCAAGCTGGTCCCACATCTATGTGTGGTGGTTAAACATCAGAAGGGATATCTTTGCTGCAGAGGTTCTCCCCCAGAGAATCAAAAGATCCCAGCACCACACCAGGCTCGCCAGCCATTTCATTGCTGGGAAGAGAAGACCCCATAATTTCTGGCTGTAAAAACCAGAGGAGATTGTGGCTGAGTAAGATGAGAATGGCTGGAGTCCCAGACATTCCTTTTAAAGGACCCTTACAAGTCCTTACTCACTGACAGACTCACTCAATCTAAGCTCCAGCACTGGGGCAACGTGCAAAAGGTACCAGAGACATATGGGGAGGAACTGAATTATCTGGCTTCAGTGTGAGGGCTGGAGAAGCAGCTTTCTCCCAGACAGAAGTCCTGTGAGAAGCCATTCCTCCTTTGCACTCCCGTCATCCAGCCTGGAAGTATCATATCTGAGTCTCCATCAAACTAGCTAACACCTTTTGCCCCAACCTTGAGATTTCCTAAGACTCTGCCCAACCCAACCTACATGCCTACCCAATCCCTTTCCAGTGGCTTTTCCATACAAATGACCTCTCTGGGTTCATGCTGCAGATTTTCCTAAAACTTCTCAAAGGTTCACAAACCCCAAACAAGCAGTGTCTCGCCTTGGCATAGCCCTTACATCTTTGCCAAGCAGTCTTAAGACCTCCACTAGTGGCAGCCAGCCAAGTTTGCAGTTTAGCCTCTTCCATCCACCTCCAAGATCAGTGCAAGTGGCAACCATCTGTAGATCACTTTGTAACTCATTTCAAGTGACCTTCAGCAGGGCACAGGCAATAGCTGACTATAGTCTGCACCAGAACCCCTCCCAAAGGTGCCAGAACCAACACACCTTGTGACCAGCATCAGACCACACCACAGCACCACCCGAGCACCTCCACAAATAACACATTCAAAGGGTAGACTGGGCAGACACCATAGCCCTGCTAAAGCGAACCTGGTTCCATAAAAGTAGCTCCTGTACAATAGCTCCTCCACTAAAGTCAGAGACAATCATCCCAACCAATGAGCCTGAGGGTCAATCCCTCCTACCAAAGTGCCAACACAATCAAGGCTCAACTACAACAGGAGGGTACACACAACCCACACAAGGGACACACATAGAGCACCCAGCTCAGGTGACCACTGAGATTATTTACAATAGAAGTCCACTCTATCAAGACTGGGAAGCATAAGTCTTTTCAAATTAGTGTTTTGGATATGGAAGCAACCTAAGTGTCTATCAATAGATGAAAAGATAAAGAAGTGGTATATATATATATATATATATATATATATATATATATATATATATATATATATATATATACATACACACACACACACAATGGAATATTACTCATTTATAAATATAGAATGAAACCTTGCCATCTGCAACAACATGGATGGACCTAAATTATATTTTGCTGAATGGAGTAAGTCAGATAGAGAAAGACAAATTCCATATGATCTCACTTATGTGTGGCATGTAAAGAATAAAACAAACAAACATACAAAACCAGAAATAAGCTTAGATACAGAGAATATTTTGATAGTTGCCAAATGAGAAGGGGGTTGGGGCGGGGCTGGGTCTAAAAATTGAAGCCATTCAGGAGTACAAATTCGTAGTTACAAAATAGTCATGGGGTTGTAAAGTATAGCATAGGGAATATACTCAATAACATTGTAATAACTGTGCATGGTGTCAGATGGGTACTGGATTTATCAGGTCATCACTTCATAAATTATATAAATGTCTAGTTGCAGTGTTGTACACCTGAAACTAATATAATATGGTATGTCAAATGTAATTGAAAAAAAAAAATAAAGTGTGCTAGCCTTTTTATAATACTCTACCAAAACTCTCAGTTTAAATGGAGCATGCAAAGTTTGCATGCCAATTTTCCTCTCTTCTAAAGAAGATGAAAACTTCCAGGGGCTTTCTTACCTTTTCTAGCTACTACTTAATCATCAAATTTTATGGAGCTCAATAAATCTGGACATATCTGTACTTATTTTATGATCATGATTGTGAGATAGAAAGATGATATTATAGACACCATTTTTAAAAATGAGAAAATCTCTTGAGTCACTCAGCAAGTTAGCAATAATTTTCTGCCATCTTCCATATGAATTTATCTGATGACTTAAACTTTTCTCAGTGCCCAAAGATTAGCTTTCAGGATTGTTTTGAGGATTAAGAAGGACAATGAATAGAAACGTAATTTGTAAATGATAAAATGATACATCGTGGAAATGTGGTATTTCTACATTAACTAGTCCAGACTGCCTTGGACTAACAGGAGAATTCATATTTAGTTCTTTGAATTTTCCTAGAGTCTATGAAGCTTTCTATTACACAGACCATTACATATCTGACTGGGCCATTGGGCGGTTATTAGTCCTGGACGGTTTCTTCTGAGTCACACCACCAGCAAATTATAGTCATAGTCATTTGACACTTGGTTCCAGATTCTCGCCAGCTGAAGAAGTCACCTGGCCCCAATGCTACTCACTCTTATTCTCTGTGTATGCATATGGTGAGCTGTCCCCACATATGAACATACTCTTATCTGTGTTTCAGAGCTGAAGGATATTGAAGAAGATATTTTTATATTTCCCTCCTTTACTATATGGTTTCTTACAGGCCTCAAAATAAATGACTTAGTATTCATCTATCATTTATAATTATTAGTTGGTTAAAACACCTCTTTTGATGTTTAGCTTGCTTGCAAGTGGGGCACAGAACCATAGCAACTCCATAATTTAGCAATTTCAAGCCTCTCCAAAAATGTTTATCCAATAGTTGAATTGATTTAACTTCTTCCCAGGGTTTTAAAGCTGTGCTGTCAAGAAAATTTAGTCATATTCTCAAATGAATAAACTATCTGCAGAACTTCAGGTTTTTAAAGATGATGATATTTCATTTTGTAAAATGAATGTTTTTCGTTTTCTTAAAAAATAAGCTGGAAACTGTGCAAACTCTGTTACTTTTCTTCAGAGATGGGAAAGATAAGTAATTTCTTTTATGAAAATAGAATCCATTAGATACAGAGCAAACCATAATTAAAAGCTTTTATAGATTTCACATATAAAGAAAACATTTTAAAGCATCAATTGTATTGTAAACACAATTACTTGATTTTAAGCCTACTCAAAGTCTCTAATATAATATTATTACAATAGAAGTTAAACAGTTGACTTATGTTAATTAGTGTTTCTGTAAAGTTTTCTGAGGGAAAAAAAGGTAAATACAGCACCATAAGATTAAAGAAGCAGAGAAAAAATAATTTTTATGTTTATATTTGAATATGTATCTAATTTGTGGTCATTATAAAATAATTAATCATTATCAAGAGAGCCTATACACATATTTTACAAAATCTGTCTACCAGTTATATTCAACATAGAGTTCAGCTGCTCAGTCAACACCTATAGCTCATGAATATTAAAACTTTAAGCTGATCTACCGTAGTTTCTATTTTCCCCAGTAGATCTGTGGTCTTAGTATAGATATTACAAAAATCATGGGGTTGAATACCATTTCCACTTAGGTTCATTAGGCCTGAAGAAGCAATTTCTCCCTAAGCATCACAGACAGGCAAAGGCAATCCTGTAAACACAAAGTGGACATGACTTTTGATAAATTGGTTGCCTCTGTGAAAGTCAAGCCATCTGATTGAGCCCTTTAAATAAAGGTGGTCACTTCAAATGAAGGGATTTTTGAGATTGATTCCCAAAAACTTTCTATCATGTTTTTAGGTGAAGGTGGAGAGGCAGGTAAACTTGCAGTTTACTGATAGCATAGGAGGTGCACATTAGTTTCAAAATTTTACGGACACTGTCTTATTTTCAGATTGTTGCCTCTTCGAGAATAAGAATGTTTTCTCTCAGTCTGCAATGCTATGTTTCCCAATGTCTATATTTTATAAAACAATTCATATTTCTTTGAATTCAGATATATTGGTGATATTCCTTACTGATTCTGCATTCTGGGAGTATATTGTCATATAATACTGGCTTCTTGTTGTGTTTTGTATGAATTGCTTAAACCTTTTTTACCCTTGTTAATCTTGTATGCTTATTGTCTTTGAAATGTTTCTATGACTCCCTATCTATTTGATTTTGTTTTTGGCTTGCCTCATCTATATGGCTTCTTTGTAAGGCTGTGTGTGTCCTCATTTTTTTCCTATGGATTTATTCACCTTTTTGTTTGATACCTGAAATTCCGTTTCCATTTACTTTGCCAATGCAAACCTGCTCTCTTCAGGTCTACAACAAAATGCATGAGAGACGTTCCCTTCTACTAACCATATGCCGTATTCAAAATGTTGGTTTTGTTTTGAAGCTCTTTTTAAGAAATCAGGATTTTAGAAATCAAGATTTGAACATTTATTTTCTTTCATAAACTAGAGCAGCATTGATGTAATCATGTGTCTCAAAACTTAGGTGAAATAGCACAGTTTTTTTTTTCCTAAAGTTGATTAGAGAGAAATATCTAAAGAAATTATAGTTTACACTTTTTAATTACCCTTGAATATTTACATTTTAGGTAATTTTTAAGAATTAATGAACAAAATTTACTAATTAGAAAGGAGTAATATGCAAGCCACTCATTTTATAATAAACAAGTAAGCATACATTTATTCCAAATCTAATCTTCAGTCCTTGTTTACTCGCAGAATAGACACTCAAGCTTAATTGCATGTGTTTAGGAATAAACCAATCACCAGGAAAATATCCAAAGAGAGAGAGACATTAACTGTAGTGTCCCCAGCTTAAATGGAAATTTTTGTTCTCTGTTTCTAACCCCAGATGATCTAGCCAACCTTCATTTCCAGGAAGAGATGGAAAAAGTACTTGAAATAAGAAGAAATAAAAAGCATCCTAATGCATTTATTGAAACACTGAAATTGTCAAAATTTGGTGATGATGACTTCACAGGGACAGAGAGTCTGCTTGCCAATAAAATCAGATATTACCTAGAAGACAAGTTTTCTTACAAACATATTTTTATACTCATTTTACAGTAATTCCCAAACAGCAGCGAATCTGCTCACATACTTGGAAATGCAACTATTTGCTGGCTGTTCTCTCTCTCTCTCTCTCTCTCTCTCTCTCTCTCTCTCTCTCTCTCACACACACACACACACACACACACACACAGCAAGGTGAGGTCATTATTTTCCAAAGATTTACAGCTAAGGTATAATATCTATATGAATGTATGTGTTCTGCTTTGATCAAAACTTATAAATTGTTAATCATGTAATAAAATCACAACTATTTTAATACATTGTTTAAAAATACATTAACACTGCTTTCTTTCCTATCCTAACATCATTATGTAATTTTTTTGGCATCTTGAGCTTTCTTAGTCTCTTTTTATAAAAAATTAAACCTATTGCAACTGGTTAGGCAACCCAACTCTCAGAAATATCTATCAAAGAATCAATGTCCACCTGTCAGGGAAATGCACAGGGGGTTCATCCTTGACTCTCTCTGGTTGAATGTCTTTATTCACGGCTCAGGTAAAGATAACAATGGTAAGATTGGGGCATTTGTAGTTGACAGAAATATGGAAGTGTTGAGAAATATCACCGATGATAGAATCAATATTCAAAAGATTCTCAAACTTAATATGTCAGATGTAACTAGATAGAAAATATAACAGAGAAAAATATTTGGCATTATTCTTGCATCCAAAATATCAAGTTCAAGAGTTCAGCATAAAGGAATCCAGACTCAGCAAAAATACTCTATAAAGTGTTTTGATTATATATATATATAAGCTCAATATGAGTGAATATTGTCATGTGGCTTTCCTAAAATACTGTGAGTGAGAAAGGAGAGGTGAAAATATCTACTGGAATATTATTTTTTTAGTTTTCACTCTAAACACCACACTGGAATAGTGGCATAGAGAAATTTAAAAAATTTAGGGTTAGCATTAATGATGGAATGTGGATTTGAAACACATTCACGTAAGGAATTTATAGTATTTTACATTGAAGAGAGGTAGCTAAAGAAAAAATGAATATTTTCTTAAAAATATTTTTTAGATCTCTCAGGTAGAATAGTATAATTCTATTTGGAATACTAAATCAAGAGGGGGAGGTCCCAGGAATATTGATTTCAATGAGAGAATGAGAGAGAGAGAGAGAGAGAGAGAGAGAGAGAGAGAGAGAGAGAGAGAATTCTTAGCTATGGAATTATGTAATGGACAACCTTGAGAGGTATAATTTCACAGAAACTGTAGGAAGTCATGCAGAAGCTGATGTCCTCTAAAAAGGAGTGGTCAGAAAAAATTCAAGCATTAAATAGTGCTGAACTAGATAAAATGTAAAATCCAATCTAACACTGAAAAGTTCAAATGGCTGACTGAGCAATGGCATTGGGGTAGGGTGGTAGTGAGGGTGGTATTAAATAACATGCATTTAGCACCATCTATTCAATTGTTTTTTTCACATTTCCATAATCACTTTTAATAAAAGCAACAAAAAAAAGTTGTTGAAAACATCAATTGAGAAAAATAAACATTTTACTTTCAGATTTTTTCCAAGCCTTTCAGCTTACTTCAAAATATGTTGTCTATTACTTCTTAGATTTTGTTAAATTGTTTTTACAGTTGTTCAAACTGTAACTTCAAACAAATCTATAGTGTTTTATGTAGATTCAGAACTAGGCCACATAAAATGCATTATCATTATCTATTTCTAGAACTTGCAGTGCAGGAACAGTGAAGTAGTGAATGCAAAGAACTAAACAGTTTACCTCCATACTGTTTTTGAAACCCAATTTTAAAAATTTTATTCTGATTTCTAACAGAAACTGGACAAGTTTTGCAAAGTAACAAGGGAGTTAGGAAATTGCCTTCTGTGTAATTAAAATAACAAAGTCATAAATGAGGAAAATTTACTAACCAAATTACCTCTAGTCTATTACACTTTCTGCACAGTAATTATCTATATATTTTTTCTCCAATAACCTGAGTTATATCCAATTTTTCCTCATTATTTCACTCAATAATATATGATATTGTTTCTCTTCTGGCATTCATATTGATCTATTTAGAATGAGTGGTAAATAGATGAATGATAAATAGAATGTATGATTGACAGGATTAGACACACAGACATCTAGACACAAAGTACTCCAATTGGAAAATATCGATCAGTTAGAGGTGTTTAAATTCTACCATTAGAAACTCATTTTGTGGTTTGAGTAGGTTTCTGGGTTTAGGAGCAATCTATCTAAATTTAAATACCTTTAGGGGCTGCTAGCATGTTAAGCTCTTATAAATTTAAACCCCTGGGAATATTATGAAGTCAGTAACATTAGTGAATCTCAGGGAACAGACAAAGCACTGGTCATGAGAAGAGGGTAGGTGTCAGCCCAAGGTTCCTTGGTGTATGGAGAGCTTGGGCAACTAGAGGCTGACGATGAGTTGAAACCTACTACCCACAGCCAGAACTGAGGGAGATAATGGCTTCAACAGTTTAAAAGCAGAAAAACACCAGTAACAATGAGACACGCATGTAGGGAAGATAATTCAGAGAATTCTGTCTACAAGTGATGAGAATGTTTTCCTTGGAAAGGAACTGGCTGGTAACAGGGTTCAGAACAAAATCCCAATCTCATCAGGAGAAAATGAGACATGGGTTATCCTTTGGGATGGAAGAAGCATACTGAAAATAAGGTGGAAGGGGGCCTACCCAAATTTGGCTCACTTCTGCAGAAAGTTGGTCTCTTATTATCTATAGCAGTAATTGTACAAGAATCCCTGTCTTCAGACCAACATCTAGTATGCTGTGACCCTCAGTGAAATTCATTGTTCCCACTGACAGGCAAATTTTAATGATAGAGTTAAGGTCACAATAGCATAGTAACAAGGCTAAATATCTGTTCAGAGATTTAGACAAGCATATTTTAAAAATCTTACCTGTTTTATCATTTTCATTATTTTGAACTTTTATCAAAGGGGCATATTTTCCATAAGCAAATATAAAACTAATGTTTCCCAAATGTAATACAATTTTAAAATAAGTGAATGATAAGGAATTCTTAAAGATGTCATTGATACATGAGTAGGAATTGTCTGTTTCAATTACAATATTAATCATGTTATGAAATTATTCATGTACTGATATGTAACTTTGAAATAGGAGATGAAACATAAGGGGGAAAACTAGAAAGTGCAGATTTGTAGGTACACAAAATGGCATTTTGGTTGGTTACTGTCATTTGAATTCATTCCATTCAAATTCATGGGCATTACTATATAATTAAGACAGAGTGATAACACTACTGGGGAAGAGAAAGGTAAAGTGGTATGTGATGAGTTGTGTTTCCTTTTGGATGCTAACTGATAAACCAAAGAGAACATGTGTGAGAACTTGAGCACACAAAGACCTCTTTCTGGGCCTGATGGGCAAAATGTGATGTATAGTTTGAATGGAAGCTTTCCTCTACACCTCTGATTGCAAGCTTGATGTTTAGCTGCTTCAGAAGTCATGCCTTTGAGCCAGGACCCTAGAAGTCTGTGCTGCAACTCTTATATTTGGAAGTATCAGACACTCCACACAACATCATTATCTATTATACACAACATCTAGCACCATCGGATTTTCTGGGTCGTGTGGCACAAAAAGCAGAGTAGATTGTTGTAGAGAACGCTTTGTTTCTCTAGACCCCACATAACACTGCTAGCCTTTCAAGTCACATAAAATACAAAAAGCCCATCAAGATCTGGGTTTCCTTCTTAGTGATAGAAGGTGAAACATGCAATTTCTACCTCTTGGCATGCCCCCGTTCACTTGACCTCTAAAACCACCAGCAATTTGGTACATCTCTGATTCTCCACGAGGTTTAGCAGCAACCCCCAAGGACGCATGTATCTTCGTAGGGTATTTTGGTTATTCACACTCCATTTTATCAAGTCTAGTTAAGATGATGTCATCATTTAGTGAACCAGCATCATGCTCTGACTAATATCCAGATAACCAAAGTCTCTACAGATTCTAGTTGCTAGAGGACAGAATAGTTAACATAGTCCAGGAGCACCACAGTAAATTTGTACTTCTGTCCTTATCACATAAAGAACATTTGACTTTGAACCTCCTTGTCGATGTAAACACTCCTTTATTGAAACAGCTCTAGAGACTACTCGGCCAAACAGTCCCTTCTATCCCTCGGGAATTTCCCCCATCATCAGTTCCAAAGATTCTGCTTCTCACCTGATAAACTGCCTTAGCTTCTTTTTGCCATCTTCATGAAGTTCTACCTCTAAACTCATCTTCATCCCCAAAACACATTATCTTCTTCTTATTTTAATTTCATATTGTATACTTGAAACTTATTTAATTCAGAGTTCAAGCCATTAAAAACAAAATTTGTTTTGCTTTATCCTCTTTCTTTGAGAGAAGGGAAACATTAACTTTAAAACACTGCAAGGGTTTTTTCTAACGTAGTGAAGAAAATAAAGAAAAAAAGATGAATTTTCATATTATCCATATTGAGCATTCCTATGCCGTCACTGTTGTTTAGACATTTTCTTTGAGGATGGGAAATTTTATAAACTAAGCATGTTCTAGGCTTTGGCCTCAGCCTGGATTTGGATTAGAGCTATTTTACAAACTTTCTAATAGCAAGTTATGTTACATAATATCCCTGCTGGGTTATTACAAAAATAAATGAGGTATATATGGACGTGTATCACATGGTAATATTCCATGAATTAAGCTTCCATCCACTTATATATGTGTCCCTAATATATATTAGAACTAATTTCCAAAGTCATGCTGTTGTGTATTTTTATAATAGAAAATACCATATTTTAGGAGAAACAAGATTCATTTAATTCTTATATAACTAAGCATACTGTAAAGTTTAGTAATTTCAATCTAAAACAGAGTCATAATCCACAATGTCTAGAAATGGCACCAAAGAACATATCTAGTGAATGTGCCTCCTGGGAGATCACCATATTGAGCATAGCTGTCACAATCTGGTAAAAAAAAAAAAAAAAAAAAAAGAATAAAATGAAAACACAGAAACCCTTTACTGTTTTTGAACAAGGAGAATTTAATCCTGGGAATTGTGTGCAAGGATGATGGAAGAGCTGAGAAGCCAATCTTGTGAGCATAAGGAGACCCAGAGGTCAGGAGCATCAGCAATGCATTCTATTCCCTAGGCTGGAGTCTTAAAGGGAAGAGGCATTTTCCAGAGTCTAGGGCCAGGGATCATCTGGTAGAAACTAAAACCATAGTAGACCTTTCCGGAGGAAGTCAAAAACATGTAGCCACTATCAGAGCCTCTCCTTGAGGAAAGAGGAAAGGGGAAAATACCTTTGGTTCTTCCTTCAAACTCACTTCTCAGTGATTGAAATCAGATTTGAAGTCAACTGATATGATAGCCTGGGCAATGTGGCCTGAGGGGTATGGCATGAGAGTAAACATTCTCCCAACCAAAATTAAGAATTTCAAATTAGGTGGCAATTGTATAGAGAATAGATAAGTAGTTTCATTTCCACATAATGGATTTGGAAATGTATGTATAAGTGTGAAGACAGTGAAAATGTAGACCTAAAATCAATGACTAGATAGATACCTGAGATTAAAGTTGGGAGCTTGGGTGTAGCTGATGTTATGGTTTATGGTTTATTTATGTTTGTGTTATGTTTTGTTTTCTCAGAAATAAATACTAACATTCTTGAAAAGTCACTATGTCCTAAATCACAAGGAAAATTAAATCAATCATTTTATATTTGAAAGTTAGCAGCTGGGGCACACACACACACTCAAAAAGCCTTCATTACCTACTTTATGAAATGGAGATCAAGCCTAAAAAGTATTTGGAACCATAGTGCTGTCATGAATGGCCACTGGAATAGATGGTATGGGTGCATTTTATTTTATATTTGCATATAACAAATGTATCCCACATGTATACATATAATATTTGAGAACATTATTGATGGTTTTTATTAAAAGTGAAAGCTAAGACCAAGGTAAATATAGGGTAATTTTTTATACCAGAGCATTTTTTTTAGGACTTCTTGTCTGGCACGGAAAGATCAGTGCTTTTCCTTCCCCAGACAATCAAAGATTACAACAACACCTTTACATGTATGCAAAGTATTTATAGACACTACCTGACCCTTATTAAGATAATAAACTCTCAGCAGGCTTTGCTGAAATCTTTTTAAAAATTCTTTATTATCAATAATACCCTAGTTCATTTGGCCTCATCTTTTTTCACATTAAGTATTCAATATCAGTAATGACTACAAAGATTTAAAAATTTACAAAAGCCAAAACTGAAAAATAGACAGTAAATTGGTGGAAAATACATTGGCTTGGCTGTGAAGGACATTGCCTGATAAAAAAATGTGTCAAATAACAAGCATAGAAAATTACAAGTCATTTCCAAAGAACTCCTCTAGTTGTAAATAAAAGTTGATTTTGAGAAAACCATCAATTCCATATTCATTCTGTTTAATGCAAAACAATGACAAACTACAAAAGGAAGACAAGGAGTGGAAGACAAATGTAGGAATACAGAATAATGGTAACAAATACAAAGAGGTAAAAAATATGACAGCTATTAATTCAACTATTTCAATAATCACTTTGAACATCAATGGTCCAGATGTACCAATAAGAAAACAGAGATTGTCAGAGTGGATCAAAAACTAAGCCTCAGTTATATGTTGTCCATAAGAAAATCACTTTAAATACAAAGACGTATGTGTATATCTATCTATCTATCTATCTATCTATCTATCTATCTATCTATCTATGGAAAGTAAAGGAATGGAGAAAGTCATCCCATGCTAACAACCGTCAGAAAAAAAATAAATAAATAAAGAAGCTATATTAACTTCAGACTGAGCTGACTTCAGAGCAAGAAAAGTTATTAGGGATAAAGAAGACATTACATGAAGACGAAGGGGTCAGTTCTCCAGGAAGACATAACACCCCTAGCATGTGTGCACCTAACATCAGAGATTCCAAAATGTGATCAGGAACAAAGCAAGGGTGCCCCGTTTGACCTCTTCTTTTCAATGTTACTCTGGAAGTCCTACCTAAGGCAATAAAATAATAAAATAAAATATATACTAGTTGGAAAGGAAGAAATAAACTATCTCTGTTCACAGATGGCATGATAGTCCACGTAGAAAATCCAAAGGAAGAGGAAAAAAGAGAAAAAGAAAAAGAAAAACTCCTGGAACTAATGAGTAATTATAGCAAAGTTGTAGGATACAAAGTTTATATACAAAATCAATGTGTAGCTTTATTCCCTTAAGTTCCTATTTACACAGCTATCATGATCTTTGTAACCAGTGATCTGTCACATCCCTCTTATGTTAAAGCCTCCTAATGGTTTAGCACTGCACAAATAAGACCATCTACACCCGTAGGCATGGAAGTCAAGCTCCTTTAGGTCTGGCTGTTACCTACAAATCCAATCTCCAACCTGTCACACAAATTAATTCTTCAACAAAACCGAACTACTGGCAATTTTCTTCACGTTTCCACTGTTTCAAACCTCTATTCTTTGCACCTGCTGTTTCTGACATTTGGAATGACTCATCCGTTTACATATCCTGCAGCATCTCTGCAAAATTCATTCTTAAGAACCTACTTTAGGTGTCAGTATTTTTGGCTATACTGCTCTTGAACACTCAACATTCTCTATCCACCACACACCACTTCTACCATTGACCTCTCATTGCCTCTGTTCTTCTGCTGTATCTTGTACATAGAATAATTTAAGAACTATGGTTTCCCCCAGTTAATATCCCTTATAATAATATTATGCCTGTACCTCAAGCAATATGTAATGAGGAGCCTACAGAGTTTGTGCCTGATAATACAACTACCAATCATAATAATAAAATGTTAGACATACGGGGATGTAAAAATCACTAAGGTGATACCTTCATACTACAAATGAAGAAACTGATAACTACAAAGGTTAATGAGACAAAGCTATCACAGCTAGTTTTTTTTGTTTGTTTGTTTTTGTTTTTGTTTTTGTTTTTAACTGAGCTGATGATAACCTCAAATCTCTCAACTGCAGAGCTTTAGCCTGGGGTTTTGTGCAACGTTGGGAACTGCTTCCTTCATCTCCCATATTTACTCTCATGGATGATAACTTACATGGATAACTGATGGGTAGCTGTGGATTCATTTATTTTATTTATACTAAGAAATCTATTAATGTTTGTGAATGAATGAAACAATAGGCTTGAGTTTATAATTATCTAATTGATACTGTCAACAACTGTCTCTACACATTTCATTCATTTCTGCTTCACTCATGAATTCTTTTGTCAAACACTTACTAACCACTTGTAATATGCCAAATACTATACTTGGTGTTGAGAATGAAACGTCAAATAGAGAATATTGTCTTTGAATTCCAGAAAATCTCTAAGAAATAAAACACATAATCAGAATATTAAATCAAGTTTAGAAAAACTATATTAAAAATGTGACTTAATTAAGAAAATGCATGAGTTTGTTAGGAAAGAGTCACCATCTTTTTGAGAGAAAATTACATTTGACCTATACATTCATTCATTTATTGCCAAACTCTAAGTTTGCTAATGACAATAAAAAAAGAGGAAGACTAAGGAATACATCATAAAATGCTCAGTCAGTGTTATTCTAGTGACAGACTGAATTAATCTCATTGATAATACCACTTTGTTTAGCATACTGTAAATTAGAGTCAAGATAGATAAGTCAACAATATTCTTATACCCATAAAATTTAGAATTATTTTAATTCTTAAAATATTATCGGTGAACACACAATGGTATTTATAGATGATGTAATACAGAATTGTACACCTGAAATCTATGTAACTTTACTAACAATTGTCACCCCAATAAACTTTAATATATATATATATATATATATATATATATATATATATATATATAGTTATGTTAGTGTAATCTTGAATGTTTCAGCTTTAAAGTTTAATTTTAATTTTCTTTCGATGATCTCTGAAATTGGAATAAGTCAAGAATTCATTTCTGACTCCCGCTCTATTGATATGAACAACACATTAATTTTACTTGCCTCAAGAATGTTGCTGTGATGAGTTTCTACAAAGAATAGTTTGGCACATTGAAATAAAATAAAAATTTTCTTCTGCTTTTATAATGGGACTGTATTCTATTTCACAGTTTACCACATCTTGACAAACTTTTATTTCATTTGGCTTTTCATATTTGTTTTCTTGGTCTTTGTCTAAAGATAAGCATATACATATGCAAACCCATTTTTATTGTTTATCTTAGTCATCCAAACCCATGGATTTCTGGAAGTTTAAAAAGGAAATGATTATTGAATGTTGCCAGTTTGATTTCCAAATATAAAAGTTTACAGTGTATTACATAAACATCTTAAAGTTCTCACCATGCATTTTAATTTATCTTGTTTACGGTGAAGATCCTCCTATCACTTTCAATATTTTCCAACAGCCACTTTTAAAATTTTGAACAAATCTTTCTTTTGTTTTTACTCCTGTAAGGAAAGCTTCTGTGGGATTTTTCTTTCTTTGATTTGAGGAGTATTTTTAAAAATTATAGAACATTATCAAATCTAATAACTAACCTTGTTGTAAGTACACACATACATGTGTTTAATATGGAAATAAGAAAGTATAACCATCATTAGTTATACAAATAATTCACATCTATACATACACACACATATATGATTTCTTATAATTATTCCTTATAATGTTTAAAATATTGTATCATGGACTTGATTTATTATTTTTATTAGTATTGAATACATGCCTCACTATACCCTCACAAATCAGTTATTTATAAAAGGACACTGACATTAAATGACTTACCCAAGGTCACATAGCTAGGTTAAACTAAAGTCACATAGCTAAACTAAATGACTTACTTAAGGTCACATAGCATAGTTTGCTAAACTGACTTGTAATAAAACAACATTTAGGCCATGTTACAGATTGTTTTTATATATGCAAATTTACTCCTTAGGCATGATCTTTTATTTTGTGATTAAATTTCCAAAGGGCATTTTTGACATTTACATTAGCTTAGTTCAAGTGGAAATTAATTTTCTCTTGACAAGTGTTGTGAGTTTCAAAATATCCCCTGTGCACACATTTGCTGAAAAGGTTATTTTTATTACAAATGTTCGTGGCAGAGATAGCTAAGCTTTTAGTGTGCATACATCTCTTTATATACATAGCACTCATGATAAACTAATGAGATCAGTTTTCTGTAGTGACTTTTGAAAACTAGTCTTTATGATCATGCTCTCTGTCTCATAATTTATTTAAATATTATTTTAGCCTTTACCTTTTAACCTTGCAAGTGTCGTTACTGTGTTATACAATTTCATCTGAATAACCATACAAAATAAAATTAGAACTATTCAACTCTGAATTCATGTAACTAAAAGAAGCTCTTCTAGTCTTTGTTACTATGATCAGTATTTTAAAACTCAAGCCAAGGTTTTTGATCAGCAGAGATCCAGTGGGCATGAACGCCACAGCTGGAGGAAACCATCAGAATGCAGGCGACAGCACTTCTGCAGAATAAATAAGTGTGGGACAAACCAAAAAAACTGAAGCATCTGGCAGGATATGTGACAGCTGGAAAATCCCCTAACCACACATTTTAAAGCCCTTAAGATGCTTTTGGTTTAAGGCATATGTATCAGTATTCTAATATTCACTAAAATAAAATGCAATTATGCATTACTGAATATAATTGATTTTATATCAGGATAATTTTGGCTTATTTATCTCAAAGACTTTCCTAGAACTCACATATATGCTAGTAGAAAGCTAGAGAATAATTTACGTTTTACTTTTTGGTGAAGATTTAAATGAATTAAAACTTAAGAAAAATAACCCAACGTCATCAAGAACTAATCGTTCCCCTTATTTTAACCTGAATTCTTCTCTCATTAAAAAAAAAAAGAACTTAATATTTAAGGAGTATTTCATCTTCATTCATAAAATAAATTTACTTCATTTTATTTCTTTATTTCTAGGGCACATTTGAATTTAGGAGAAAAATATTTTAACTAAGTAATCAAATATGAGAATACACATGTATATATACATATATGTACACATATATATGTATATATATATATACATACAATGTGTATACATGGATATATATGCATGTGCTTTTCTTCAGTAAGTTAATTTATAGCTATTTTTTTCACAAGGAAGAAGAAATGGATGTGAATATGTCTGTTAACCTTTTCAGCAATTTGACAAATAAAAGGCTCCAAACACTAGCTTTTCACTTAAAAAATTGTATTCATCATTTGCCCACCCAGATAGGAAAATTTCCATAAAAAAAGAAAAGAAAAAAATCTTAGCAGGTCCAACATAATGCCTTGTTTTACATTAGGTGTCATATAAATCTGTACAAATGTGTGCAGCTGTTTTCCTTCAGTAAATGGTAGTATTTATTAGGAGACTTCCTGCAATTTCATGGCTACTGACTCCTGTTGCCGTAAACCATTCAGAGAGAAAATGAAGGTCCAATAAGTGAGCACTACACGCTGGAAAGGTCATTCTAAAACTAAGGTAGCATAGACAATGGCTCTAGAGTTGAACTCTTAAGACCCAAACCAGTTCTACTGAACCTGACTCCTACATTTTGTTACTCAACTTTGGTGACATTTTATGCTAGTTGAGTCATTTAATTTTGTTTTAAATTGTGTGCCTTTGGTATAACATGAAATACTAGTTCCGTATTGTTAATTCTATGATTTTCTTATTCTATTTCCCATTTAGTGTCTATACAATCGCTATTATAGTCAGTTCTCTAAGATGCTGTGTTTTCTTCATTTTTATTAGAATAGGGTTATAAACTGGAGACTTCACTGAAAGAAATTCTTAAAACTTTTGTATTTTAAAGTTAAAAATAAGTAACTAAATAAGGGTAGCATACCAAAATAAAAAGAAAATAAAGGGATAATCATTGATACATAAATAAGGTGTGTATACACCCATATAGATATATAATAGATGATAAGATGATGATGATGATGATAGATAGATAGATAGATAGATAGATAGATAGATAGATAGATAGACAGACAGATAGATAGATAGCTATAGCCATAATATTACTAAAACACCATTTTCTAGTCTGGGATATATTTTCATAAGAAAATAGAAACATATGAACTTAATTTTATTTATATAGCAATTTTTCACTTCATATTAGCCAAAGGTAGTGGGGATTTTGGTAGAGATTCATTAATAGAAATTCATTAAACCAGTGTCAAGACATCTCCTTTCTTCATATGAGGAACTGAAATAATCCTTATATTTGAGATTTCTGTAGTGAAATCATTTCATCTTCTATTTATGTATTAAATCAATATAACAGTTAGCTGAGTTGTCTTTTCTCTCACACAAAACATTGGAAGAAAGGGTTTTTTTTTAAGATAAAATGGATCAGATTGATAATAAAAATTTGTTTTAATTTTATTTATATATATAGGATATTAGCTCCTTATTGAAGGTGTTGTTTGCAAATATCTTCTCCCATTTGGTTGGTTGACTTTTTGTTTTGTTGATGGTTTCTTTTACTGTGCAGAAGCTTTTCAGTTTGATACAGTCCCATTCATTTATTTTAGCTTTTACTTCCTTTTCTTTGAGGTGAAATTCATAAAATCCTCTCTGAACTCTAGATCCATTAGTTTAGTACCTATGTGTTCTTCTGTGTAATTTATTGTTTCAGGTTTATATTTGGGTCTTTGGTCCATTTTGAGTTGATTTTGGTATATGGTGACAGAGAGCAGTCTAGTTTCATTTGGCCAGGAGATATATGAAAAAAATGCTCAACTCCTCTAGCTATTAATATTAGGAATATGCAAATCAAAACCACAATGAGAAACCATCTCACACTTGTTTGAATGGCTATTATCAATAAGACAAGTAATAACAAGTGTTGCAGAGGTTGTGGAGAAAAAGGAACCCTCATACACTGCTGGTGGGAATGTATATTGGAATAGCCACTTTGGAAAACAACATGGAGTTTCCTCAAAAAAATGAAGAATAGAATTATCATAAAACTCAGCAATCCCTATTCTGGATATCTACCCCCCAAATTAGAAAACATTTATCTGTAAAGATATGTACCACTATGTTCATTACAACAATATTCACAGTGGCCAAGACGTGGAAACAACCAAAGTGTCCTTCGAGAGATGATTGCATAAAGAAGATGTGGTGCATATACACAATGGAATATTACTCAGCCATAAGAAAAGATGAAATACTGCCATTTGCGACAACATGGATGGATCTTGAGATTATCATGCTAAGCAAAATAAGTCAGACAAAAAAAGTCGAGAACCATATGACTTCACTCATACGTGGCATATAAAACTGAAAACAACAAACAAAGAAGACAAACAAAAACTCATAGACAGATGACAGTTTAGTCGTTACCAGAGGGAAAGGGGAGCAGGAGGACATAAGGCGTAAAGGGGGTCAAATATATGGTGATGGAAGAACTGACTCTGGGTGGTTAACACACAATGCAATAGATATATGATGTATTATAGAACTGTACACTTGAAACCTATACAACTTTACTAACCATTGACACCCAGATAAATTTAATAAAAAATAAAAATTCTGGAAGAAAACATAGGAAAATATCTTTAGGGTCATGGATTTGAAACTATATAATTTCTGTAATCTACAGATAAATAGATCAATGTTTTCTTAAACCAAACTTCATTCGCGTTGAAAGATATCAAAGACCAGCTACAGAATTAGGAAAAAAAAATTCCCACTTCATGGTGCACTCATAGCTAGATACCATATTTTCAATATTACTTATAGATGGAAGAACTCTCTATGCCCATAAAAAAAGAATGATGAGCTAGAACAGATTAATGGGAGTAAGAAAATCTTTTGGAAAACAGTAAATAAATAAGACTCTCTTTAATTATAAAGTGTCAATCCAGTAACGAAGGCATCTCTATTGCTTTCAAAAAGACTAACATTACAGTAGGGCAAATTCTAGATCAGTTAAAGACAATGGCAACAAACAAAACAAAAAAAACACAGCAGAATAAGAATATCCTGTGTATCATATGGAGGAAACTGAAAATAAATGTAGGGGACAAAAGAATGACCCCATCAGAGACTCCCTCAGGAGGGAAGGGGAAGCTGTCAGGAAGACACAGAATATCATGATAGTATCCATGGGGTGTCCCAGTACATGTGTGATATGTGAGACTTACTGTTTGAAAAATATTATGCTAAAAAGGTCTGCATGCAAAGTCAAGTTTTGAAAGCACAATGAAATGGTCTACGTGTTCAGAAGCTAAAAGGTCATTTCAATTCATGAAAATGTGTTTCAATCTACCAAAAGGAAGGGAATATGATCATTAGTGTATTTAAGTATTTTTAGAGATTAACTTCTTTAAATGCCAACAACAACAACAAAAAAAAAAATGGGCAGAGAACCTGAATAGACATTTCTCCAAAGAGTACATATAAATGGCCAATAAACATATAAAAAATGCTCAACATCACTAATCATCAGAGAAATGCAAATAAAAACCACAATGAGATATCACCTCACACCACTTAGAATGGCTATCAACAATGCAAATAATAACAAGTGTTGGAGAGGCTGTGGAGAAAAAGGAACCTTCATACACTGTTGGTGGGAATGCAGACTGGTGCAGCCATTATGGAAGGCAGTGTGTGTGTTCCTCAAAAAATTAATAATAGAATTACCATATGACCCAGCAACCCCTCTCCTAGGTATCTATCCCCAAAATCTGAAAACATTTATCTGTAAAGATATATGTGCTCAGATGTTCCTTGCAGCTTTATTTACAATGGTCCAGACATGGAAACTACCAAAGTCTCCTTCATACATGACTGGATAAAGAAGTTGTAGTATATATATATATATATATATATATATATATATATATATATATATATATATATATATATATATATTTATACACACACATATATGTGTACACAATGTACATATATATACATTGTACATATATATGTACACATATATACACACTATATATATATATATATATATATATACACATATACACACAATGGAATACTATTCTGTCATAAGAAAAGATGAAATAGTGCCATTGTAACAACATGGATGGATTTTGAGATTATAAAGCTAAGCGAAAGAAGTCAGAAAAAGTTGAGAACCATATGATTTTACTGATATGTGGTATATAAAACTGAAAACAACCAAGGAACAAGACAAACAAATGAAGAAACAAAAACTCATAGACACAGACAATAGTTTAGTGATTATCAGACGGTAGTGGGGCAGGGACGTGGTAGATGAGGGCAAATGGAATGAAATACATGGTGATGGAAGGAGAACTAACTGGGTGGTGAACACACAATGTGATATATAGATCATGTATTACTGAATTGTACACCTGAAACCAATGTAACTTTAGTAAGAATTGTCATCCCAATAAACTTAAATTTAAAAATATATTTAATTAAATTAAAATAAATAAACTGAAAATAAGAAAAAAATAGGTAAAATAAATTTAGGCCACTGTAACCATTGAAATAAGTTTAATATAAATTTCTGAATACATTTTAGAAACTGGCAGAACAAAATTTAAAATAATTACAATAGATTTTATTTGACCTGCATTTTTTGTTGTTTTATTTCTTTTTGTTGTGTAAAATATTAGACACTAACTGGATGTATTTAATAAGATTTTCTTACCCTAAACAACAGAGAAACCATAAGGAAAACAAATTACATACAGGCTCTTCATGTTTTATGGATAAAGCATCTTCAAAATTTTATCTAAATTCAGTTTCTGGAAATACTTGAGATAAGGGAAAGTTTGCTCATTTCCAAAAATTACTAGATTTTTTTTCTTCTTGACATTATTGGCAATAACTGCCCATTTACAATCCCCAAATTCTTTTTTCCCCCCTTCAGGACTTCTTTTGCTCTAGTTTTATAATGTTACTCTTAAAATCTTTGTGTATCAACTAACATAGTTCTTGGCCTGGTAGTGAATTTGTTTTCCTAATACAGTTGGCATGATTTGGGTAAGACACTACTTAAGTCTCCAATTGTGTTTTGAGTTGCACAAGAGTGGTGTCTTGTTTTTCCTGGTATCCTAGCTCTGCGCACAGGGTGATACCCAGAGATACACTTTTTTTCTGAACACTTTAAAGCCAAGGGGATGACTGTTATCTAGCTCTCATTTGGCTGGCGGTCTAGTGTAGAACCAGGCTGAGCAGGTCACTGAATGAGTCAATGGGGCTGAAGCCCAGCATGAATCTTTGGATGGATCTCTATGGAACATCCTTTCATGTGCAGTGCTCCACTTTCACTGGATAAAAATCCCTTGAGGGTTATGTAAGAATGAATGGAAAAATATATATATTTCATCTTTATCAGTCTTATCAGACTAAATTTCAAATTTATCATTCTTTCTGTTCCTAGTTCTCCTAAACGTCAGTGACTATGAAAGTCAATTTGTTTTACTTCTGTATTTACCAATGGAGGACAGTCCTTGGTGCCTCTTTTAAGAGTACATTAAATGGAATTATCTAGTTTCAAGTGAGGAAGACCTTAATTACTTTTGAAAGAAGATTCCTGAACGATATACCTTGAACCTACATCCAATTTGTTTTACTCAGACAACAACCAAAAAAAACATTCAGTGACAGAAATACAATGTATAATCTAATTTGGTATGCAATGAATATTTTCAGCGAGGCCAATTCCAACCTCCTAGAGAAAAGACTAATCTTCTTTTGTCAAAGACACAGTAGGTCAATAACCATACTTACATTTCTCATGTGGTACCTGCCATGTTCTCCAAAAACAAAATTACCAGTACATATTTAATACTTATCATGCTTAAGATAGTAATGTTACATTTCATTTATCTATTTCTGAAATCAAGCACATAAGCTAAAGTATTTCTGTTATTTTCATTAATTAATTAAGTTAGGCAGAGAGAATTCAGGAATTCATCTAAACACAGTATAAATTACAACCTGTGCTAAGACCAAGAAAATTTTATTGCAGCAAAAAAATACTTCAATAAAATTTGCAATTTAATGTGAAACTGTGATCTATACCCAAGTTTGCTATATGATATAAATGGAATTTGTTTTATTTTGTTTTGTTTTTTGGCCATTATTACCACATTTGTAGTCTTTGGTAAGAAATTAAAATATTATATTTCTTTTTTATCTTTTCTTTTTTCTATTATTTTTATTTACCCTTTCTGATTTAGTTTTATAAGCTGACTGGGCTGATAGATAGCAATCATGGTGTGTGTCTGTATGATTGCCAATGAGTGATTTTTCCTTCTTATGTGTCTTAAGCTTATTGTGTTTTATTTTAGGTTTTCTTTTTCCCTTGGGTAACATGCTGAGTGCACACTCTGACTCAATCACTTTGAAGTCTACACATTCTCTTACAAAACTACATGTGTCTCCTTTCTGATTGAATCTTCCCTTCCCCAGTGTCCCAAAGATAATTTCAAACATTTAATCAGAAGTCATAAACTGGCAGTCCATGAGCCAAATTCATTCAACGGATGTATTTCTATTGAAATGACTGTTGTGTATTGTAGTGTTTTGTTTTTACCTCTATTAATTTTATAAACTAATTATTAACTGTGAAATTTTTTTCCTTTCAAATAGCTCTATCACCACATTTAATTATTAATTATTATATGTTCTTGGGAACATATAAAGCAGATTGTAATATATAAAAAAGACAATTATTCCAAAGTCACACAGAAAGGCATACCTCTTATTTTAGACAGAGTCACAGTTTTTAAAAAGAAGTGGCTATGTTCACTTTCAAATTGCATATAATAAACTTCTTATAGAAAATTACTACTTTTGTATTTTCTTCCTGTTTCTTCTAGGCAACCTCTTCTTTTCACTGGTTATCCACCTATTCTCTAGTAAGTATTTTTGTTTATTACCAATGGCTCTCTTATTTGATCCCAAAGAAAGATTAAATTTAATTGGGAAATTGAGTAGAGAAAATAGGCTTGCTTAGAAGTAAGCATGGCTACTAGCCACACCTTGAGAGAACTGACAGGCCTTGTGCTTACAAAACACCTATGGCCAAGAAGCAGGTAAACTACTCAATGGTCATCATCTAAGAAAATACTACCTGATAAGACTCTTCTGTACTAGTAATTAATCACCTTGATGTGGAGCTGAGGTAGAGTATCTATTAATATAAGTGAATGTTACACTATAGTCTATAATGTTAAAGTGAAGCTCCGTTGTACTTACAGTGTTTAATCCTGCACTGGGATATGAGATGAAATTGTAGATACCACCCCCACTTCCCTGCCCCGCATCTCCCACACACACTTCACTCTCCTCCACCATCCTGCTGCCATTCTCCTGGGTTCCCTACCTCAGTTGGAAAGTCCTACCCAATAACTCTGATAAGCAATGCCATTTGCAATTACCCCTCAGTACTCAATATTTTTCTAAATTATTTGGTTTTATTCTTTTTGTTGTTTAAGTCTTATCTCTATTTGTAATAATAAAAATAAAAATATACAGTCTTCTGAATCTCTATTTAAGTGCCTCTAACATTTGGAATTTGTTTCATTCAAAACAATTAATTATATAAAAAGACATATAAAATCTTTTTAGTGTCTTTGTTACTCTATGTGGAATAAATGTTCTAATTTTCCATTAACTTTCCACATTATTTCAGGGACATCAGTGAAATTGAAATCTTGATTAAAAGTACCTCATTAAAGTAAATTGTAGGGACTAATTTACCTTTTGGGTAGAATTACACATTGTAAGTAGCTTAATACAATTGATACAGGTAGATAAGTTAGACAACTAAATTAAAATTGTAAAATCTGATTACTTTGTTCATATATAAATTCTGCTCTTTTTATTATATGTTGAGAATTATTGATATGATTCGACTTGCTCTAGAGATTCATATTATGTCCTTGAACTTTAAATTATTGTTTCATTTTTTACTAATTCATTTTCCAAGAAAACTGCACTGCAAGAATATGTTGAGGTCTATACCGAAAGAGTTCTCCAAACTTTCCCAAATGTTCTTCCTCTGACTTAACTACAGAGATAGAGTTTCCTTAGAAGAAATGTGAATATAGTGTACTTTTCTTTTAAAAAGAGAAAAGCTGTTGTCATAAAATAACAAAAGCATGAATCTGTAGAATACCCCTTCAAAATATTATTGTTGGATATTTCTCATAGTACTTTTTAGATTAAATTTATGTATCATTAACATCTTATTAAAAAAGCATGCAGATTTTCATGCTGATATTCCCTAACAAATCACCCATATATACAGTTTAATCTCAACAGGAACATATATAAGACTTTTTAAAGCCATATGCCATTTAATTATGAGGCTTTGAATCCAAGGATAGAAATCGTCTACCAGAAAGCTGTATGATCTTAGTAAAGATAGGAAACCACAAATTCTTTTACACCATCTACTTTGTGATACTGCAGCCAGACTAAGCATAAGAAAAGTATTTGAACAAATAGCATTCTAATTCTAAACTATGGTCAAAGGGATGTGACCTATGTCTCCTACATCTTAACTATAGTTGTATCCTTTAAGGTAAGTAACTGTTTGATGACTTGGATGCTATCATTTTCTATCCTTCTTTATGTCAAAGACATGGCTTCATCATTCAGAACCAGGAATAATAGCCTTAGAAGCAGTTAGACCTGTTTTCCAATGCCTGTGTATTTGAATATCTACCACGCAAAAAAGTCACATTGAATTTCTTAGATTACCTCTAAAATGTACATAGGAGATATTAAGTATTCCAAAAGGACAATTCATTCATCTGCCTGATGATACATTTTATATATAACATACTATTAATTGATTTACAAGCTCAACTCAAAATATAATGCTACACTGAAGTTATACCTAGCCAGCAAAAGATAGCTATCGACAAACTTTCTAAAAACATACATTTTTAGGCAAGTTTTTTTTTTTTTTTCATATTTTGGTAATCAAACAAAGCATTTGTTCAAAAACATTCACTTAATCATTGAGAAAGTACTCAAGACAGGTCTAAAGCCAACTCTGCAGAAATAGTATTACTCTCTTTGAGGAAGAGTATGTCAAGATTTTACATCTTAAATTACCAACAAACATTATAGACTCTTTGAACTTTATCACAATTCCATATTTGATAGTTTTGCATTTTTTTAATTGAAAGCCTAAAGGAGGCATTATCTTTTTAATAGTAAGTGACATAGCTACATGATGCTACCTTGTCCCCTGAAGAAATATGTTTATTGATGCATTTTTCACTGTTCATTTTTCATCATATATATAGGAGAAACATAAAAAATTACCCATTCAGAGATATTTCTGAAAAATTAATTTTTAGAAGAAGTTAACTTATGCTATTTGTCATCCCTTATGTAGGTCCCATATCCTACTTAGAATTAATTGCTATGAAATCAACTTCTTTTATCTTAAAATAATACTTAAATATTTAAAAATATTTCCTTTTCTGCTATGGCTCTTAGAAACTTTGAAGTTAAATGGCATTAAGCTATAATAACTAAACCAAAAATAATAAATCTTCTGTTTCTCCTCTGATTAAAAACGGATTTTCCTATTTTTATTCATAAGATACATATTATTTCATATATATTCTAACCTACCTTAACATTTTATGGAAGTGGGCCAAAAGAATGTAATTATATTTTGGTGTAATTCAATCCCAAAACATTTTGATATATTTTGATTGGAAAGTTTATGTGGTATAAACACCGTAAATATGTACAAACATACATACATAAATAAATATAATTGTTTTCTGTAAGGGATATTTTTAAAAGAACAGTTCAAATATTAGACTGATAATATATAGAAAGAAGGAAAAGTAGAGAGAGGGGAATTATGATGTAATTTTGTTAATCAGTAAAATATTGTTAATATGTGGCAATTTATTATACAATGATGGTGGAGTTTCAAGTCAATGGGGGAAACTGGTTTACTTTATAAGTTGGATTATAATAAATGAATAACCATCTAAAAAATAAAGTGAGATACAAATCACACAGTTTACACCAAAGTAACTTATAGATATTAAATACAAAATATTAAACTAAAAGGTACTGTGTAAAAACTTTCTACAGTGTTGGGTTGGTGAAAGCTTTTTTAAATGACAAAATGCTCAAAAATACATACCAAAAGATAAAATAAAACTTGGCAAAAATCATAATTCCTTTAATAGTTAAAAAGTATGTATTCTTAAGATGTCTAGCATTCATGTGAGTCAGTTAGAAAAAGACCAATAGTCCAAATGAACAATTGGGAAGACCAGATGTATGTGGGGAACATCACAGCCTCAGTTATACAAATTAAAACTCGGCTATATAACATATTATACCTATCACTAGTATAGTTAAAAAAATTTTAATGGTACAATGTGTTGGTAGAGATGTGAGGATAACATGTATCCTCATGTACTGCTGGCAGAAATATATATTTATACAACCAGTACAGAGGCCACTTGGCCATATTTCTCAAAATTGAAACTCAGTAAACTTTAATTTAAAAAAAAACAAAATACATAATATATTTTACCTAATATTTCTATGTCTAGGAATTTATCCAATGTTACATACACTATCTAAGGAATATGGACACAAGAATGTTAATTTGGAAATAAGTGTCCAACTGATCAAATCAATTATGATATGTTCCTACAGCCATTAAAATGAGTAAGATAAATACTTCTGTGCTGATGTGGAATGAAGAATGTGTGTGTGTATGTGTGTGTGTGTGTGCCTGTGTTTGTGTGTGTGTAAACAAACTAGTTTTTGTGTGTGTGCCTAAGTGATGAGAAAGGTTGAAATTAGTATGTATAGGAGTTAGTCATTTGTCTTAAAAAAGAGAAGACAGGAAAATGAAAAGAAATTGTGCTTGAACATCCTAGGAACACGTAATTATTTCACTGGGATTCTTCAGATGGAAGCAAAGACAGATGGGAGATACACTTTTCAATTTCTGCACTTGTGTAGCTTAAAATTTGTCCTGTGTGTGTGTGTGTGTTTGTGTGTGTTAACTTTAATAGTATTTTTATTTTTAGATATTTACTAAATGTTGTCTTTAGGAGTTTGAATTACATTATTCTTGCTCTTCCAAATCTATTTTGTTTTGCACTAAAAGAAAATTTGAAACATGCCCATGCTAACGAATCCTATATATCAAAAGGTATCAAAATGTTTTTACAGGATAGTAAAGCAGTTTTGTGTTTTTTTTCTATAACATGATAACCTAATTAACTCAGTAAAACACAAGATACAGGTTTCATGATCCCATTCTTCAATATAGGTCACATGACCCCATTCTCCAACTTACTGCATGTATAACTATGCTAGGTCACTTAAGTTCTGTCTCCTCATTGTTAAATAGCCAACACTTGTTCTAACATGCAATATTGCAAGAGTTCAATGAGATAATATTAATATATGTACAATTGGTTTGTAACCTAAAAAGGAATACAAATGAAAATTATTATAGAAAATATATTTTTTCAGAGGAAACTTTAATAAAGCATGCATTTATGTTAGATCATCAGGAAAATTATTGCAAATTTTCTTATTTTCTTACTTCTGCCTCTAGATACAAGTGTCCTCATGCTAGCCTTGTAGCAGTTGAAAGCTTTACTGTACCTACTTCTCTCCCTGTATGGATCCTGAGAACTCTGCTAATGAATTAATTATGCCTTTGTTTTCTTTCAAATCACTCTAGACTGCCTCCTTCTGTATTGTAAAAACATAATAGTTAATTTCTATACCTAAAGGAAATGCGTATTTACATATTAATGATGAACTTAAATCCCTTAATAAGGGATTTATGGTGAACTTAAATCCCTTAATAAGACATTTATGGCTCTTTTTCTAATTACGTATGTCAGACTTTCAGGTCATCTATTCAGGGCACAGTGGTGTTAAGAAATAAAAAAAGATGTGTGATTACCTTAGGTAGCTTAAGAGGAACCCTACTTGCATGAAAAAGTAGTTAAATTCTGGAATTGAAACAAATGTAGTTGTTTTTTTTTGATAAAAAATATTCTATATGAATGTCAAAATTTCTAAATGGAAATGCCCTAGCCTGATGAAAGATTGAAATAGTATCACTATTTAAATGCAACATAATTTTTAATGTCTTTATGAAAATCTCATTTTACTAGAAAAGGCACTGGAGCTATAAGAAAGCCACACACAGTCTTTAAATAAAATGATATCTAAATGATCTTGTATTATCCATTAGGAAAAGTTTAACATAAATTATGCTTTTTTTAATGGAGCATATTATCAATTCCTGTCTACTTAATCACAAATTCTGCCATTTTCAAGTATTTTCTCATAATAATATATCTTTCTGAGTAGAAGCAAGCATGTAATTGAAATGACGACAGAACTTTCTTTTGGTAGAAAGAAAACAATAATAGATCTAAAAACTGCTTAAGTATGATTATTCAGGCACATTCATATTGGGGAATACTAAAACAAGTTTCCAATTTTCACTTTCCATGATTGGTAGCATTTATCTGATGAGCGGATTTAGATTGGATAGAATGATACTTGGTGAGGAGATAGGTGATGATATTCAAAGGCAGGACAACTTATCCTGGAGTGGGATCAGTCCAAACTGGCTTCAAAGAACTGAAAAGCAGAAATGTTAAGATTCATAGAACATCTGCTTCATTTCCTCATATGACATAAGTCGCATCCTAGTTACAGTCATGTATTTCTTTCATTCTTATATAGGCAATCCAACTACTTTTTACAATACCACATTAGAAAGTTCTAGTGAGCAGATGTAGTTAATGTGATTTCATTTCAGCAATTTGGAGACATAGCTATTGTTGCTCCTTGATGGACCCCGGGAATTAGAGGCAATGGAAGTTTAGTCATTATTTTTTCACTTATGTGATGCTACATTGGAAGTATAATTTTACCCCAAAGGAAATGGATTGGGTCCTACAATAATAGCTGATCACTGCAGTTTAGATTATTGATTTCTGAATCACAGATGGCTGGCTTACAAGACCATTGGATCTTATTTTCTGTTATTTTCATCTCATCTAGTGTCTCAGGTTAGTCTAACCAACTCTGATAATCCATTTTCTGGTGATCCTTAGACTCATCAGCCATCTCATCATTAATGGCTTTTACATCTCTCAAACACAGCATGAGAAATCAATAGTCATGTTGCTGTTCAATAAAATCAAACCATGCTATCTTTATTTTTGTTGTAATCCTTTGCTATTCATGAAAGATGTCTTCAATTTGTAAATATCATTATTTCAGAGACCAGATCCTGAGTCACTAGGAGCCTGGCAAGATTCACCAATATAATGAGTTCCTTCCACAGACCAGCCCTGTAGTCCACATACATGTTGTGAATTTAGATGCATAACCTCAAGAAACTCGTACAACAATCCTATGCAGTATATATTATTAATACTATCAATTTACTCTCTGTCATAGACCTCAGTGTTGACTGTGAGAAGTAGAAAAGGAATTTTAAATCCTAAAATCAAAGTGTCTATTATAAGTTCAGTACTTATTGTATATTGTTCTGTCTAAAGCAGTTATTCATCTTTTTTGAGTCAGGAACCTTGAGAAGTTGATGAACTAACATCAGACTTCTAGCATCAGTGCTCATTACCTCTAGACTATAAAAATCTATAAATATTCCCAAATTTTTGAGGTTGATATTTGTATAACATTTCAGAGTTCCTAAGGAGGCACTAGGTCCTTTTTCTTCCACTAAGTATAAGCCTGATTCCCATCAAAGTACTGAACTTTTACTTGTCTCTGTTTTTCTTATCAAGAAAACTATGCCTCAAACATCCTTTTGGCTATAAAATTCTGATGCCATATGCATTTTCTTATTTGACCCAATATCTTTCTGTCAATCGTGTCTCTCACTACCATTACTGTTACTATAAGTCTTACAAACAATAATTCTTTTGCTATCTACCTTTGACTTATGCTCTGCAATTTATAAATGATGACCCAGAAGCAAGCATTCATACAATTAGCATATTCAAACACATGCATGGACAAGCTTACATACAGAGTGGTCACTTGGCTTATTTAATTTAATAAACACATTTTTCACTCTGGTAACCTTAAAGTTTAGTAATTTTTTCTTATTAAATCTTGAATACTGCTAAACTTCTATAAAATAGTTTCTTAGCTACTAAATAAACCTAGCTATCACATCAGTATTCCTGTATCCACTATTTAAGATGTGTATATTCTGTATGTGAATAGTAAAAAATGATTTAGAAAACCTAAAAACTAAATTTGTATTTAATTGTGAAAAATATACATCAGGTGAAAAATAAATCCTAACCCATAAAAAACTTTAAACAACTGCCAAATAAACATAACAATACAGATAAAGGTAAAATATTCTTTATTCACTACTTCTAATCTCTGTCCACCCTAATGACAGTAACAATTTGTCATGCAACCTCTAGAACTTCTTTTACGAATGTTCCTTCATAGTTTGAAGTAATTAGACATATAAAACACTGTTTTCTGTATAAATGTATGTAAGAGAATGTGGGTGTTACATAAGTAACATCAAATCATCCATGTTTTGCATCTGGATTTTTGCAATTATTATCACTCCATATCAGTATCTGCCCCACCTTATCTAAATAGTATCCTATAGTACAGTTGATCGTAATTTATTTGCTATCCTCCTACGGATGGCATATAGGACACTCCGGGTCTGCCTATGTGCAGCTGTAATGCAGTTTTCTCTGGTGTACATACTGACAAATGGAATCCTGAGTCATTGAGCATATGTACATTGAATTTTCCTAAATTTAATTCATTTTCCTTTTAAGAGGTTGTACCAATTTTCATTTTTATCCTTAGTTTAGGAGTACTCATTTCTCCATACTCTCACTTGCATTTAAATTTATCAAACAATAATATTGGTCATTAGAGAAAAAAAACAAAAACTCTTGCTATTTTAATATGCTATTTCATAAGATTTTTTTTCATAATTTTATATCCCATTGGATACGTTTTTCTGTGAATTTGCTATTTGTATCTTTATCCATTTTCCCTTATTCAATATTTTGTCATTTCCTTATTAATTTACTATGTGTGTGTATAAAAATGCATACACATTTTAAAAAAGAAAAAAGCTGTATTAAAATTGTAATACTCAATATATCGATAATGAAAGATGAATATAAGTCACTTTTTAAATTAGTTTCAGGTGCACAAAATAATGTAATAGTTAGACATTTATCATTTATATCCCTCACACAGTGTCAACACCCCCCCACCACCACTATCCCTCTGACATCTCACAGAGCCATTACATTTCCACTGTCTATTCCTAATGCTGTACTGTACTTCAATACACGTCACTTTTGACTTCTACAATTACAAGAAGTTTTCAAAATGGTTACCATCAGCATGATTGTAATACAGTTTTTCCCTTTCTTAGAATGTATATACATTTTTTGGCACTCTCTCTATGTGTGTGTATACATATGATATATATGTGTATGATATATATGTATATATAAATATGATTATGTACATACTATATATAGATTAGATATAGATATAGATACAGAAAGAGATTTTCTCCCAGTCTGAGTCTGTTACTTGTTAGTTTTCTTTATGCTATCGTTTGTCATGCAGAAGATTGTACACTGCTGGTGGGAATATAATTTGGTACATCCACTATGGAAAAACAGTACAGAGTTTCCTCAAACAATTAAGAATGGAATTACCATACAACCCAGTAATCCCTTTTCTAGGTATCTACCCCAAAAATCTGAAAACATTTATCTGTAAAGATATATGTATCCCTATGTTCATTGCAACATTATACATGATGACCAAGACATGGAAACAACAAAAGTGTCCTTCTATAGATGATTGGATAAAGATGTCTTACATATATACAATGAAATATTTCTCAGCCATAAGAAAATAAATGAAATACTGCCATTTACAACAACATGGATAGATCTTGAGATTATCATGCTAAGCAAAATGACGCAGAAATAGTTGAGAACTATATGATTTTACTCATATGTGGCATATAAAACTGAAAGCAACAAATTATAAGACAAACAAACAAAACCTCATAGACACAATGGTTTGGTGGTTACCAGAGTGTAAGGGGGGAGATAGGGTGGTAAAAGAGGGTAAAGGAGGTCAAATATATGGTAATGGAAGGAGAACTGATTCTGGGTGGTGAACACACAATGAAATAGATAGATGGTGTATTATAGAAATGTACACTTGAAACCTATATAATTTTGCTAACCAATGGCACCCCAATAAATTTAATTGAAATAAAAAAGAAGATTGTAAAAATGTTGAAAAGGCAGTTAACTTGTAGTGCGAGGACACGCAGTGAAACATAATTCTTGATAAAAATACAACATATGAAAAATCCAAGTGCCTGTCAAAACATTTCTTTAGCCTCAATATTGGTGATACTTGAAGGTTTCAGAAGGTAACTCCCACATATACCAGGGGTTGCCAAAAAAATGTATACAAGTGGACAGTTTGATTAATGTTGCTCAAGCAGTAGTTTGTCATAATCAGAAGTGTCTGGACATTGATGGTAACCACTTTGAGCACCTCTTGTAATTACAGAAGTCAAACGTGACTTATATTCATCTTTTGTCATCGATATATATTATTACAGTTGCAATATAGTTTTCCTTTCTTAAAATGTGTATACATTTTTTTGGCACCCTCTGTATAAAAGTTACATACACATATTCTACTTTCTAAGGTTGTAATTTTTACAACCACCTTCTTAGGTAGGTGTTAACATTAACCCTATCTAAATAAAAACAAAAGAGGTTTGAACAACATTGAGTGATCAACACAGGGTTGCATTTTAAAAAACCTTGTCCTCTACCTTTCATCAAGTCTCTGATTCCCCAACCTTTTTCATTAAATAGTCATAGTCACATTCTGTTATTTTTAACTTAAAAAATCCTAAATGCAGGTGAATAGATTTTGACTGAAATGCCGATTTCAAGAATTAATGTTAAGAGGGAATTTAAGTCTAGGGATGAGTATAACAGGTGGACAGACACAGAGTGTGCATGAGAGCTTATGGTCACAGCTGGTAATTATTAGAAAAGTCCAGGAGAATGCAGAAAATGACTTTGGAGTGTTCACAGTGGTGTCTAAAACATAAGCAAGGATATAATTGTCAACAGAGGAAAGTTTGGATCAAAAGATGGAGGATGTAAATTGACAAATGGGCCAGGTGAGAAGTGATGAGAACTTGAATTCAGATTAAAATAGTAGATATACGAGGAGAGAATAGTTTCACTTATTAAGGATGTACTTAAGTAACCAGAGGAATCTCCCTCTGTTCCTCCAGAGAGAGACTGGGAGGGCAATGGGCCTTCGGCAAGATGAAAAGAATAAGCAGGAGAGGTGGGGGAAATTTCCATCAATGTTCTTCGTAAATGGGACACTGTAGTCTTTAAGAGGTTTGTTCATGTTTTGTTCATGTTTGGACTCCTTTCCTAATCTCAAATTGGGAGGTGGTGGTGGTGGTGGGCGGACACATGACTTGAAGAAGAGAAAAACACACTGTTCTACAGGCATTAACTCAGGGACAGAAAGAAAACTTTGCAAATTATAAAGCAGTTAGTTTGGCAAATGTTTCCCTACCTTTTTATTTGTTTAGACCAAAAGTCACAAATTCATCATCATTACTAAATCCTCCTCAAAGAAATGTTTTTGTTTGACCTGCACAAGATTTAACATTTTTGAGCCAACATATAAGAAATTGTACACAAGTTCTTCTCTGTAAGAACTGGAAGCTCTGGAAACCCCAATTCTCATTCACAAATAAGCAGCAAGCAGAGGAGAGGAAGAGTAGCGGCTCATTCTTGGATGTTTAGCTTTCAGGCCCTAACACTCCACCACACAGCCTGCTTTGTACACATGGCCACTTTACTGAGATTTTTGGTTTTTATTTGTTTGTATGTTTTTCATCTGTCTAACCTTGATTAACATTTGAGCTTGGAGACTCCTGGATAACACAAAGACCAACATTCATCTTTGGGATATAGATACACATATACATAATAGATTAATTAATTAATTAATTAATTAATTAATATTTGTTAGATTCGACAGTTACTAGTAAATACATGATAAAGAAGAGTCTGCAACTTACCATTACAGTGAAAGAAGAGCAGGCTTTAATTGCCTTTAATACCAACTGTAGATGCTTCTGTAAGATTAGGGGTATCAAAGTCTTCTCCCCACACCACAAATATTTGGAGAGACATGAAGGACCTAAGGTAACCCACCAGATGACCTATTAGAAGCCTTCCCCCACCGTCACCACCAGAAGCCTCCTAGAATAGTAACTCACGCTGAAGATACATGCTAAAGAAGTGAAGGATTTGTATCTGAGTAAGTGTAGCCTTGATAGTAGGTAGGAGCTTGTCCTGATAGTGTTTGGAGATTCTGAAGCAGAAGTTAGAAAAAGGCACACTGGAAGGCAGGGGTTTGAGGATAGGAACTGAGTGCATTCACCAGAAGAATCTGGAAGATATTGATTTTGGGGTAGAAATATGAGGCACTGTGACAGCGAAGTGTTTCAGCCAGTGAGAACAGACATTCATTTGGCTACGGAAAGCCTTCCCATACTCTTTAAAGTAAGCCCAACTGATAATGTTTCTGGTCTTGCTGGCTCTCACTTTTGTCAGTGTCTTGACCCAGCATTGTGGAGAGAAAACCAGTACTATTGTTACACATTGCATGCTATGCCATCTAATACATTTTCAAGGGCACATTTTCCGATCTCTGAATTATGCTGGCACTTTATCACCCCTAATTCTCACTGAGTTTTTATCATTTTGCTTTTAATTACTATTCAGACAAAGGATAAACAGGAATTAAAGTGCAACACTGTAAACATTGCATCTAACAGCAACTCAAAGAAACAGTCAGTAACAAAAGGGTAGACTAAAACATCTATATATTTTGATTATTTACATTTTTAAACTATACATGTGATCTGATCCTTCCATTTGGATAATTCAGAATTATTTACATTTGGCTCTTGAAGTATTAAATATAAGTTTTTTGTGGCCCAAATGGTGTTAAGATGTGTATGAGGTATTGAAGCAGTAATATAATAAATTTAGGTAATTTGTATATTCAAAAAAGCTAGAATTACCAGTGAAAATTACAATGTAATCACAAGAATGTGTTACCAATGTGTGAGGCAAAATTTTATTGACAGACCTAGAAAATAGTTACAATAACAATGTAAATGTATACAATGAAAACATTGACCTTGTCTGAAAAATAGGGAGCATGTGTGGAGCATATGTGTATGGGAAATGTGTAAGAAATATTAAGGGAGTTATTCTGACTACAAAACTTTAAAATATATAATTTTATGGATTCCTGTAGTTTATAGAAGCTCCATGGGTTCAGATAAAGTATTCATATAAAATTTGTTCTTTCTGTGATCATAAAAGCCTACTATTCCAGAAATTTTTTTTGCTCATTTAGTTGGAATGAATTTTTTTAGGACTCCTATTTTTGTGACTCCTAAAAAAAGGTCACTCCTTACAATGAGTCATTATAGACTGTTTTGCACATTTTTTTTCTAAACCACTTTGAAACTATTATCTTATACATTTACACATGAGATACATAGTAGGATATGTTTTACAATTTTACAGTTCTGAAAATTGATGCCCTAAGAGGTTATGTGTCTTGCCAGAAGTACTGATGATTTTAGAACCTCATTTTTCTCTTTACTAACTAAATGAATTTACTACTAGTTTACAATGCTTCCTGGAATAACAATCCCATCATACATGATGATTATGATATGATCATATTTCAGTTTAGGAAGGAAAATATATGTAATATGACTCATATGATGGTATTGTTATGAGTAGGCAATAGTTAGAATGGTTTAGGTTTTTGTTTAATCACCTCTCTGTTCTTGCGTTTCTCATGCGTGCCTCTTATACCTGTATTTCTCTTAAACAATCCATTTTTCAGATAACATGTCTGTTCTCACAAAACACATTTTAGTCTTAGTCTCTGTTTACCTCTTTTTTTGCTTTATCATTTTTAACATCAGCAAAATCAAATAGGTAAGTCTTTGTTTTTCTTTATCTTTCAGCACAAAAATATAAACGTTTATACAAGTATGGACTATTATGTGAATTTGATTGGAAGTAAATTTACTCACAATTTGGAAGAGAAAAATAAATGTTTTATCAGTTCAAACAACCTAGGAACTTGTGATATACAAAACGTGTGTGCTTAAATGATAAATATGATATTGTTACAAATAATAGAAGAGATCTATCAGTAGATGACCCCTCAGAATCACAGACTATTTTAAAAGTAACATATGTAAACTCTATTAGAAAACAATAAGCATAACAGAATAGTTGATATATAAATGTATATTATGTGTATTTTTTTTTCTATTCCACCACTACCACAGTGTAGGACTGTAACATTTCTTACCTGAACTGGTCTAATTCATTATTATTTCTCTCTAAAACATTTGTATACTTGCGCCAAGATGGTCTTTCTAAATGAAATGTTACTATTTCACCTTCAGTTATACGTCTCAACATCAGGACGGAGGCTAAACTCCATATTACATGATGTGATATGACTTGTAAAGAATATTGCAGCCATCTTCAACCTATGGTTCCTTCTGACTGGAACACCTTCTCTCTTCGAATAACTTATGCTTCATTAGCTCCTAGTTGGACATCACTTGATTTTCATCACCTTCCTTGAAAAATAAAGCTGGATAAGGTGTGCCAGTGACATCCTGAATAAATCTCTGATAGTTGATCTCAATAATTGGAATTACTTGCTTAACTTTGATGCCACTTGGCTGTAGTCTCCTAATGTGTACACAGTGGCATTCATTCATAAATATATCTTAGGATCTAACAATTGTTTGTTAACAAATATTAGGTTAATGAATGAATGTCTAAAGTTAACATTTTATCTCACTAAGCTATGAATAATGACTGTTCAGCATTGTGGATATTGCATTTAGTAAATGTATGTCATTTCTGTCCAGTTAAATTTGTACATATTTACACAAATCAATTTGTAGGTTTATTCTGATTCTAAACTTTAGATCTATGCATATACTTTATATTTTCAGAGCTATTTCAGTTTGATTATGACATAGAAGATACTAAAACCAAAGGAAATATTATGTGAATTAATGATACAATAAGTATAACATAAGGCAGTGTATTTTGAAACAGGCATTTATGGCTTAATAACAGCACTTGTGATCAGCTGTGTGTCAGAGCTAACGTAGAACTAGTATATTAATAAGCCTACTTCATAAAGAAGAATTGATAAAGAATTTTCATGAGTGATGATAAATTTGAGCTGGTTTTGTGTATACAAAACAAATTATTCAGGTGCACAGTGACTTTCCCAAAGAACCCATTTCATGAACTTCAAGTTCACTGCTGGAGAGACTAAATAATAATCAGGTCATAAAGCCAGAGAAAGGCATTTAGATTGCCACATAGTTTGCCCTGAGAACTTGGAGAATTACAATAGAGGCTGAGCCTCTGTAATCCCTCTTGGATAATAATGGAAATAATTAGGAATTATTATCGCATAGTCTGTCTCTGTAAAAGTTTATCGTCCTAAATGTGAAACAGCAAGAACATTGAAAGTTGTTTAATGGCTTTGTTGAACAGATCTAATCAAGCAAGTTTTACCCTCTGACACATATCCGGTCTTGACTCATGAAAATTAAAGCTACTGTTGCAAAGAACATTCAGATTCTTGAGTACTTTTTACCTGCTTGAACAAACTGTATGGGAAAGTAATGATATACCTGCCTTAAGTCACTTGGCCTTTCAAATTTCATATTCATTCAGAAGCTAAGTGGAAATATTTTTAAAGTGAGCAAAAGGAAAATATTTCAAATGTGTATATTAATTTTATAACTTTTCCATAAATCAGTTATATAGTCGAGGCAAAATTTTAATTATATTTTTTAAAAACTAGGTAATCATAAAGTCAGAGGAAATTTGAACCAAATGTCTGAATTTCTGAGCTCTACCTCCACCAAATTAGAGCAGATCTTTAGGATATTTTCAACTAAACATGCTTATAGAATTTCCATTTTATTATTCTACTCCAAAATAATATTTATCAGCATTTGGAAGAACAAAATCAATTTGAGTTAATGTAGGGAAACCATCCATGCCAAAATTATGCTATCTGCTTTTTTTTACACTACTGGCAACTTTCAAAATGTATCTTGGTTTGTGAGCAAGACAGCAATAAAATCAATACCAACTAGTTCTTGAATAACTCAGACCAAATCAAGAAATCTTACAAAGTAAGAGCATCATATAATGGAAGCAGGGCCAGCTGTTAAGGAATCATTTCCGGGCAGCGTAGCTATTCTGGAACCTATTCAAATAGTATTTTGAAAAGGGTTAATATTTATGCTTCATTTTGCACATTTAGGAGTTCAGATCTACAAAAAGGAAAAGTTTTTAAAGCCTTAAGAGAACTACTCATTCAAACTAGCCTATGCTAAAGACTTGATTATTAAACTTGAAGCTCTCTAATAAAATTGGATGATATGCAGTACATTCAGATTTATTAAAAGTATTGAAAAGCTGTGGACACCACTCATAAGAATTAACTTAAAATGGATTAAAGACCTGAAGAAAACAAAGGAAAAGAGCTCCTTAAAATGGGTCCTGGTGATTCTTCTTCTTTTTTTATGATAACAAAGGCACAAGCAATCAAATAAAAAATAAGCAAGTGGGACTACATCAAAGTAAAAAGCTTCTGCACAGCAAAAAAAACAAGATCAATAAAATGAAAAGGCAATCTATGGAATGGAAGAAAATATTTCCAAATCATATATCTGATAAGAGGTTAGTATCTAAAATACAATAGCAACTACTACTACTACTACTACTACTACTACTACTACTACTACTACTACCACTAATAATAATAATAATCCAATAAAAATAGGCCATGAACCAGATTAGACATTTTTCAAAAAAGATATACAAATGGCCAACAGGTACATGAGAAGATGTTCAATATCACTAATCATTATGAAAATGCAAATCAAAACCATAGTGAGATATCACCTCATGCCTGTCAGAAAGGCTATTATCAAAAAGACAAGAGAGAACAGATGCTGGTGAAGATGTGGAGAAAAGGCAACACTTGTGCACTGTTGGTAGGATTCTAAATTGATGTAGCCAGTGGAAAACAGGTTCATCAAAAAATTAAAAATAGAACTACCACATGATCCAACAATCCCACTTCTGGATATATAACCAAAAGAAATGCAATCACTATGTCAAAGAGATATCTGCACCCCCATACTCATTGCAGCGTTATTTATAATGGCCAACACATAGAAACAACCTAAGTGTCCGTTAGTGGAAGAATGGATAAAGGAAATGTGGTATACTGTACACACATAGTGAAATATTACTCAGTCATAAAAAAGAAATCTTGCCATTTAAGATAACGTGGATGGATCTTGAGGGCATTATTCTCAGTGAAATAAGTCAGACAGAGAAAGACAAGTACTGTTATGATCTCACTTATATGTGGAACTTAAAAAAAATGAAAAAAAAATCCTCATAGAAAAAGAGATCAGATTTGTGGTTACCAGAGGTGGGGGGGAGACTTGGATGAAGGTGATCGAAAGGTACAAACGTCTAGTTATAAGGTAAATACAGTACTAGGGATGGATCATAAAATACGATGGCTATAGTGACCACTGCTGTATGGTATATTGGAAAGATGCTAAAAGAATAGATACTAAAAGTTCTCGTCACAAGGGAAAAGCACTTTTTCTTTTGCTTTTTCATCTATATGAGATAATGGATGTTAACCAAATTTATTGTGGTAATCGTTTCACAATACATGTAAGTCAAGCATTATGCTAAACATCTTAAGCATATACAGTGATTTATGTCAATTATATCTTGATAAAGCTAAATGAAAAAAATAAGTTGTGAAAAATGATCTTTATATATTCTCTAAAATAAGAGGTCAATTTTGTAGAACCACAGCCGTAATTTTTCGCAAGGCACTGATTTAAATTACGGACATTGAGAATTCTGTCTATGCTTTTCTGATAAAGAATAGTTTCTGGTCCATGAGCACATCCTTCTTTTCTTCTGAAAAATATAGGTAAAAAGATAAATAGTTGATCCTTAACAAACTGTGTGTGTGTGTGTGTGTGTGTGTGTGTGTGTGCACGTGCACACAAGTAAATTTTAGTAGCATCTATTGATGTTAGTTCCTAGGAGTAAGCAAACACTGGAGGAATCAATAAGTGTTACAATGGTGCCCCTGTCTGACATGGGACATCAATAGAAAGCTTATTGGATTAAGCAACTCTTCATGAAAATACAAACACATATCATTGTAAATCTTCTGAGGGAAAGAAGAGTGAAAGTAGATATTGTTTTTGTCATATTTTCTGTATAAAGGAATCAGTTCTCACTTTATAATGTCGCTAATGCTTTGGAGTAATATAGGTATTAAAATTCAAATAAAATATTTATTTTTTCCATTTGTATTTGAACAAAGTAGCCCAGATTTTATAGTGGTACCTTACTTTGCTGCCATTTATCTATCTATCTATCTATCTATCTATCTATCTATCTATCTATCTATCTATTTATTGGGTGTTTACTTTGTACATGTTGCAGCTTATATATTTTACATGTACAACTGATTTAATCCACCAAGAACCCAAAAAGGTAGATATGGTACTCCCCTACTTTATTGGTGAGGAAACTGAGGCACAGAGAAACTGAATAATTTTCAAAGGTCATAAAGCCAGTAGGAAGTAGCACCGAGTTTCAAATCCAGAACTGGACTCCTGCAGCGCACTGGAACACTAAGGCTTTGATTAGTTTTCTCATGTCATTTTCCAGCAACTACAAAGCAAATAAATTGCTGTGCTATCTGGGCAAACAATTTTATTTCAATTAATTCCCTTAAATGCTGAAGCCTTGTAAAATAGAAGACCTTCAGTGGATCACCTTGAAAACAGTTCTGTGTGTGCCGCTATAGCCTTCTGTTCTTTCAAGTACTACTCCCAAGATCAGGTGTCCTGTCATCTGCTGATGGGACGTGACTCAAAGCAGCTGCACCATCCCTCGGCTTCTTTTCTTCTTCAGCTTGCTCCCAATGACGGACTAACTCGCTTTGTGCTCCACCGCTGGGGCAGCAGCTCAAAAGGTGTGAGGGATATAAGGAGAGGAGCTGAATTCTCAGGCTTCAGGGTGACGAGGGCTGCAGGAGCAGCTTTCTCCCACAGAAGTGCGGGCTGAAGCCATTGTGCCTTTGTCAAGCCCTCCTGACCCCGCCTGTGTGTGCAGACAGGCACCCTATCTCACTTTGAGGACTTCTTCGTGGCCTTTGTATAAATTTTATGTATTTCAGATATGTGGGTAACTAACTTTCAAGTGATGCTTGATTAAATTCTCTATGCTTGAATGTCTCTAGCAATAATAATTGTACTTATATTTTCGATAATATGTGACCCAAGAAATCCTAGTTATTGCCTTTCTCCAACATTATGAATAGATTTGTTTGAGATTGTTTTTTAGTCCCTTTTCAGAAATTGTCAATGTTTTATATTCCCTTCTTTTCTAATGCTATTAATTACTTTCAGAACAAGTTCAAATGTGTTGTTTTTTGTTTGTTTGTTTTTTGCTTTTGGATTAGAATCACTTGAACAAAAAGCAACACAAAGGGATTTCAGAAGCATGAAAAGGCACCTTGAGGTCAAAATTATTCCCATCCCTGTGTTGTTTTGACGCTATAGTAAACTTTCTCAACAGAGTTAAACTTTTACTGTTGGGATGACTCTTTTGAACAAACAGGAGGTATTATCTCTAGAACTCTAATTTAACAATTTAAGTATAATAGATAATATATGTAGGAATATCTGTATAAACCCTCAAACAAGATAGCCCAGGCCAATTGTGAGCAAGTCTAAGAATTAGAAAGCTTTTTGATATTTTGAACATAGTCTTAAATTTTTCATTTTTCTTTCAGAAAACTCTTTTTCTCTATCTTTCTCCTCATTATTCCTTCCCTTCTGTCTTCTAATATGTTCAATTTTCATGTTGCCCTACTATTTTGATTGCCATTCGATGTCCTTTAACTGTTTTGAAACTTTGTCCTCTATACACAGCCATCATTTTTCACTCACCAGTATTCATCCTCGTAAAATCTGACTAGTTACTGATCTCCAAACACTACCCTCTAGAACCAGACTAAACTTCACATCTTACACAAAAATTAATTCAAAGTAAATCATAGATCTACATGTAACATGTAAAACTATAAATCTTTTAGAAGAAAACCATTTTTAGAAGGAGACAATTTGTTGGGCTAAAGTTAGACAAAGAGTTCTTCTTAGACATGACACCAAAGACATGACCCATAAATGACAAAATATAAAAATATAGACCATCAAACTTAATTTTTTTTATTCTGTGATTATAAGAGGATGAAAAGCTAGCCATTGACTAGTAGAAATATTTTCAGGTAAATACCACACACTAACTGTTTACATTACTGGAGCTCTAAAGGTGTGTCAGAAGTGGTATACGTACACAATGGAATACTACTCTGCCATAAGAAAAGATTAAATAGTACCATTTGCAACAACATGGATGGATCTTGAGACTATGCTAAGCAAAACAACTCAGACAGGAAGAGTCGAGAACTATATGACTTCACTGATATGTAGGCTATAAAACTGAAAGTAACACAGGAACAAGACAAAGAAAGAAAGAAACAAAAATTTATAGACACAGACAATAGTTTAGTGGTTACCAGAGGGTAAGGGGTGAGGGAGGTGGTAGATGAAGGTAAAGGGGTCAAATATATGGTAATGGAAGGAGAACTGACACTGGGTGGTCACGCAATGTGTCATATAGATGATGTATTACAGAATTGTACACTTGAAACCTATGTAATTTTACTAACCATTGTCACCCCAATAAACTTTAATTAAAAAAAAGAAATGTTTTCAAATCCTATATCTGAGAAAGAATATCCAGAATATATAAAGAATTCTCTAAACTCAACAATAAAAACAACCAAAACAATTCAATTAGAAAATACGTAAAACATTTTAACCAAAGAGGGCATACAGGTGGCAAGTAAGCACATGAAAAAAAGATGTTCACCATCATTAGCCATTAGGGCAATGCAAATTAAATCTACAATGAGATACCAATGCATACCTATTAAAAGTGCTAAAATTAAAATAATGAAAAAATACTAGACAAGTATAGGTAAATATACAGAGCAACTGGATTTCTCACACATTGTTGATGGAAATGTAAACTATCATAGCCATTCTGAAAAGCAGTTTGGTGACAGTTGACAACAAACACAGTACAACCCAGTACTCCTGTGTATTTATCCTAAAGACATGAAAACATGGTCACAGGGGAACATGCACACAAACATTCCCAGCCAGTTTATTTGTCGTGGCTAAAAGCTGGAAACCACCCCAAAGTCCTACAACTGGCAATAGATAAACAAACTGTGGTGCAATAAATACAATGAGGCATACTATTGATATACACAGTGATTTACAAGGACTTCTAGGGTTTTATGCTGAGTGCAAAAAGCCAATCTCAAAATGCTTCATACAATATGATTTCATTTACATAACATTCTTGAAATGACAAAATTATACTTATGGACAGCTAGTCAGTTGTAGCCAGAGGTTAGAATTGGGGAGAAGGTGTGACTTAAGGGCCTAACACAAGGGATTGTCTTTGTGATAATGAAACTGTTCTGTACCTTAATTATAATATAGACTGTGTAGTGACGGTTAAACACATTTATACTTGTGATAAAATTTCAAAGAACTGTACACATAAAACTGAAAAGAGGGGGGAAAAAGAAGAGTTTATTTAAAAGCTGTTGAAATCTATGTAAATCTGTATGTGATTAAGAGGATTTCACAAATATCAAATTCTGGGTTTTGACTATGTGCCGTAGTTCTGGAAGATGTGATCATTGGATGTGTTAAAATACACTGAAAGTTTACTATTTTGTAACTTCTAGAAGGCATCATATTTCAATATAAAAAAGTTGCAATTTAGAAAAGAAGAGGACAATGGATATTTAAGGGCAATTAGGAGTCTGCCACACTCAATAAAGGATTTTAAGTGTCTCGAGGAACAGGGTCGCACTTTTTTATTTTCATATTTCCATAACACTTAAGTTAGTACAGTAACTTAAGAAAAATTACATTTAATAATATGTAAAGCTAGGGAAAAAACAGGTTATTTAAAATTAAATTGCCAACTAAATATCTTAGTAGTCTGCTAAATAGTCATTGTCATATTATAATTTTTTCATTACTTTTTAAATTTAGGTCTTAAATTATTAAAATTGACTAAAGCCAACATATTATATATATTTTTTCATTTCTGAACGAACTAATCCTTTAAATAATCAGTTCAAAACTTTAATACATATTAATTACTTGGATAATAAGACATCAAAATTTGAGGGGAATATTTTAGTTTCTAATTTATCGTATTAGTGTATACCGAGATTTTCAAAGGAAGACAGAAAAAAAAAATCCTTGATTTATATTTAATTCCATGTAAATTAATCCATGTAAACTTCTCTGAAATGAAGTATTTTTTTTTTTTTTAGTTCCAGACCATCTGAACAATTGGGTGATTTGGATATTAAATCCTGACCTTTGGTCCTTAGACATACTTCACATGCTTCAAATATGATTGATTGCTTGTTGAGTTCAATTATTCCTCCAATGCCTGTGGGATTCTTAAAAACCCTAACATTTGCAGGAAGTGACCTTTATCCTATTCCATCATGCAACTGCTGTCAGAGATGCTTCTGCTGCCCATTCTCTGTCATGCAGAGAGAGTTTATCCAGTTAAACCTTTGTTACTGGGCCAGTAAAATTGCAGAGCTTCATTTTTTAAGACCCTCATTGTGACATTGATGAAGATACTAGGTGACAATAACAAAGATAAATGTTAATGATTACCACATGAGATTTATAGATGCTCCAAGTCTTGCTGCAATTGAGACAGTTGGAAGCTATGTAAATACTACAAATCCTACATTTCTGCCATGTTAAGAATAGACATTTGGATTGAAACCAGGAAAACTTTCAGTTGTCACACGTTTGACATTAGACTGAAAATTCCTCCTGGTCATAAACTCTTTCGAATCCATTGCATTGCTCCAGGAAGCTGGCACATAGTTTGGGGGTTTGAATAGAATTAAACTGGTAAATCAGAAAATCAGAGAATTCTTAAGAGAAAAGGGGTTCACTGAGTTGTTGTTGTTGTTGCCCAGATTATAAATCCTTCTTTTAGATAAAACTACTCAGTTCCACTCAAAAAACAAACCATGTGAATATGTTCTGTATGTATGTATGTATGCATGCAAGTATTTATTTATTTTTAATCTTGATGCTTCTCTTTTCTGCAGCTGTTTTTCCTCAAGTATTTGGTGTTTGCTGGCTGGTTGATCAGATTTACTACTAAGCAATTAAAATGTGTAGTGTATGTAACTGGCATGGGTTTCCTTGGCAACTCTAGGTTGGCTGCCTCAAAGGACTTTCCCAGAAGAAGGCCTGGGCAGCAGCTCTCCTAAAATGAGCAGGGATAATCTCAGGGATCTTGCCTGTAAGGTGATTGAGTAAAGAGCAGACAGTCAGAATGCTGGGAGTCCATATACTTTCTGATTTAAGGAAGATTTTCCTCTGAGATAAAAGGCTTCAGTGTTTTTCATCTTTGAAGAGAGTTGCTTTTCACATTTTCCTGTAGTTGTTTTTTCACTCCTTGACTTTTGAGGAGGTGCAGCATCACGGAAAGCTCTCCTCTGGCTTTCTCTAGGAGTCTAGTATTCACGCTAGGAACTTTGTCATGTAGAGGATGTACTTTAGAAGACAATTCTCCAGACTTAATTCTGGAAACCATTGAGGCACAGTGCTATTCTGAATCACTACCAATCTATTCTGTAACTTCCTTTCACAAATTATAGTTATATTGTTTACAAACTATGACTATATCCCCATGCCATTGACTGTATTTTCTAAAACCCGTTTAATAGTTTCACGGTGTTCTATTTAATGTAACTATCAAAATTTATTTGGTCAAGCACCTGTTAGTCAGGATTTAATTATTTGCAATTTTGTCATATATAGCATTGTAATGAATATTTTTATATAGAAGTAGTTGTCCATCTATAATTATTTCCTAGAAGTGGAATTGTGGTTACAAAGTGAGGGAATATTTTTAAATTATTTAACATGTATTGACAAATTGTATCCTAGATAATTTACACAGAGTTGCCCTCCCTCCAGCAGTATATGAAGTTCCCTCTTCTCCCTTCTCGCATATACTTTATTTTTGTTTTGATCTCTGCCAACTATATCTGTAAAAAAATAATATCACTTGATCTAGCCTTTTTTATTACTTATACAGTTGATTTTTTTTGAAATTTAGATCACTAATACATAATTTATAAATTGGCAATTACATTCTGTTTTTTTTCAATAGAGAAATTGTCTTTTTTATATTGATTTACAGGAGCTATTTAATGGTTAAGAATATTGACACTCTTGGTTTAGTTTATAGTAAATTTGTTTAGTCAAATCTATCTATTCTTTCCATTATGTTTAAAAAGACTAACCTTTAGTGATATAAGCTTAATATTATCTGATATCATAATTTATTTAAATATATTAAATTAGGTAAGCAATTCAGATTTTATTTCAGTTTAGTGTGTTGCATACAGAAGAAAATATGATCTGTTTCTCTCTGTCTACTTATCTCTATCTCTATTTTTAACTCTTTGTTCCAATTTCCTTTCATAGTTTATTAAATTTTCCATCATTTTTCCACCTATCGAAAATTTCACCTCTAGTAAAATCTATATTATACACTATACACAGAACACACATATATTTAAATCTGTTTCCAGAATGTATCCTATGTTCCACTGATCCACTTATTCTCCTACTAATGCCATATATTAAATGTAGATTTTAAAATGTTTTAATATCTGGCTGTATATTTTTTATGAATCATCTTTCTTACATTTTTCCACTATAATTTTGAAACTATTTTGACAACTTAAAAATTTAGTGTACGCATTTGTTAAAATAGCATAAACGTTTATTAATTAATTTGGTAATAATTGGCATCTTTAAAATATTGCCCTATCATTTAGTATACTGTTATGTCTCTCAATTTCTTCACTCTTGTTTTCATATTTCCTGAGTGAGTTGAGTTAGGTTTTCAGTTTAAGTATATTCAGAAATGAGTAGACTCAAACTGCTCTCTTCATTCCCAATCAGCAGAATAGCTACAGTTGTAGGGCATTAGCGACCTCTCTGCTCAGCATGAGTGCTTGGTTTAAATCCTTATTTTTATTATAATGGTACAGACTGACTGTTACTTATCTGTTCTATTCCAAAAATGATTCCACTATTTCTTATAAACTATAAAATACATCTAACAACATGTTTAACTGTGGGGATACTGTTCAGTGAAATAGGTTGTTTCTTTATTCACATTTAAACTGTGTACACACTTTATTTTATTTATTTATTTTTAAATGTATTGGGGTGACATTTGTTAGTAAAATTACATAAATTTCAGGTGTACATTTCTGTATTGCATCATCTATAAATACGCATTTTATTTTTTACCAAATGAAATAAAGTCTGAGAGCATTGGCTGTCATAACTGTCCATGGTCTAGTTAGAGTTAACACTGGATGAAAATGCCCACACGTCATTCAGTGGCATGTAGAATAAAACATATTATAAATTTATTTTACTTTGAAGTAATCTATGATATAAATTAGTGGATTTTAAAGTGGTTTCTTTGTTTTCAGTAGTTAATTTTACATTTTTATAATGTCATTAAAGCTCACTAAATTTTCACTGTCAAGAGGGTTTCACATTATTACCACTCAAGTGTTTCCAAATAAGCTATTTTCATATATGTCAGAAGTTCTATATATTCATTAGGCTCTTCAAATTATTTGTTAAAATGACCTGTCCAAGATTTTTTTTTTTTTTTTTAATTTCAATTATCATTAAAAAGCAAAGTGAGCTTCAGGAAAGGATACACATTTTACTGGTCAGTGTTGAAAAAAAAAAAAAAAGAGGTAATGTAAGTTGCTGACCCTATCCTATTAGTTAAATATAAAGAGATGTTAAGTAGCATCAAAAGGGTAAAACCATCTCAGAGAAAGCCAAGGAAGATTTCTGATTTTCAGAGGTGTTGTGTATTGGGAGTCACACTGTGAGGAGTGTGATGAAATGACAGGAGTAGAGAATGATCCCTTTCTTTCTCTGCTGAAACAATGTGTTCTTTATCATCATATCGGCTAAATTAACCAGTCATTTATTACATGGAAACCTATGATTTCTCATAGCTCCTTAAGTACATTGAGAAATGCTTAATTGAATTTATTTAATTTATGGAAACCGTCAACAACAGGGTTTTCACCCCCAATGGTAAAAGGTAGCAAGAGAAATTGGGAAGTCAACATGCAATGAGATTGTTGTGCCTTCAAAAGCAGTCAACACACATAAGAAAATATAGGGATAATGACATGCTAGGAAAAAGGAATCGGTCACAGTGAAAAAAACTTAGGCAAATTTCTCTTAAGTTGCTCCTCCCTCTTTGCCCTTTCCCCACCCCAACCATAGAAAGAAGATCACAAGGAATTAGCTCCACACACATACTGCAGCCCCCACAAAGATGCAGGGCAGACCAGATACAATTTTTGTGACTTTTTTGCACCTGTCCTAATTTCTCTTCTAAAGAATAATCTTCATTTCCTTTACCATTGAAAGGTTGAAAGAAATTTAGCTTTATCAGCATGCAAAAGTAGAGTTGAAAATGTGATTTGTGGTAAAGAAAAAGGGTGAAAAACCAGAAGGGATCTGGGGAGAGTGGGGAAGAATGAAACAGAATAACAATGTACAAAACTTAAAATAAGAAAAAAGTCAAATTATAACAACTTTAATGTTAATGTCTGTTTAACAGTTCTCATGATTTGTATTATTTTGTTTATTTGTGCATTGTTGGCTTGCATTTGAATTCACTCTTAATTTCGGATCCTAGCTTTTCTCAGTTATACTTAGAGAGTCTTGTGATTGGCAAACCACCTACCCTTACGTACTCCCACACATGTGTGGCCCACCTATGTGTCTACACACATACTCAGAGGAAGAGAAAGAAGGGCAACTGATTGAAAAAAAAGAAAAAACACAACAAGAACAACAATGAAACAGAAAATAGTAATTAGCAAAGTAGAAGTAAATAAAGAAGAAAAATGAAGCCTGTATGGAAGACAGACTGGATGGAGAGAATTACATGGGAGATTTATGGTTCCAATTCATCGTCCAATGACTAAACCATGGATTTGAACTCAGATTTCGGTCATTAAAGCCTATGCTCTAGTAGTTGTAGTACTCTGGTTTTACATTTAATTTTTGTCTCTTTATTTAGTAACTTTTACGCATGAAATACTGTTATGTTCTTTGAGAAAAGGAAAATTAATTTGGACCTATCCATAACTTCCAAGAGCTCAACTTGCTCTTTCTTGCAGACAGAACTTTATATAAAAGTGTTAAGGATGTGTTAATATCACTTTGCAAACATTTATTGAGTGCATTTTGTGTACTAGGTAATGTGTAGAATAGTAGAAATTCAAAGTAGATGATAGATGATAGATAGAAAGATGATAGATAGATAGATAGATAGATAGATAGATAGATAGATGATAGAATATAATTCTTGTCTTCAGATAATGTACTGTGTGACTGAAGACTAGATCAGACAGTACGGTGAGGAATGAAAACTCATGGGAGTGAACCTAACTCAAACTGAGGTGGAGGGTGGGGAGACAGATGGGGTATAGCTATGGCTTTCTTTAGAAAAGTTTTTCTGAGTTGATTCTGGCAAGGTCAGTAGGGTGGTAACAGCATTGTGGTAAAAGAGGATGGAAATGACAAAAACATACAGAAAATACAGAACACTAGAGGCACTGAAAGGGATTTGGCACTGCTCGAGATAGTTCCATAAATGATTTGAGAAAGGAAAAGCCTTCTGGAAATGCAGGCAGGGGCTTTTGTAAGACATGCAAAGGGTTTGAGACTTAACCTCTGCTTAATTAGGGAGCCAGTGAGGGCTTTTAAAAAGTTTAATTGTATGATCAGTGTTTACTGAAATTTGCATCAACCATCACTCTGACAGCAGTGAGACAGTGTCTGTCCGAAGACTAAGACCAATTAGAAAGACATGAGGAAAAGTTACAAACATCATCAACGGCTGGGCAGAAGGTGATGAATATCTATGTGTCCACCTTCCCTCACTTTATTTAATTTAATAGCCTGGCTGCAGACATCTTTTTTTTAATTAAAATTTATCAGTGTGACAATGGTGAGTGAAATTATATAGGGTGCATGTATACAATGCTGTAATGCATCACCTATATATCACACTGTGTAAACAGTTCATGTTCGCAGAACTACAGATAAGTATACGTTCAAAACCCACTTGAGAAGTCCCCCCCTTTCTTTCTATTATCTCCTATATAGTTTCTACATCTTTCCTCAGACCTTTGAATTGGCACTTGTCTGCCCTTGGTCCCCAGTTTTGGCTTTGCCCTAGAGTCATTATCTTTTCTTAATGAGTTATAGAGGGACATAATCTCCAGCTAGTCCTTTCTGATACCATGTACCAGATTAGCAAGGAAACTATATGGGTAATTGAAGGAAAACAATATAAAATGATTTATTTAAAAAAGATAGTTATTTGGATACAGATAGAGGGCTTGGTGAATGAAAGACAGGAATATTTATATGCAGTAAGTAAGGAGTGATTTTGGAGAGGGGATTTTTCTGTAAATGAACTAGAGTTAGATTAAAAGAGAAATGAGGAAAGGAGGCATTGGGGGCTATTCTCTAGATTAGGTTGGCTGTATTCGTATGATACAAAGACTGAAACAGAACATTTTTATAATTAAAGAATTATCTTGTTTCAAAATTGAGTAGACTAATCTAGCGAAGAAGGAGAAATTGAAGATTTAGAAGAAAGAGAAAAGAATGAAGGAGGCAATTTTACCGAGGAAGCAGGATAAACTATCCAGATTACAGGAATTGGGACTGACTGAGAATGAAGGGAAGAATGGCAACCTCTCTCAGGCCAGAGGAGCAATATGACATTGATATATGGGGGAATGGAGGCAGAGTCTTACAGGACAAGGATTAACTATTTAGCAACATTGGGTGTCAGAACAAATGTTTTATCAGTTTTAAACCTAAAATAAGAGGTAGTGATGAGAGGCATAACTTTAAAACATTTACTCACTCATTCATTCATTCATTCATTCAAGTAACATTCATTGAATACCATGTGCTAAACACTGTACCAACCACTTGGATATAACAATTAAAAAGTTATCTATAAAATTAATGAGGAATTAATAATGAGGAGGAATAAAACTTTTCAATAAGAAACATTTGGTATGATGACTATTCCAAAAGTGTGAGGAATCAGTCTTTATAACAATTTTAACAATAATTCACATATAATAACTTTGCCTTATATTGTTGCCAAAAGGAGAAGAGTTGGCCACATACATTTCTACCTGCACTGAAGAAGCCCTGTGCATCAAATTCTCAAGTGCCATGTACAGTTACACGCAGAGATATCTGAAATCATAGAAATGTCTGAAATAACTGTTGGCCAAAAACTACTTTGATGAGAGAACAGATGGGCGGCAGCATGAAATTTCTATAAGCAGTTAGGAAAAATAGTCAATGTTAGCAAACAACTTCCCTGGTAACAAGTTTCAAATCCCCAAGAGGATATTTCCATTATGGGTCGGTAAACATTTGCCAGGAGTTATGATTAGAGAAGCTTCTTCTAACTTCGTGGTACTCATTCTCTAGAGTATTTTCCAAAAAGCTTTTCACTTAGCTCATTGTTCATATAAAACATTTCCTCCAGTCAGCCTTTATCAAAAAGTAAATGGCACTTACCTTACGGGTTGTTCATTTAGGGTATGTGTCCCAAATCACATACTATCCTTTCCAGATTCCTGAGGGAGGTAAGAGGGGGGGGAAATCATTAATGAATTGATGGGAATTAGTAGAATATCCCTGAAAAATCAAACATTCTTTTTGTTTAGAAGTAAAATTTGATTGATACATAATACAAAAGAGTAACACATAATTATTCCTGTCTGTATTATATTTTCCTGTATGTAATTTGATCTATGTGAATGATCCCTGTATCAGTTTTCTATTGCTACTATAACAAAGCACCATAACCTTGGTGGGTTGAAACAAGAAAATTTATTATCTTATATTCTGTAAATTAGAAGTCTAGAAAGGATCTCAGGGGGCTAAAATCAGTGTTAGTTGGGCTGAGTTGCCTTCTGGAGGCAATAAAAGAGGGTCCATTTCCTTGCATTTTTCTAGCTTCTAGAAGTCCACCACCTTGGCTCCTGGCTCCTTTCCTCCACCTTCAAAACCAGTCACATTGTATCTCTCTGACAATTCTCAAGTCATCACATCTCTTTCGGCCTCTGTATTCTGCCTTCTTATACTTTTCAGGACTTTTGTGGTTGCATTGGGCCCACCTAAATAATCCAGGGTAATGTCCCTATCTCAAGGTATTTTAACTTTAATTACATCTGAAAGTCCCTTCTGCCATGTAGCGTAACATATTCACAGGTTCCAGGAATTAGGATGTGGACATCTTTGGGGGACCATTATTCTGCTTAGCACACACCCACTGCTTAATAAAAAGCTGATGACAGGAAAAATGCAAAAAAAAGATAAAAATAATTCAGATAATTTTGATGATTTTAATGAAGTTTTAAAATGCAGATGTATTTCAGTGAGATGAAACTGAATTTTATAGTCCATATGACCGCAGCAGTACTCTGCTACCCTCATAACAATAATAGGAATTAAAAACTTATAGAAAGACAATGTAGGAAATAGGAAATAGTGAGACAACCAGACAAGAAATCGAAACATTTGTGAGATGATAGTGGCTCATCTTTATACTCTGAAATCTAGGAAAAGTCATAATTGTAAAAGGTCTTTTTTTTAATATGGAAAATGGGAATATCAGGTACCATTACTGGCATGTACATAGATACTTTGTAAAAACAATTTCTCATTCTGCTTACCTCAAAACATTATTGCAAAAATAAAAAAAAATCATGAGAAATCTGCATAAGCAAGTTTTTGTAAATTATAAAACACCATATAACCATGAGGGATTTTTACAGGATTTTCAAAGCACTTCACATATATTATCATCAAATTAAAAACATGTGATATATTGTTCATTTGTTGTTATTGTCTTTTGTTATTATCATAAGACCTTTTATTATTCTCTTTTTATTTTTTCTTAATCTTTAAATAACAAGAAGTGGGTTTTATTTTATAAATTTTTAAAATATTTTTAAAAATTTTCAATTACAGGTTGACGTACAATATTATATTAGTTTCAGGTGTACAACATAGTGATTAGACATATTACTTACGAAGTGATCAATCCCATAAATCTAGTACCCATCTGACACCACACATAGTTATTATAATACTATTTACTATATTCTCTGTGCTTTATTTTACATCTCTGTGACTATTTTGTAACTACCAATTTGTACTTCTTAATCCCTTCACATTTTTAATTCAGCCTACCACCCCCCTCTTATCTGGCAACCATCAGTTTGTTCTCTGTGTCTATGAGTCTGTCTCTGTTTTGTTTGTTTATTTTGTTCTTTAGTTCCATGTATAAGTAAAATTATATGGCATTTGCCTTGCTCTGTCTGACTTACTCCACTTGGCACAGTACCGTCTAGGTCCATCCATGTTGTTGCAGATGGCAAGATTTCATTCTTTTTTATGGCTGAGTAATATTCCATTGCATACATGTACCACCTCTTCTTTATTTATTCATCCATTCATGGACATCCAGGTTGCCTTCACATCTTGGCTATGGTAAAAATGCTGCAATGAACATATGTCCCTTCATGCACACATCCCTTCAAAGTAGCATTTTGGGTTTCTTCAGATAAATACCCAGAAGTGGGATTACTGGGTCCTCTTTGTCTCTTGATTATGCCCTATTTGCTCTGTATGACACCAGAGAAAAGATAATGGGTGCAGTGATTAGCATTCAGTAGTCACTGGAATTGGTCATCACAGCTTGCTCAGTTGAAATGCTTGCATTAAGACAGCCTTTCCTCCTTTCTCTGCCCTCTAACGTGGAGTTGGAAGGAGGGGGGAAACCTGCTGCATTAAGAAAGTGAAAACATTTACTGAAACAGAGATTTTACCATACCCCACAACGAAAAGCTGGTAGATTGAAAATAGAAGACAGTGTCCACCTATGAGTTAGTATAGACCACCCCAATTAAATAGAGAAATATTTTAATGGCTATCCAAAATATGCATATTATATCTAATGTGTCTGTATGAATTTTGAGTAGCCTGCTACCCAGAAAACACTAAGGACTGCTTTGCACAGCACTGGAAATGACCCCGAATGCCAAAAATTTCCTTTAAACACCACAAGGCTCTTTGATAAACAGTTCATCTGGGGGAAAAAAATCCCCACAAGGTATCATAAATTGACTTCCTTAAACACACTACCCACAGATGAAGCAAAATAGTGGTTTAAGCCAGAGCTATTTATGCATTCTTTCACATAAAATTACATCCAAAAGTAGAATCTTGGGAATTAAATATTTATATAAAAATATGCAATTGTAAGTTGAAGTTTCTTTGCATTAAGTGAAAAATATGCATGTATTCAGAGAGAAAAGCGCATGAGAAACCAAAAAATGGCTGACATAGCATCCTAAATTTTTAAATTGAGTGTGGACAAACCAGTTAGGACAACTTTAAAATGGTAAATTTAAAATAAGTCCCACATTTAAAATGTAAGACTTGGAAATGTAGGGTCCTTCAAAAGAGCGGAAAAATGGATTTATTTAATCAGCCTATTGGCTGCATTTGACTATTTTACAAAAATTCCTCAATGTTAGTAAGAACTAAGGTTGTCTTAAAACGAATTCTTTTAAATGTGTGTACAATTGTAATACTAACTAATACACAAAGATGGTTCGGGATTACTGTTATTCTTCTATGGGTCCTGGTGCTGCATACAAAGGATAACAATGTGGTACAGATTCTTTTATAATAATGTTCTCTGAGTGACAGGATGGATATATGGATTTCTGGAATGGCAATATGAAAAGGCTCTGCCTAGAATTGTGAATGTGAAGGAACCTGCTGTCCCTGGGATATCTTCCAAAACACTGCCTTAATGCTTGCAGCAATGACACCCAAGTCTCAGCAAATATTTAGTAAATACTAAATGTATCAGCCACATTGGTCATTACGCCTTCCCCAAAGTTACCTGATTATTTTTTCTGAAATACATTTCAATATCACTGTCATCTCTTGTCTTCAAAAGTGTGTGTATAAATTCATGGTATGCAAGAGGAACAAATATTTAGAGGTCCCAAGCATATTTATAAGTAAGCATGAGCTCTGGAAAGTTAAGATACAAAGTGTAAGGTCAATAGGATGTTATGGTACAGACCAGAGCAATTTAATGGGAAACATTCAATGCATCTTAGGTGCATACTGATTGTCAAATTCTCCTGTATGAAGTTTTATTATTTGTTATATAAAAACCAAGCTACACATTGCATAGTAAGATAGCCCTCTAAGACTGAAATCATTATGGAAGGATTGATAATTTCAACGAACTGGATGTGTATTGATAGGCATGGAACATGTCATGAAAGAAAAAAAAATATGATTTTTAAGAACGATGGATTAAAAGAGTCCCTTTCCTTCAACAGCAAGTTATGTCACCCAAAGGAAAATTTAAACTTAGCAGAATCTGCAATAGTACAGACCCAAGTCTTTGGGCTTACATATGCAAAGTGTCTACCTTTGGAGAAAAAAGAACTATTAAAGACAGATGGAGTGGAGAATAAGAGAACTGAGGAGAGGTTCTGTCATGATTTTTTTTATATTGGTCAATTGTCTTGTTTTATTTTGTTTTGTTTTAAAATAACTTCACAATAAATAATGGGGGAAATGTATGTAACTTAGGATAAAACAGATAAAAATAATTTTTAAAATTAAATTTTGATCACAAATAAGTTTCCCATTTAATAGCAATGTATCCTATGTATTTTTTATATTCCATACATAAAAAAAACAAGTATAGTTTATCCCTTAGAGGCAGAATTAATTTATCTAATAATTACACCTACTTATAACTGGTATATATGACATAAAAGGATATAAGTAAAATTCACTCTTCACCATTAATGTGAATAGCTAAAGGAAAATACATTTTAATATAAAAATACTTCCTAGAATCATGATTTTTAAAAGCTCACCTCATTACCTTGAGCACTAAAGAACAAAATAAAGAAACAAACAAAAAACTAAGTTTCAAATATGATATTAAATTCCAAGGAGAGTGAGATACACCAAGATCTATTTTTGCAAATAGAATCTTTTAAGGCCTATTTCTGTAACTTTTTCAATGTGATTGATGATGTTTTAGAAAGAAAAGCGTTATATAAACACCGAAAAAAATTATTCATATAAAAGTTATCTCATTCACACAATCCTTGATTCTGAAAAATGAAGTTACCTTTGAATAAAATAGAACCTTTGCCCTGGAACTACAGTTTTGTTACATTAACTTTGCATCATTACATTTTTCAAAATATTTAACCAGCTAAAATTAGAACTGACATTTTAGGAATTTAGATATAAAAATCATCTCATCGCAAATAATTGGTGAGAGGGTCTCAGAATGGCCAAGTGTTCTAAGCAGCCAGACTCAAGCACCACCTCCCAAATTAGCGAGAATATAACTTATGTTATTTATTCCACAAGGTGATAGATATATGTGCAATTATATTTTAATGAGCATAATGGCTTATGACCCTGAGCATGTTTATGGCACAGAGCACAAACTATATAATGTAACAGACCCAAATTCGTTTTCAGGCTATGTTCATAATGAGTCACATAGAATAAGAACTTCACCACTTCCACTTATTTTATTTTTATTTTTATTTTTTATTTTTTTTTAAATTTATTAGTTTCAGGTGTACAAGACAAGGTAATACTTAGACGTTCATCATTTATATCCCTCACACTGTGAACCCCCCTCCCCCCTCCACTATCCCTCCAACCTCGCGCAGAGCCATCACATTATATATATAAAATTATAGTTGGCATTCATTAATGTTTAGCTTCTGGTGTACAATGCCATGATCAGGCATCCACAGTATCCCTGAGGTGGTCTCCCAAATAGGACACATGTCCATCGGATACCCAACAAAATCTTTACAACATTATTGAATATGTTCCCCAAATTAATTTTCAAAAACCCTGAAGCCATCTTGTGGTTACCAGCTGCTTTCTAATCCCTTCACCTTTCCCCTTATTCCCCCTCCCCATCTAACAACTCTCGGTTTTTTCCTTTTTGTCCCCAAAACTGTTTCTGATTAGTTCATTCACTTATTCTTTTCTTTAGATTCCGCATATAGGTGAGATCATATGGTACTTGTCTTTCTCTTTCTGACTTATTTCACTTAACATAATGTTCTCTAGATCCATCCATGTTGTTGCAAATGATAAGATTTCTTTCTTCTTTATGGCTGCGTAATACTCCATTGTATAAATGTACCACAGCCTCTTAATCCAGTCATCTACCGATGGGCATTTTGGTTGTTTCCATGTCTTGGCTATTGTGTATAGAGCTGCAATAAACATAGGAGTGCATACAGATTTTTGAATTGGAGTTTTGGATTTCTCCGGGTAGATGCCTAGGAGTGGAATTACTGGATCATAGGGTAGTTCCATTTTCAGAACTTCCACTTATTTTAAAGAACTTTACTTCTGTTCTTCTGCAGCAACGCAAGCCCAAAGTCACATTTAGATCATTTTATCACTTGCTGCGGTTTTGCCTCCTAACTGTTACATTTGCCTTCAACCTTCATATGCCTATTTGTTCTCCACATATTCACTTAGTCCTCCAGTCTCTTGCCTCCCTCCATTTTATATCAAGCTGTAAAGCTTCTTTTGGATTCATCTGTTTCTCTAATCTACCAAGACTATTGAACCAGGTAGTATTTCATCCAGGCACACAGTGGAACTCTTTATGTCCTTAGTCCTTTACTGTACTTCTGAAATTCCCAGTTCTAGAGCCACCAAAGTTAAAAATGAGAATTATCTGAGTCATTCAAACCAGGACAATGCCTGCCCTATTATTTAGCAAAGTATTTTGCAGCCATGATCCTCAATTGATTCCATCATAGAATGGTGACTAGAATTTACAGATTGCAAGAGATGTTGCAGAGATTAACTTTGATGCAGTTGAGATTGTATAACAGTCTACAGTCTCTGACATACTGCAATTGCTCAATAAATGTTAGCACTTTCCTCAATCTCTCTCTCTCTCTCTCTCTCTCTCTCTCTCTCTCTCTCTCTCTCTCTCTCTCTCTCTGTCTCTCTCTCTCTAATTCCCAGGATGGTAAACACCAGCGGAGCAAAGCACATATGCTATGACTAACTAACATTGCTACTACAAATGCATTGCACTTAGTCATAAAATCATTCTTGGCATTGTTCAAAATAGGATGTTTATTTGATTAGCTACCTTCTCTGGTGACCTTCGGATATCATAACAAAGTTCTTCCTATCTCTTCCCCTTTGTCAGCATTCTGTACCCTCAGCAGTTGATGATGATACCTATTTCATAAGCATTATCAGGAGAGTCTTCAATGCATCATGGTCTCTTCCTGCCTTAGATTAACCATATAACGTTCTGATGCTGGTGCCTTCTGAGGTCATAGGAAAGTGCCAACGTTAAGGAATCTGTGTTTATTGAGAAATATATTTTTATTTCTAATGATTGTGACAGTTCCTTTTACAAATCAAAACAATTGAGTGTCTATGGTATTAGGAATTAAGAATCACATCTGAAGTTTAGATGTTCAGATAATTTACAGAGTACTTACATATCCACGGTAGGTATGAATATAGATCAGCAGTGAGTCCTATATTTATATCTACAAGGTTTATTTATGGGTGTTAGAAACAAAGAACATCACATACATTTTTGGTCCTTAAAATGCCATTTTCAAAGGCATAAGTGCATTGAAACCGAATTTTGATTATAGCCAAAAATTCTAGATTTTTGTTTCTTTAGAAGTTCATGTATGATTGCATACCAACTGGAAACAGTATGCAGAACTGGTACTATAAATATAGCCTGGGGCCTGCTTATGGACTTTTGACATGCTACCTTCTGTTATTCTGCTTAATTCATGATGCTGGAAGCTAAGAGTGCTCAAAATGCACTATTGAGGAATTAATGATCATGATGAAAAATTCAGCCCTTATTTTCAGCTGCATGGGTTGATATAAGCATGCATGGCTAAATGTAACAGAGCTGGGAGGAAAAATAATGCTATGCCCTTAGGAATTTGACCCTCTTTGAACTTTACTCATGTTTTAGAGGGCTATGGACTTTTCCACCCCTGAAAGAGAAGGAAAGAATTCTAAATGATGGCTTCAGATGAAAAAACAGAAAAGCAGGCACTACTTGGGTCAACATATTGAACCAGCACCTGTTTTCTTTTTTGATTTTGGAGAAGCTTAGCATGTAATAAATTTACAAGCAGAAGTTTTGTCATTATAATACATGAAGTGCGTATAACCAATTACCCAGTACATTCTATGTATGTATCCTGCCATGGTTTCATGCTTGACTAGTTATGTCTTTTCCTCTCCTGTATCATCTAATCACAAAAAGACCAAGACTACAATGATTAAATAAGTAAATTCCTGATGGCGGTGTTAGAAAATAAATCAACTATTTACTATTATAAGTAATCGTAAATCATGTCATTATTTTTCCTCTAGATATCTGTACAAATCTTAATTACACTCACATGCACATGAAAGTCAGACAATTAAGTTCTCAAACTTTCCCCTATGTACATGCAGGGTGGAAAGTTTGTGAACTTAATTGTCTGACCTTTGTGTGTTTGTATGTGTATACATCTCCTGGAAGAATAAGATATTGTTATTTATGCCCTCTCTCTGATATCCCCTATGTATGTAAAAACAATAAAAACAAGTACCAAACCATTTGGAAAACGACCTAGGAAACACAATGAAGAAAACCTTCCAAATACAGGGTTATCTGAGTCAAATTGAAGTACAAAGAGCAAAAACATTACCTTCCAGACCTTGAACATAATATCAATTTCTCAGAGAATTACAATTTCCTGAGAGCCTAAAGAAAAACACTTTAATTGGAAGCGTGAGATCAAGGGGTTGTTAGAATGCCATGGGAGAAGTGGAGAACATTTCTTTTGAAAACTCACTTCAGATAGATGATAGATGATAGGTAGGTAGGTAGGTAGGTAGATAGATAGATAGATAGATAGATAGATAGATAGATAGATAGATAGATAGATAGATAGATAGATATAGGAGAGAGAGAGAGAGAGAGGGAGAGAGGGAGAGAGAGAGAGAGAGAGAGAGAGAGAGAGAGAGAGAGAGAGAGAGAGAGAGAGAGAGGCAGTATTAGGATTTTAGGATTTCAGGGGAGACTCCATAGATCAGTATCATTATTTGCTTCAATAGAGTCCAACTGTAGAAGTCAAACACAGAGTATGAAAATTGCTTAGAAGTAAAATACAGAAAATATTTTTAAAAAGTGCAGCCATCTTTGCACTGACCACTGACCAGAAACAATTGAGCTGAAAAATTAAAAAAGAGAAAGAAAGAAAAGACAATTAAAGAGCTTCATTGACAGCATACCTGCAAACCTCTCTGAGAGTGATCTGCTCAGACGAAAGAAAGACACAAAACTCTGCAGTGAGAAATGTTTTGAGAAAACATACCCCAAGTGAAATGTCCTAAGTTACACTCACTTCCCACTAAAGTATCTGTATAGCAACAACAACAACAAAATAAAGAATGTTTAAAAGTGTTAAATTGGAGAAAATATGTATAACACATATGAACAAGACTGATATCCTGTATATAAAAATTTCATGAAATTCAATAAGAAAAAAAATCAATTATAAGCCTGGCCAAAGGACACAATAAGGCAAGACATAAATGGAAATAGTATATGAAATGATGAAAACTCCCATTCACAAATTGAGGTATGTTGATTTTAAAATTGTGATTAGCTTATTTAAGTGAACATTGGTAGAGTCAGAATTATGCTATACGACAATATTAAGAATGTTGCAGTAAAATAGATACTTCTGTATTACCCTATTGATGTTATTGTGTAGAAATGTAATTTGAAACAATGCCTTTGGTAAACAATTTGGTTATATCTTTTATCCAATGATTCATTCCTAGTGGAACCTGGAGTTATCCTTGCAAAGAGACTTATTTTAAAAATTATGACACATTTATACAATAATACATATAATGTATAAATTCATTGCAATAGAATATGCTTATATAATGTGAATAATTATTGATATCACCATGCCAAATGCATACAAAATAAAAATATACACAATCTAAATGTAATTTTCTCACAAAGGAAATATCTAAAGAACATATTATTTTTAAATCTTACTTGTTCTTTTCTAGTTATCAGAAGTAACTAGCATAGTCTGCTTTAATAAAGTAAGAGTTAATACCTCTCTTGAAATGTGTATAAAGTGATTTAGTGTAAATAAAGCACACAATGTGTATATAACATTGACTATTGAGCTAGATAAATTAGCAACATGATTTCTGAATGATTTTATTATTAGATCACTTCAATATCATTAAAGAGAATAAAAATAATGGAATTTATGTCAGTATCATTAAGGAGAGTTTTCCAGTTTAAATGACTGTCAATCTGGGGGTCCTGCCCATTTAATTTGTATTTGATTACATTTGCTTGATGGTCTTACGGTCTTCTCTATCTCATACTTAAATAATTTTATAAGTTGAAATACATCACGACTTTAGAGCAAATCTAAATATAAAAATAGCTCATAGAGATATATAAGTTTAATTATTTTCCAAATCAACTCAACATATTTTTTAGCAATTGGGTTTTTTTATTCTCAAAATATGTTGTGAATGCATTTTTACTTTTAAAACTCCTAGAACTGCATACTTCAATTGTCTTTTTTCATCTACTTTGCTAAACATACCTTTAAAACAGAAATCATTTCTCTTCCTTCCCTAAGCTGCTTTACCATCTAGCCTGTTAGACCATTACAGTGGGCTTCTGCTGTCCAATTAATATAACTCATCAGATTCTACATTTTGTTTTTATTTTGTCAATTTTTGCACAGTGAAGGGTTACTTTGTTTGGATTTCCTTGTTTGAAATCATTAAATATCCACTTCAATATTTAGAGTCAAAATATTTTTATGAATATTCATCAGAATGTTAGCACACTTGAAAATTTAGACTAATTATATGGGGTAGATTCATATTTGTCATAACAATAAGAACAACATTTTCCTTCAAAATTAGGACTATATTTAAAAATCTCCATTGGGCAAATGTAGAAATTCAGGTAGGAAGCATTTAAATACTCTGCTCAAAAATAGTTGGATAAGAGCAGAACTAATCCTGGGACACACAATGAAAAACCTGTTCTCCTGATTATCATCCAAAATTTACTTCCATTATGTCATATTGCCAAAGATTCTGCAGTTGTGTTAATTATACAAAGAAAATTTAAGTTTGTTAAATTCTTTTCCCAAGACACACTTTTTCAGTGTTAAATTTGACCATTTGAATGAATTTTTATAAAAACACAATCAGGACACAAAATTAAAAATTTAAATTGCTACATAAATGATATGAAGAGGATTCATTAAAAAAACCAAGTTTCAATTGCAGTATTTCAGATCAACAGTTTTTACCATTTCAGTTCAACAAATGTTTAGTGAGTGCCTAATATATACAAAGTTTTGAAATATGGGCTATAGAGTGAGTCTGAAAGACATAAAATATAATCCCTGACTTCAAGGTACTAATCATCCAGACAAGTAAATAGGTTTCTATCATTTTTTAAAACCTCGGGAAGAAAATCATTCTTCCCAAGGTGTGGTTTCATATAGGGATTAGATATTTTTTTTTCTTTTCTAGTTGTATAATGTAGATAACATTGAATTTATAGTAGGAAAATACTGAGTTGAATAATGGCAATCTGTGATCTTAAGAAAATCATGTAACCTCTTTCATTTTCAAATCATCAATTGGTAGAGAACTGATAATGCCTACCTTGAAAGGTTATGAAAATAAAATATTACATATAATCCCTGCGTAAACCACAATATACTGCAACAATGTATTAGCTCATGTAAGGTATGTGATATTTGCTTTTAAATTATAGAGACCTATTTGTAGTCAATTACAGCATGCTATTACCTGGGGCAAATGGAAAGGAATAATCATTACTGCACATCTATCAAGGACCAGGTGGTGTGCCAGTGATTGTAAATACATAATCTCAATTACTCCTTATCATATCCTTACAAGGTAGCCATAGTATAATATGAGAAACTCTAGTGTTAAAGTGACTAAGTGACATCCCTAAATGAACAACACTAGAAGCTAACAGAATCATTTTAATCGTTAGTTCTTCCTAGCTTAAAAGGCTTCATTCTTTTCATAGCACCATACTGTCTCATCAATTTGTGTTTCCTCAATTTCTTCAAGTCAATAATTAAAAAAACTAAAATTGTGGTAAAATATGCATAACAAAAGTTATAAAAGTTAAGATCTTAACCATTTTTAAATGTACAGTTATATTAAGTACATTAACATTGTTGGCACCCATCACCAGCATACCTTTACCAGAACTTTTTCATCATGTCAAATAGAAACAGTACTCATTAAACTCTCCATTTCCTCTTTCCGCTAGCCCCCTGGAAAACAACATTCTACTTTCTGTTTCTATGAATTTATCTATTCTAGGTACATTATGTAAGTGGAATCATACAACATTTGTCCTTTTGTGATTGTTTTATTTCACTTAGCCTAATGTCCTCAAGGCTCATCTACGTTATAGCATGTGTCAGAATTTCCTTCCTCCTGCAGGATGAATAATATTCCGTTGTATGTATACACCACATTTTGTTTACTCATTCTTCAATCCACAGTGAGATACCACCTCACACCCGTTAGGGTGGTTACTATTAAAAAAAAAAAGATAATAACAAGTGTTAGTGAGGATGTAGATAGATTGGAACTCTCATTTACTGTTGGTGGGAATGTAAAGTGTAGCTATAAATGGTGGTTCCTCAAAATATTAAAAATAGAATTACCATATGATCCAGCATTTCCACTTCTGAGTATATACCTAAAAGAATTGAAAACAGGGACTCAAAGATATACTTGTGCACCCATGTTCATAGCAGCATTATTCACAATTGCCAAAAGGGGGAAGAAACCCAAGTGTCAATGGAATAAATTAGAATAATTAGAATACATCAACAAAGCAAAACTTTTTTTTTCAAGATTGTTTGGTTATTTGGGGTCCTTTGAGTTTCTGTATACATTTGAGGATTAATTTTTATATTTCTTCAAAAAAATCATTGAGATTTTGATATGAATTTCATTGAATCTGTGGATGACTTTACAGAGTATTAACATCCTAAGTATTAAGTATTCCAGTCCATGAACATGGGATGTCTTTTCATTTACTGGTGTCTTCTTTAATTTCTTTCAACATTTGGTAGTTTCAGTGAATAAGTCTGACCATTTTGGTTAGGTTTATTTCTGAGTATTTTTGTATGCTATTGTAAATGGAATTGTTTTGTTTTGTTTTTCTTTTCAAATATTTTATTTTTAAGGTAGAGAAATGCAACTGTTTTTTGAGTGCTCATTTTGTATTCTGTAACTTTGCTTGAATTTATTCATTAGCTGTAACAGTTTTTGTTATTGTTATTGTGCTTTTTAGAGTTTTCTACATATAAGATTATGTCATGTATAAACAGAAATAAATTTACTTTTTCCTTTCAATTGAGATGACTTTATTTATTTTTGTTGAATTTATTGCTCTGGCTAGAACTTCCAATGCTATGTTGAATAGAAGTGGTGAAAGTTGACATCTTTTTCTTGTTTCTGATCTTTGAGGAACAGCTTCTCTCTTTCACTTTGGATTGTGTTGTTAGCTGTGAGTTTTTCATAGGTGACATTTATTATGTTGAGGTAGTTCCCTTCTATTCCATTTTTTATTATGAAAGAATGTTGAATTTTGTCAAATGCTTTGTTTTCAACAATTAAAATGATGCTGTTTTTTGTTTCTTTGTTTGTTTCCCTTCATTCTGTGAATGTTGATTTTCATATGTTGAACCATTCTTGCATTCCAGGAATAAAACTAAATTTGTTGTGGTGTATACATTTTTAAATGTGCTGTGGAATTCTGTTTGACAATATTTTGAGGGGGAAATTTTTACATTAACATTAATCATGGGTATTGGTCCATAATTTTCTTTTCTTGTAGTGTCTTTGATATCAGAGGGTTTTGAGACTAATATAATGAGTTTGGTTGTATTCACTTCTGTTTTATTTTTTAGGAGAGTTTGAGGAGGACTGGTGTTAATTCTTCTTTAAATGTTTGGTAGAATTCAACAGTAAAGTCATCTGGACCTGGGCTTTTCTATGTCTGGAACTTTTTTTTTTTTAATCAGATTTAATCTCCTTGTTGTTTATAAGTCTATACAGATTTTCTCTTTCTTTATGGTTCAGTCTTGGTAGGTTTGTCCATTTTATCTAGGTTGTCCAATTAGTTGACATAGAATTTTTCATAGTACTCTCTTGTAATCCTTTTTATTTCTGTAAAATTGGTAGTAATGCTTCTCTTTTATTTCTCATTTTAGTTGTCTGAGTCTTCCTTATCTTTTTAAAAATCAATCTACCTAAATGTTTGTCAATTTTGTTGATCTTTTCAAAGAACCAACTTGTACTTTGACAGGTTCATTAATAATTACTTAACTTTATTATTCTGTGTTTTTTTATTTAAATCTGTTGTTTAAAATACATCAGTATAATATAATTAAAATAAAAAGATAGAATGGTGGAATAGATCTAATCACACCTCTAGTAAGTCAGACACCCAGGAAGTAATACACGTTTTCTTGACTTAAATACTATTCTGTCACCCAATGTGTAGTATAAACTGTTTTCTAAGCCTATTTTTTAGTCTTCAACATAATACTGAATATAATTGCTGGTATGGTATGGTATAGGCTGTTTAAAAAGTAAAAGTAAGATTTAGTCTATAATGTTATGTTTAAGAGATAGCTGGGGCAAAAACGAATTACCTTGATATGTAGATTTCAGAAAAGAGGAGGATCCCACAAGTTGGAAAGGAATTCAATGAAAGGATTCTCCTAAATAAAAACTAAAATGTACACATATGCATACACGGGAGGATGGGAAGGAGTGTTGATGGAACTAAGTTTGCTTCTGCCATTTTGAGGCTCAATTCTCAATAGCACTTTTTCTCAGCAATAATTGACTTATTTTTCTATAATGCCAATTTGCTTTCCAGGTAAATTTCTCTTCAGGATTTTATAGACAACATTATCCAGGATAAAATGAGCAGTTACAGATTACGTATTATATGGCAAAATCTGCAAAATACCTTTTAAAATACAGGCAAGCCTCCATCTATCTGTGCCAAACCTGTCATTTACATAAGTATTTGTCAAAGGATTTCCAGACTGTTAGCATAGTTGGCAATAGTTTAATTAACACTGAAGCTTGTAAATCAAAGTGAAGACTTGCTTGTATCCTGTGAGACTTATATTCCTCACTGCTAAGAATAATTGTCTCTGGAGAGGCCTGAAAATTGGAAACCAAGAGTGCAAATTTGGCTAATTTGACAATAGTTGTTACATCCAGTAATTGTCTTTTTCTAAAAAAAACATATAACATATTTTATTATCTATAATTAGTTGACATAAATTTTATAGACTTGGAAATATTGATACTTTTCATTTCAAATCCTCCATGTTTAGACCATACTTATATTACCAGCAATTCTATTTAAAAATGAAACTTTTTCCTGCTTTTTTATTCTCTCATAAAATTATATAATCATTTAATTAGGAGAGAGATTAATGGTCTCTTGTTTGCTTAGAAGGAGAGCTACTCTTTTTAATATTATCTCATTTAAAATGCTCTTTAGAAAAATGAAGAAAATATTCTAATATACATATATGTATAAAATCTAATATACATCTAATGTAAAAATATTATATATATATATATATACATATATATATATGTAGAGAGAGAGAGAGAGAGAGAGAGAGAGAGAGAGAGAGAGAAAGAGAGAGAATGCTTCAGTCATAAAAAAGATTGCAGTCTCTTTTTTTATTCTTTTTTTGTTCTTCAACCAGTGTTAAGCTACTCTAAGATCAGTTTTGTACATTGTTTCCTAGGCAAATATTTTTCCTTCCTACTATTTAAAAACATTTCTCTCTAGTTCTTTGATATTTACACAATACACGAGTATACAGGCCCCATATCACTTCTTTGTACCAACAGAGGGCACCAGTTCACATGATCTAGGGGTGTTCAGTCAATCCCAGAGCATGAAGTTAAATGCACTGCTGGAGCATATGAGGGAAATGGACCTGTTCAAAGATCATCTTCCTCTTTAGTCCTGCTTTTTCTTTGGGTTCAGTAGGGCAACTGATGGTACCGCCATTCTCCCATTCACCAAAACTCAAGTTCAGTGTCACCTCTTCTCTTTTGGGCTGATATCTGAATCTCAATGACTTGGATTTATCTAATATGGGCTTCCTCTTTTGTATTCATGTGGCCATTATCCTTAGCAGTCCCAGCTTGGCCTGTTACAGACCTTAACAGTCCTCCTTGCTTAGGCTGCTGTGTCTAATCAATTCTTCACATCCTTAGTGTGGGCTCCACCTGTCCCTCAATTGTTTGCCTTTATGCCTTTATTTGTTTGCCTTATTTCTACTCCTTGGGGTGATATAGTATATTTATATTTTCTAATTAATTACCAACAGTTAAAAATCAAGAGGTTTGCATGAAATTCTAGATTTTTCTTAACTTCTCAAAATAGAGAACTAGCCATTGAAAGTAGACCTTTCTAGGTTGCAGATCTAAGAGACAGAAATAAAATTTTAGCTTTATTTTGAAAATTCCAGCTTGCCTGGAGACTAGAATCAGGCATTCTACCCCTTTTCAACCTGAATTAAACATACCCCAAATTTAAGGCCTCACCTCATTCTGAGATACAGCCTCTCAAGGGCAAGAGATACCTGTGTAGCTTATTGCATGGAGGAAGCAGAAGAGAAACTATTACATGCACATCAGGCAGATTGTGCCAAAGAAAAACAGAAAGAGACAAATGCTGTTTTCTCTATATAATCAATAATTTAATTCATTCTTACTCCACAAGGTAAGGTAAGTAGGAAAGAAGATAATAATAGCTAGAAGAATTATTTTAGTGGACATTTCCTCACAGATCCATGACACTAAGCCCCTGCTAATAATCACCTCCTAATAATCACCTCCTGATCACCTCTAATCACCTCCTAATAATCACCTTCTCCAAAGGCCTTTCTGAACCACTGTGTTGCCTCTGATCCCACCCTGTCCTCTCATGTAGCCACTATAATTAGCGTGCTCCTTTTATGTATTGATTGTCTCTTCCATAGAACATAAGAAGCAAATATATCTCATTTCTTAGACCCTGGTCCCTAAATTACTCATCAAAAAAAAAAAAAAAGAAAAAAAAGGTAGTGGAAAGAGTAAATTAGATAATCTGGAGAAAAAAGAAAGCCATGTTCTTTTTTCTCTAAACACACATGTACACAGTGATATAAATTTGTTAAATTAACACTTCTGACTTGGAGCACAGGGTGCAGGATGGTGAGCATGGTTCAACAAGAGACGACAAGAGGAGGTCATTACTCACAGGGTGTGGAGGAACCACAAAGGGCCACATGAGGAGAGAGCAGAGTGCAGACAGAGAGAGAGAGGCGGGACTTAGGGCACATGCCTTTATTAGGGTCAGTGGGTAGAGTGCTTTGGAGTTCCCGGGATGAGGCCAGATTGGTCAATTCAAACCAAAAGAGCAAGGTTTTGGTATGTCACAAAGGGGTCTTATCTAAGGGGTGCATAAGGAATACAGGGGATGAGAGACAGGAGAGATGGTTGATCACAAAGGCAGCTGAGGAAGTCATATCAGGAACTTATACTTGCTTGTGACCCTGAGGGCTGCGAGGTAAGACATGTGATTGAGGAATTAGTGTCAGTTTAAAATCCCTGCAGGCTGCTTGGACAAACGAAATGAATGCTGAGGCAGGAACACCATGGAGTAGCTTAGCTAAACTTCCAACACACACAGACACACAAAATCTACAGTAGATTTGTATTGTCTGTAGTATAACACTGAAAGTTCTAGCCTTATTTTCAATGCCTTGTAGTTTTGTACGATCTGATTCAAATCTACCTCTCTAAGTTTCTTTCCAAATCCTTCTGTTTACATATTCTGTGCTCCAGACAAGAGAGTACTTTGTGAGATTACTTTCATTCCCTGAATTTATTTTCTTAAAATGCTAAAACGATCCACAAGTCATCCTTTGCTCATGCTCTCCCTGGCCCTATCTTTAGCTCTTTTTTTCCACATCACCTTGCAAGATCTATCTCAGGTGGCATGTTCTCTCTGAGGTTTCTGCCATCTGCCTTAGTCAGAACGAACCTCCCTCCTTTGATCTCCCAGGGCATATTGCTCTGCCGTATCATAGCATACATTTTAATCTTTGTTTCTTATACTTACTGCCTTACATTGCTCTTTCCTCTGCCTATTTGAAAACTCATTGAAGACAGAGAGAGATTTTCATATCCATCATTCTCCGGATTTGTCTAAATGTCTTCCATATGGTGGGAGCATACTAAACACTGGCTGCACTCAGGAACTACCCATCTCTCACCAGATACCCTGTGTGGCATGCTTCCCTGAGGGCGGATACAGCCAGGACCTCTGGAACATGCTAAGGCTTTAACTTGTCTTCCTCGAGACTCTTCATTCTGTTGTTCAAGTACTCAAGATAAACAGAGTCAGTTGGAGGCAATGCTGTCATCTGACTTCGTTATTCCCTCTTCTTCTGTATCCACTTTGGCCCGGGTTGGGGTGGGAGACAGGGTCTGAGGTCACAGCTCACTTTCCATCTCAACTTTCATAGACCAAAAGTCCCAGTGCCCAAAGAATCTCCTCCTTTCCCCCACTAATTATTAACCAAGGATTCACAGCAGAGTCTCCTGGGGGTGGCATCTGGACAGCTATAATTTTTCAGAGTTCCACTTTAATTGCACTTCTCTGAGTATCCAAATTCTCCTCCCAATGAGCATATTGTCCATCCTCCTTCCACCGGAACAAAGCCATCTACCTTATGACATAGTGGCTGCCTGTCCTTTGGCACTAGGGAGGGGAGCAGGGAACTCCTGAGGGTGCTGCTGCACAATCCTCAGGTGTTGAGAGTAGTGGTGAATAAGGTCACTGTGGAGACATGGGGGCAAGTTGGCAGATGAGGGACCTGCAGCTCTGGAATTTTACTTCTGGGCAATTGCAAGCAAGGTGTGTGTGTGTGTGTGTGTGTGTGTGTGTGTATTTGAAATAAAAGAAAAATAGAAAAATTAAGTTATACTTAGTATCTCCAGCTGATTCTGAGACTGTGACTAGCCCAGTAATTACAAACAGAGTATATCTAGCATGCATCTATTTATCCAACACACATGTATTGAGTATCCTCATGCAACTCGGAGGCTTAAAGGTAGAAAAGCTGTATACTAAATAAATATAATTTGTGTTACAAGGAAATGAAGAACCACCATGAGAACATTCATAGGAAGATACTGGTCTGCTCTGGCAGGGGACACCTCTCCCAAAAAGGTGATGTTTAAGGTGAAACTTGAGGGATACTGTTAGTTTTATGGCAGTGAGGGTTAGAGGAGAGAATGACAGTGTACATCAAATCCCTGAGACAAGGGACAGTGTGAGGAAGCAGTGGAATTTCCTTAGGACTGGAGCAGAAAATAAGAAGACTGATAAGATCAAAGTAGTGAGTAGGACCAGAATGTGGCAGCAGTTCTAGCATGAACTCAGTCTATACCCTCAGGGAGAATGAAGAGCAGATTTGCATTTTTAAAGCTCAATCATTATGGCAAGGCAAGAAGACAAAACTGAAAATTATGGTCTGGGTGTTGAATAACAAAGTAATGGCAACATCTATGTGAACTGAGTACCATCCAAGTCTACTTATTCTACCATGTTGTAACAATTATGTGAGTACTTACAGTATCAGATGAACAGTACACTTGTTTGACTGCAATACTATATTCTGCAAATGTGTGCTCAATCTGCATACTAAATATAGCATTATATTAATAGAACTAGATGCGTATTATATTTTCCCAATTTTTTTTCTTGTTTCCTCTAAAGATTATGATTCAGCTTCCGTTACCTGATTTATCTGCTCCTTTCATACAGATGAGAAATCCCTATTAACTACTTTGAGCCTATACATTATAATTATTTATAAACTTAAGGATGTTGTCCAAGTAACTCTTCAGGTCAGTTTAAGAGTCAGATAACAGCTATCGAAGAATTACTGATTGTAAAAAGAAATTATTTGATGCTCAAGAGAAAAGGGATGGTGGTCTCAACTCATTCTCATGCTACAACATTTAAGAAAAAGTTGAGTGACTTTTCTGTTCAGTAAATTTCCATTTCTTCTCAATAGCTTACTATCAATAGCTGTCCACTTTCTATGGCCAAAGCTAATTTTGTCTGAGTTTTTCAATTAGGCAGAACAGACTTTAAGCCCAGAATAATTTAGTAGCAAAATCACTAATCTTCCCTTTAATGATAAGTAATATTGAAGAAGATCAATTTATAGAAAGGAACACTTCAAACATTATGTGACAAATATCAAGGATTGATCTATATGATTTTTTAAGGAAGTCAGTCATGTTTTATGTTGCCTTGTAAATTGAAAGCTACTTCCATCTCAGATTTTGTAAATAGAATTTTAAAGAGCACAAGTTTTATAGTAAATAGAAATTTCAGAAGAGGGAACAGAAACTTGCAATTATCAATAAATGTTCAGTAGTTCAATACCATCTGATATTTGAATTTTCTCAAGAGTAGTACAATGAATTAATGGTTTATCCTGTGTTTAGACATTTGAAGTGTCAGGGGTCCCAGTAATTTCAGAAAAGGCCTCCTGGAGATGACTACTGTCTCCTCAGTTACCCTTGGGTTCAAGTTGAACAAGGCCATTTCCTCTCTACTGAACAGTCTCATAACAAATGTTCCCCATTCTCCACCTGGTCTACATTTGACATGGTTCCTTCTATTTGTTTCATCCTGGTTGTGCTCTTGTGAGTGAAAACTTCATCTTTTTCCTTCAATTTCCTTGATTTTGCCAGGCTTGACTTTTAATGCTTACTGTACACACAATTAACAAGATTTGAAAGGTCAATGGAAAACAGATCTTAGAACACACTCTAAATGCCAGCACCCCAGGAAACCAGGTTTGGAATGTGCAGGGTCATCCCTATAGACTCTCTGACCTCAGTCAATTATTAGATGGCTTCCAAGAGTCCAAATGGCATTAATCAAACTGACAAGAAGAAAATCCTGAATTTGTGTATACTATTTTTTAAAAAAAAATATTTAAATATAAGAAGTTTTGCTTTTGAAAACTTGAAAATGTGAAAGCACCAATTTATTTTTCTGCTTTGTCAGGAGATATAGTGATCACCAAGGAGACACTTGTTACAAAAGCTTTCCCAGAGCCCCACTTCCTCCTGGTCCTCTTCTCACCCTTCCTCTTAAATCAACTAAAAATATAGGAGAGAGGCCCAATGGAGGAGTAGATGAACACTGTTCCTGCTTCTGTGTGTGAACACATTAAACTTACAACTAAATTATAGAACAATCAACCTGGAGAACCATCTGAATCTAGCTGAACAGAAGTTTTATAACTAAGGATATAAAAAAGCCACATCAAGACTGGTAGGAGGGGCGGAGCTGTGAAACAGGCTGACCCCAAACCTCTGTGTGGTGGTTGAGAATCAGGAGGAATATCTTGGCTGCAGAGGTTCCCCCCAAAGAAGCAAGGAACACGCCCCATACCATGCTCCCTAGCCTGGAGTACGGGTGCCAGGCAGTGGAGCCCCCACAACATCTGGCTATGAAAAACAGTGGGGATTTCAAAAATCTGGGTGGAATGGAAGGCTAGGAGACACCCAGACATGCTCCTAAAGGTCCCTTAAGTTATGCACAGACTCACTCACTTGCAGGCACTCACCCTGGGCTCTGGCAGAGGGATAGTGACTCAGGGGGTGTCTGAGGCATACAGTGAGTACACTGAAGTCTGTGGCTTTGATGTAAGGGCCAGAGAACAGTTTCCATTTACCCTGTGAGGGGGTCTACTCTCGTGCAGTCAGCAGGCAGGTGCCATCTTTCCTGAGTTAAGTCCTCCCCCACATGGCCAAATCTGAATCTGATTGGTCTGGTGAGCTCTGCTGCTTTGCTGCCACAGACTTAATGGGACCTCGCCCCACCCAACTTGCCCAATGCTGGAGGCACTTTCTCCAACAGCAGCCAGTCCCACCTCCTGGAAAACTATTCGTGACCACAGACCCCAGGCAGGCGGTAACTGGCCTCAGCATACTCTGAGACTTTTCTGAGTAGCTACAGGTTCAGCACTGGCACCAAACCAGAATCTACATTAACCTGGTGACTAAAATTTCTCCCACTCTGGTGACTCCCTGAGGCCCTGCCTAACTCAACTTGCATAACCCAAAAGACTTTATCAGTGGCTAAATCTTAAGGAAGCTGGCAGGTAGGAACAGGCCTTGGGGTATGCTGGCTTTTTGTGGAGCTAGCCCAGGCACAGTACTGTCAGCAGAAGTCCTCAGTTTGCAGTGTGGCCTCTCCCACACACCTCCAGGTTTAGCACAGGCAGTGAACAACCACAGAGTACTTTGTAGCTCCTACCAGGTAGTCCCTGGCTGGTCACAGGCAGTGGGTGACTGGGTCCTGCACCAGAGCCCCTCCCAAGTGACTCTGGAACCAACATACTTGGAGGTTGGCTTCAAACCACAGCAAAGCACTACCCAATTAGCCCCACAAGCAGCTCACCAAAAGGTCATCTCAATAAGCACCAGAGGATGCTGGGGGTGAATCTTACTCAGTAGGATAATCCCCCTGCACAGCAGACTGTAAGCTAGAGACATAGCAAAGCCCCACAGCCAATCAGCCTGAGGGTCAATGCTATCCACTGACATTCCAATAGCAAACAAAGCTCACATATAACATGAGGGCACATAAAACTCGCACAAGGGACACTCCTGGAGCACCTAGCAGAAGTAACCAGGAAGACTGTGCCAGGCTCCATAGGGCACTTACTCCATGAGGCCACCTGGCCAAGACTGAGAGAGATAGCAAATCCACCAAATACAGAGAAACAAACACGGGTAGCCAAAAGGAGGAAACAAAGAAATATAACAAAATAAAAGAACAGGAAAAGCAGGATAACAATGAAATGAAATGGAAGCAAGCAACCTACCAGACACAGAGTTCAGAACAATGGTCATAATAATGTACAAGGAACTTAGCGAGAACTCAACAAAGATATAGCAAGCATAAAAAAGTACATTAAAAAAAGATCCAGTCAGAAGTGAAGAATATAATAACTGAAATGAAGAATACAGGGAATCAACAGTAGATTAGATGAAACAGAGAATCAAATCAATGATCTGGAAGATAAGATAGTAGAAAACACTCAATCAGAACTGCAGACAGAAAAAAGAATCCAAAAAAAATGATAATTTAAAACAACATCAAGCATAACAACATTCACATCATTGGGGTACCAGAAGGAGGAGAGACAAAGCAAGGGACTGAGAACCTATCTGAAGAAACAATTACTAAAAATTTTCCTAACCTGGTGAAGAAAATAGACATACAAGTCCAGGAAGTGCAGAGAGTCCCAAACAAGATGAACCCAAGCAGGCTGACACCAAGACATATTATAATTAGAATGCCAAAGGCTGAAGACAAAGAGAGAATCTTAAAAGCAGCAACAGAAGGCAACTAATAACTTGTAAAGGAGCCTCCATAAAATTGTCAGATGACTTCTCAACAGAAACTTTGCAGGCCAGATGGGATTGTCACAAAATATTCAATATGATAAAAAGCAAGTGCCTACAACCAAGGGTACTCTACCCAGCAAGGCTATCATTTAAGGTTGAAGGACAGAAAAAGAAGTTTCCAGACAAGAAAAAGTTAAACAAGTTCATCACCACCAAACCAGTATTACAAGAAATCTTAGAGGGAATTCTTTAAGATAGAAAAAAAATCAAAATTATAAATAATAAAATTGCAATAGCTCCATATCTATCAACAATTACTTTCAAAGTAAATGGATTAAGTGGTCCAAGCAAAAGACGTAGGAGGGCTGAATGAATAAGAAAACAAAACACTTACATATGCTGCCTACAAGAGACTCACTTCAGACTGTAAGATATACACAGATGGAAAGTAAAGGGATGGAAAAAGTTATCTTATGAAAATTGAAAATGAAAAAAAACCCAAAACTGGAGTAGCAATATTTATACCAGAATACCAGACAAAACAGACATTAAAACAAAGGCTTTATCAAGAATAAAGAAGGACTCAGCAATCTTACTTCTGAGTATTTATCTAAAGAAACTCAAAATGCTACATCTAGGGGATGTACGCATCCATAGGTTCATTGCAGCATTGCTTACAATGGCCAAGATGTGGAGGTAGCCTCGGAGTCTGTTGATGGAAGAATGAATAAAGTGGAGGTGGTACATATATAAAGTGTAATATTGCTCAGGCATGGGAGGGAATGGGTTCTTGCCATCTGTGGTGGCATAGAGGAACCTGGAGGGTATTTTGATAAGTGAATTGTGAGACAGAGAAAGACAGATGCAATGTGATTTCACTTACATATGGAATCTGGAGAACAAAATGAACAAACAAATAACGCAGAAAGAAACTCGTAGATACAGAGAACATTTTAATGGTTACCAGATAGGAGGGGGTTTTAGAGTGTGGGTGAAAAAGGTAAAGGGATAAAAATGTACAAATTGGTAGTTACAAAATAGTCATGGGGATGTAAAATAAAGTACAGAGAATGTAGTCAATGATATGGTGATATCTATGCATAATGCAGGATGATACTAGATTTGTCAGGGGGATCACTTTATAAATTGTATAAATGTCTAACCACCTCTCTGTACACCTTAAATTAATGTAAAATATTATTGAATGTCAACTGTAACTGAAAAATTTAACAAGGGAAGAAAAGGTTAAGGAAAATAAGAAGTCCAAATTTCCAGGTATAAAACAAATAAGTCACGGGGATGTAATGTACAACATAGGGAATATAGTCAGTAATATTGTGATAGCATGGTACAGTGTCAGATGGTTGCTGGACTTATTATGGTGATCACTTCTTTAGGTATATAAATGATGAATAACTACAGTGTAACCCTGACACTAATGTAATATTGTATGTTAGCTATATTTTAATTAAATGCTTCTAAAAAAAGAAGAAAGATAGGTAAGCTCTAGGTGAATGGTCTCTCAGATGAAGGCAAAGGTTTCAAGGAGGCAGAGAAATAGTTGGATAACACTGTTACAAGAAGGTAGAATATATAGTAGGTGTTTTCTTGTACTGTGACTCCCAAGGGACCCTTGACGTGTCCCTTGGGGCTTAAAACTACTAGTATCGATTAAATTCATCCTTCGTATACCATAGTATTTTAGCCTCATGTTGTTTCAAATTATACCTAATGTTTTCCAAAACTGAAAGTGGGAGACATTCTATAGACATGTCTTTCTCTTTTTTAGAATCATGTAATGATTTAATGAGGCTCACTGAGTTACAAATGGGATGGGATATGTTCTTGTATACCCTTTTTATCTTTAATAAAATGATCTCATGAGGGTGTTGCTGTCAGTTTTTGTTTCCTTTGGGGAAATATAATGTCTTTCCATTGATCAGAATAGTTAATTTCAACCTTACTTTCTTTTTACTACTTTTCAAATTTACAACTTTATTTTTTTTTACTACTGTTTTTGGGCATTTTCTCAATATCCCCTTAAACTAGTCTAATCCATTATAAATCTGGTACCATCAGTTCACTTATTAACTGTGATAAGTTTAATAGAAACAATGTCTAATCTCAAAATCCGTTTAGCATTTTATGTGCAATATGTTCTACTACTCATGAAGTTACCAAGAAATAAGATTTTAAAAATCATTGTGAGATGACAGATACTCATCAAATATTTGATCATTGTTAAGGAGAAACAGAGGATTGATTTTTTCTCATTTGAAAGCATTGACTTCAGGCTCATTTGTAATAAAATTATTTATCATTGAGGGAAATTGCTTTTCCAAAATAATAACACTTTTATTTTCTAAAAATAGTATATAGTAGCACATAAGACACTAAGAATTTCCACTGCCATCCTAATTCTCCCTCTCCATTCTCCAAATCAGCTATTTCCCTGAAAGTTTTAAAATCAGGAAGCTGGATTTGACTTTCCTAGACTTATTTTTCTGTCTTTTCTGTAATTTCCTGAGGTTACTCTATATGTACCTAAACACCAATAATTGTTTTGAATAGACCGAAGCAAAATAAATGAGATGGCTAAAATTCATTTTTATCTCATAAATGTTACACCTTGTCGATTAAAATAAATATTTCTTTTCTGTGCCAAGAAAACATTTTCTGTTACATTCACAATCTGCTTCAACTGCCATTGGGTACAAGAAAAACCTCTAACAGATGGGAATCAGTAAATAGCAATTGCAAGTAGAACTGACTATCTGAATAACAAATGGAAGACATATTCTGTGAGTTACCTTGGCAAGCATACGCAATTATGCAGACTTTTTGAGATCTTGTACTACTGATTTTGAGAATAAGATTGGGGCCTACACACACACCCACACACATCCTGTAGATAGATAGATAGATAGACAGATAGATAGATAGATAGATAGATAGATAGATAGATAGATAGATAGATGATAGATAGATGGATATAGATAGATAAATGTATGTTACACATGTCTTCATTCTTTAGCTCACATGTCACACAGAATCAAGGTTGTCAAGACCTTTCTGTTCTCCCTAGAAATATTTGGGAGTAGTGAAATGGAGAAGTGAAAAGTGCTGACAAAAGAGGCATGAAATTGTTCATCCACGGCTGGGATGCCAATACAGTCACCCTGGAGTTAAAGGTCACGATACCCTTTATTAACCTTTAACCTTACTTTGAATGAGATACAGAGAGACATATTATTCAAGTGGGTAAATATGGTGATTATTCTTTCTAGAAGCACAAGCTGCTGTAGAACACCATGGCTACAGAAAAGCTGAGATCACCGCCAGTGTAGAGAGGAAGTTGGCTCTCTTCACACCTGAAGCCTGAAAAGACCCACTTAAGTGAAGTCTCTGACCTCTTCCAAGGCAAAACAAATACAACTGCCTGTCTCAGCTTTCCACTTCCCACCCACACCTGCTTCTCGTGTTGCTCCTTTGAAATATCTCTTTCAAATCTGCCCAGCAGTTGCATAAAAATGCTAATAAGAGCAGTGCATGCCACCAAGACAGGTCTCAGGTGTGTGCTGGGATAGTAGGAAAAGAAGGAAACACCTCGGTGGGTATGCTCTGTGACCTTTGTTTTTTTCGCACTCAGTTTATGCTTGTGTATGAAAGCCTGAAAGTTTTAGGAACAAAGCAAGCTTGTTATCCCTGCATGCACTAGTGACAACCTGAATTCATTCCTATCCTTTCAATTAGAGAGATACAGATCTGGGAGAAGGAACTTGGCAGGAGAAAGCAGGCTTAGAGGAAGGAGCATGTGTGGGCAGTTAAAATAAGCATCTCTAGCTTCTGAAATGTCCCTGTTTCCCATGCCACAGATCACCTTATACCTTTCCCTCACCTTTCCTCCCACATGGTCCTGGAACAATGCAGCAGCTCAAAACATACTGTCAAGTTTACTTTTCTCCCAGAACCTTTTGCCTGTTTTCAGAAATAATACTATTAACCACAATGAGATAAAACATATATATTCAAGTTACGCGTCTCCCATTATTTTCATTAGTATTTGAAACTCATTTAATATATTCCTGTGAAGAATGGAATACAAGTTGATATGAAATTTTCTCCAAGTGAGATCTGAAATGTTATTATGGCTGTGAAGGATTTAAAAATGAGGTTTCATACTGATTGCTCTTCAATCGTTCAATCAACAAAAAGGTAAACTGGGGAGTATACTGAGTTTTCTTAACGTCGAATTAATGAAGCATATCAGGGATTTTTTTTTTTTTGCAACAGAATCTTTGAATAATTATAATCATGACATGTGTTCATTCAAAATCATCATTAACATCACCATTATCATCATCATCAACACCAAAAAATAACTTTTGTCAGTTTTTCCAAGCACACTTGCCTATGCTAAGAGTTACACACATGAACAGAACAGGGCCCCTGATTTTCTCCACCAGCACCTTTGGGCTTTTCTTTAGGTTCTTTCTTTCATAAGTTTCCATTCATCCTTTCTAGATTCCTGCTCTCAGTGTTGTTTCCTGCCTCCCCAAATGACTTCTGTGTGCCTCTTACTGTCTCTCTGTGTTCCTCAACAGATAAAGCTAAACCACTCTGTACCCCATATATTGTACTAAATGTAGAACCGTGTTCAATTTCAGTCTACATATGAGCCAAGCAAACAGTTTTATGAATCTACTTATGTTCATATGGTATATTACTGCCAGCCCACCTGGAAATCATCTGCTATCCTGATATATATATATATATATATATATATATATATATATATATATATATATATATATATATATATAATAACCTCCCCACATGCGGCATATGTACACATGCTCACATAACTTGTAAGCACACTTAATTGTAATCTCTAGGAAAATCCTTAATTAGTGGAAATACAGACGTATTATGAAGACTGCATGTATTGATTACACATGGACATGTACAGTTTTGTGGATCTATCAACATCCCTTATAGTCAGTCAAGTGACAGAGTCCCTCCCCTCCCTTTTTCTTTGCTGAGTTTGCTGTTCAAGACCCAGTTGGCCCTGTTTCTAGTTGCAATCTGCCCAAAACCATTTTAGCCGAAAATTTCTTAAGTATAAATTAATAAAGACAATGTGTTATTCCCCCATATAAAATCCTGTTATATTTTAACATGGGCTTTCATTAAAAAAACAAAACAAACCAAAAAAAAAAAAAACTTGAAACACAAAGGAGTGTCATTATGGTGGGGATCTTAGGCATCTTTTAACCCTCATCACTCCTGTCTCCAGTGAGGACAAGTGTCTGATCCTCCCCTGCCCCATTTGACAGTTATTTCCCCTGAAGCTTTACCGATAGAGTTCTTCTTCACTGAAATTTTCTTGAGCCATTTCCATCACAGACAAAACTTTTTCTCTCATTACCATAATGCTTAGTAAAGATAAAACCTACTTATTACTATGTAATGTCACATAATTATTTTGGTTGTTATAGTTTAATAAACATTTTACAACAATTTTTAAACTACTATGTAAATATGTAATATGTAGATATAATTTAATAGTGTATATATATTGTTAAAGTATATATATAAATTATATATACACATATATAATTATATATGTATATATATAAATTATATAGTGATATTCATATTCATTATATAATCTAAGAAAATTGTCATAGCATAAATATAAGCCAACAGATTCCAGGGCCCCACACTAGTTTTTATATATTGTCACCCTCCTGGAAACAGCAGAACACTTGATGAATAATGTAAAACTTTACCGTATTATTTTTAAGAGCAGGACATACGAGTATCACACATTGCTGTGTCTACTCATGTCCAGTTAGGGAAACAAAAATAACTAGTTATTTCAAACGATTGGATTAAAACATTGGTTATAAAAAGAACAAAAATAGAGGCAAAAAAATAAATAAATAAAACAGAGGAATAAAAAAAAAAAAGACTGAGGGTCCCAGAGACTGGTAACTGCAGAACTTACTGTCATTTGCAACTCAGGATGACACTGCCATGACTGGGGCAGAAGAAACAAGAGGGAAATGGAGTGAGCCCAGTGCCAAATGGCTGTGCTGCTGCAGGTGTTGGATTCCTCCCCCAGCCATTGCGGCAGGAAGCTGGGAGCCCACACTGCTGACACTGCAGGTGTCAGGACCCACGAGTACCGGGCTGACGAAGCTGCTGGAGCATCCACTGCTGCTTATGCTGTTGGAACTGTGATGTTTCAGGAGGAATCCAGGCTTACACTTGCTTGTCCCTTGCCAAAGGCACTGCTATGCATGGCACATTGGCCAAAAATACTGGTTGGCCCTTCCTCCTGCTTTCCAGTCTCTTGTCACTGCCTCCCATTGTCAGCAACTTTCTAGAAATTTGCCCCAAGGGAGTCTGAAAAATGTAGTTTACAGATATCCCGCCCACATGATATAGGAAAAAGAGCATAGAAGGGAAGTTCTGGGGCAGAGAATCAACAATAACTGTCCAAGTGCTTAGAAAGCTCTATAAGAAGACTGATTGGGCATTTATCCCTTCCCCAAAGATTCCTACTCATATTATCTGCTAGAGGCTTTCCCAATTTTTCGTGTTATTCTCTCTCTCTCTCTCTCTCTCTCTCTCTCTCTCTCTCTCTCTCTCTCTCTCACCGTTTTCTGTCTCTGAATTCTCACATGCCACCTGGATTTCAGACCTCATGTCATGAGAATTCGATAGCTATTTACCCTTCCTTTGAAAACTTGTAGGAACACATCTACCAAGCAAAGAAAAGAAACTTCCTCTTGCTAATACTGAGCGTAAATTATTACAGAATCTCAGGGCGTTATCTCTCATCTTTTCAAACACCTTGTTTATTACCATAAATATCCAAACGACACAAAAAGATAGGTCATGGTAGAAGAGGAAGTGTGGGGTAAAAAATTCTGATCTACCTTGCTACAGAATGTACATATAGTTAACAATATCACAAAGTATAAAAGTAAGAACAATCAAAATTTAAAATTAAAGAAGGCCATAGCACAAGAATGGAAGGAAAACAAAATAAGCAGATTTGGTTTACTTAATTTCTTGGCTTATTGCTACACATTTCTGTACACATGGTTAATTGCACTGTTTTTTCTCTTGATAGCAGTGAATACTTCGATAAAATATGTCAGTCAAGGGAGTTAAAGAAAGAAAATTAAGGCTACTAGAAAAGAGTATTAGTATTTATTTGTATATGAAAATAAAGTGTTAAAACTAATTTTCATATTTGATTTGAATAAAAACAGCTTATTTGCAAGACACTGCAACATATTTCCAGATCTTGTCCAGGATTTGTAACATCTGTTTTACTATTTAGAGATTGTGTTCTGGTCATATTGGAAAGCATAATAAAATAAATGCTCATTTTCTAAGTGTTCAAAGGCCTTAGACGTTTTTAGCAAAAATAGAAAGAAGGAAAACTATAATAACAAATATGCTCATTTCATATATTTTGAGGTCCACCTGTTTAAATGTTTTCAAAGCCATTAAATGCATCTGGTACTTTTTTATCTGTGATAAACAAATTACATGAAAAAATAAATATATGTAAGTAATCATGGACTTTCAGATACAAAATTGGGAAGATTCAAAAGATATCTAAGATTCAATAGTCACTCCCTGTTTAAGAGTTTGAAAGAAGTGGGTGGGCACAACTGTGTAATTTGGGGTATTTTTATCTCTCTATACGCTTCATTTACATCATCAATAGAATTCAGATTTTATCATTTACCTCTTATGAGTCTTGGGAGAAATTCCTAAGCCCAAGTAAAATAAGGGCAAGGCACATAAGTCATCCCTCAGTTAATAATGGCTAGTATCATAAGAAAAAATGCGTGAGTGTAGTTCTATATGCCTGCATCCACAAATATTCCTTCTTTTGGTACATTTCATCTTGTGGATTTTCAATGGACTGCAGTTTCTCTCACTAGGATGTTCAAAAGAGCACTAGGTATCAGAGCTGTCTGTCAGGTATGTTGGTCAGAACTGGCTACTAGTTCTGGCCCAGTGACTACCATCTACATCACCTTGAGCAAGTCAGATACACTTTGTCCATTTCTCTTATTCATAATTAAGAGATGGTAGTAAGTGGTCAGTGGTCCTTATAGCTTTAATGTTCTGGGAATCTTTGAAGCTGAATCCTAGACACTGTTATTTGCTTTATTTCTATATAATTATTGTCTGCCTTCTACCTTGCAGGATATTTCACAATCAGGAACACATAATTTATTTTAAGGTATAGAACAAGACTCCTAAATGACATAATCACATCCTCAGCATTGATAAGCACCACCTTGATTCTCATGGTTTTACTTATGTGAGGAACTTACTATCACTGCATAGCCTACATGCAACTCTATGCTGTGGGAAGCTTCTATTCTTAACCTATGACATTCCTGAATGGTTCTCATCATTTCACTTTATCCCTTCTCCCCAAAATAACAAACTACTACAATGAACATTAGTGAGAAATGGATATTTTACTGAATATCTCTTGAAGAAACATGAGTAGGGGAGGGGCATGTCACAAATGGCACAGCAATTCACCTCCCTTCAAAAATAAAAATATCCATTAGATATTACATTAGTCTGCATCCTCTGAGAAGCAGACACTGGCACAGGATTATGCATGCAAGGATTTTATTAGGAAAAATTCCTGTGACATAAAATAGTAAAGGAACCAGAGAAGTCTGAGAGGAAGCATCTTGAGAAGTCTGAGAGGAAGCACCCAATCTATGAAATCTTGCTGAAAGGTTCAGCAAGGCCATCGGGCAGTCCCCAAGCTAAAGTCTACCCTGAGGAGCACATGTGTATCAGAAACAAGTTACCTTAGTATCCCTGCTTCCCTCAGCCATTGGCTGGGAGCAGCCCAGGGGCATTGAGGCCACTGCACAAATCCAAGATGAAATTCAGAGCTCACCAGCCAGGCTCTAGGTCTATAACCCTCTCTGTAGTTGGAGATCTGTGAGGCATAGCCTCTTGGCCATTGCAGATATCTCTTCCCAGTCTTTTTGCTCCAGTATCCACTGCAAAGTCCCACCCACTGCCCAATGAACCTCACTTTGGTCTAGTCTTTCAAACTTCCGTCACTTGAGAGCTCTCCATCTTCAGAGATTTCCACCCCGCCTCCCCTTCTCTGTGTCTTCTACATGCTCATCTAAATTTGTAACTTTTCTATTCTACAGGCTTATTCAAATTTGCATTATCCATCACTATTTTCAGGTATATTAAAAAACACGACTTTCTTTGCATTCAGGAAATTAAATATCCACTAGTTACCAGGACTCACCATCCATAAAAGGCAGTGAGTACAAAGATAATACAGAGTACAGAGCACAGAGAATGTTTCTTGCCACATTACAGCAGAGCTGTGCTGTCATCAGCCCCTCCTGTTTCATTTATTCTGCAGCCCTCCATCATCTGGCTTCTATATGCACCAGTATACTGAAACTGTCCTCATAAAGTCATCAATGTCTTTTCAGCTGTTAAATCTATTGAATATTTCACAGTCATTATTTTTCACTTTTATATCCATTTGATACTATTGATCATTCATTTCTTAAAATTCTATTTTTCTTGGACCACTGTGATGCAATACTCGGCATATTCTTATTGCATCTTTATGGTAATTTATTTTGTCTTTTTCCTCGTTTTTTGTTCATCCCTATTCCTTAAATTGGTGTGTCCCAGCCCTTCTGTTGTTTTTTACTTTACATACTATCTGCAGGAACTTTATTGTCTGTTGTGTCATAATTTTCATTTATTCATGTAATGTTGTATACAGAGGGTGCCAAAATATATACACATTTTAAGAAAGGAAAAATCTGTATTAATTGTAATACTCAATATAAACCGATAACAAAAGATGAATCCAAGTCCCATTTGACTTCTGCAATTCCAAGAGGTGCTCATAGTGGTTACTATCAGTGTCCAGACACTTCCGGTTTCAGCAAACTACTGCTTGAGCATAGATAACATCTCTTAAAATGGGTACACATTTTTTGGCACCCTCAGTTTATAAAGCTCCTAATATAGGCACCATGTACTATATGCTATACATATATATATATGTACATATATATATATGTACTATATGCCCTGAGAATAAAATTATGGAGAAAAAACTCTCTGCCTTAAAGAAATGTTTTGTCCAATAGGGGAAACATAAAAGTAAACAGGCGATTGCAGGACAATGAGATGCTGCTGAACACGGGAGTGCTCCTGGTTTAGGGTACATGTAAGAGGACAACTAACTTAGACTTGAGAAATTAGAGAAGCTTTTCATAGGAAGACAATTACAAGTGTGCAATAACAATCATAAAAGGGGCAGTAGGGCATTCCAAACTAAGAAAGAGCCACACTGAGGAGCTATAATTAGCTCAGTAGATTTGCAATATTAAAGGAAAGAACAAAGAAGAGATTGAGTCAGAAAGTTGTAAAATAAAGCTACTAAGATGTGGGCTATGTTGTAGTCTTCAGATCTTATGCTAAGAGCAATGATGATCCACTGACAGGTTTCAAGTAAAACCATGACTTAATTTCTTTTTTTTTTAATTTATTAGGGTGACAATTGTTAGTGAAATTACATAGATTTCAGGTGGACAATTCTCTATTACATCATCTATAAATCCCATTGTGTGTTCACCACCCAGAGTCAGTTCTCCTTCCATCACCATATATTTGATCCCCCTTACCCTCATCTCCCTCCCCCCACACCCCTTACCCTCTGGCAACCACTAAACTTTTGTCTGTGTCTATGAGTTTTTGTTTCTCATTGGTTTGCCTTGTTCTTTTGTTGTTTTTGGTTTATATACCACATATCAGTGAAATCATAGGGTTCTCTGCTTTTTCTGTCTGACTTATTTCGCTTAGCATTATACTCTCAAGATCCATCCGTGTTGTCACAAATGTTCCCATATCATCTTTTCTTACTGCCGAACAGTATTCCATTGTGTATATATACCACAACTTCTTTATCCATTCATCTATCGAAGGACATTTTGGTTGTTTCCATGTCTTGGCCACCGTAAACAAAGCTGCAATGAACATTGGAACACACATGTCTTTATGGATAAATGTTTCCAAATTTTGGGGGTATGTAAGTAGGAGAGGGAGTGCTGGATCATATGGTAATTCTGTTTGTAATTTTTTGAGGAACCTCCACACTGCCTTCCATAACGGCTGCACCAGTCTGCATTCCCACCAACAGTGCATGAGTGTTCCTTTTTCTCCACAGCCTCTCCAACACTTGCTGCTATTTGTCTTGTTGATGATAGCCATTCTGACTGGGGTGAGGTGATATCTCATTGTGGTTTTTATTTGCATTTCTCTGATGATTAGTGATGTTGAGCATTTTTTCATATGTCTATTTGCCATTTGTATGTCCTCTTTGGAGAAATGTCTTTTCAGGTCCTCTGCCCATTTTTCAATTGGGTTGTCTGTTTTTTGTTGTTGAGCTTCATGATTTCCTTGTATATTTTGGATACATGACTTAATTTCTTTAAAAGTTTTGGAGGCTCACCTTATACAAAGAATTGGTTAAAACTAGGATATCCTTGAAGTGAAAACAATAGGTAGGAAGTGTTCCAGTTAGGTTCAACAAAATATTATTTAAGCCTGCTTTGCATCAAGCACTTAAAATGTTAAGTCAAGCTTAATGTGTATAATACCATCCCATTAAATCTAAGCCAAGAATCAAAGCAAAAAGAAAAACATTAAAATTGTATATATGTGCATATTCAAATATATATGTAAAATGTATATATACACATATATATATATATATATATATATATATAAAATTATTATTTACTGAATTACTATAATCCAGTTACCAAAACCAGATATCCTTTACTCTTCTATTTTCCTCTCACCTCATATCCAATTATCCTGTCTGTTCTAACTCCAAAGTACACCTTGTGTACATTCACTGTTTCCATCTCCACCATCTCAATCCCAGCCCACACTGCCATCATCTCTTGTCTAGCTCTGGCAATCGCTTCCTAAATTGATCCCAGGTGTCCACTTCCCCCACCATGATCTATTCTCTACAAACCAGACAGAATAATTTTTATGTCATGAGAGTCAGACTATGTTATTCTGCACTTAAACTCCTTCAGTGACGTCTCATTGTATTTAATATAAAACAAAACTGTGACCCTAGCCCAAAAAGGTCCTCTGTAATCTGACCCTGCACACTTCTTCAATCTCCTTTCACGCTACTCTGCCCCACCCCTCACTATATTTAATCACATTGAAGTTCTGCAGTTTGAAGAACAGCTCTTCTCACATATTTTATTCTGCAAGCTACATCTTTTCTGTGCACTTTTCACCTTCTCCGCGGTTACCGCCCTGGCCCATAACACCACCATTTCTTGCCTGGCTGGTCTAATAGCTTCTTATCTGGGCTTCTTGCTTCTACTCTGCCCCATAAAGCAGCCAAAGAGATCCTTTTAAAATGTAAATCAGACTGTGTTGCTCCCTTGCTGAAAATCCTTCAATAGCTTCTCATCACATTTAAAATAAAATCCAATCAGCTGACCACAACAAAAGAAGCCTTACTTATACACCTAACTGGCCTCCTCTTGGAGTTCATCTTCCTTCTACTTTTCAGCGTTCTCCCTCTACTCCAGCCACAGGGGCCTTCTCTCTAGCCCTCAACCACACACTTGCCGACTAACACCTGCTGTGCCGCCAGCCAGAGACCTCTTTCTCCAGATACCTGTAGGGCTCTTGCCTTCACCTCAGTTCTCTACTCAAATAGCATCTCCCTAGAAAGGTTTTCCCCAGCCACCCCCATATTCTTATACTTTCCCCCATTCCTTTCTAGCCCCATATGTTATTTTATTGTACTTTAAAAAGTTTTCACAATCTGATATTGTAGTAGCATATACCAGGTTTTTGGACAGTTAAGTTTGTGAACTTTCCACCGTGTAAGTGCAAAGGGTGCCAAAAATATATATACAGATTTTAAGAAAGAAGAAAAAAACTGTATTAAAATTGTAATACTCCATATACCATATGGAGTATACTCCATATATACCGATAACAAAAGATGAATACAAGTCATGTGCGTATATATATTTTTGGCACCCCCAGTATATAGGTTTATTGCCTATATCCTTCCTAACAATGTAAGTTCCTTGAGCTTTGAATGTTTTTACTATTGTTTCCCCAATATTCAGAATAGGACCTGACATATAACAAGCATTCGGTAAATATTTGCTGAAAGAAATAACTGAATTAGAGACTGAAGAGCCTATCAATTCACACATTTAGAATATAAGCACTTATTAATTAAAATATGTTAAATAACTACTGAAATTGTCTTGCCTAACATCTTAATAATACACCTAAACCATGCTCAGATGAGAGGAATCCAGTACAAAAATAAATTTTGGGGAAAAGGATTAGCAGATCTACTCTTTAACTAATAATAATAAACTGGAAATATTTAAAGTATAATAAACTACTTAACATTGTTAAATGCTAAAATTTTTTTAAAGATATGTCAATGTTTTTCTTAGTGATATCTTTTAAATACTGTTCACATATTTTTTATAGATTAACTTCATAAACACAACCATCTGAATATAACACAATTAAGATGTGGCTTTCAATATTTAAATGTTGACAGAAAGAAAAAGATGACTCTTTGCAAAGTTATTTTCAAAAAAGAAGATGACTCTCTCCAGAATTATTCTCATAAAAGAATAAATATTGGGTGGATTACATATTTCAAAAAATTACTAATATAGGCTTTTAAAAATAAGAAAATATATTTTACATCCATGGATTTCAATAGATTTTTTTCTTTAGAAAATAAAATCATCAATTTCTGTGACTTCATTTAGTTTCAATAAAAATATTTTATTTCATGGAATTACATTTTATAAGTTCATTCACAGTATATTAGCTAATTACAAATTGTACATATAAATTAAGATGGTTTCAAATAAATCAGTGTTTTAAAAAAGCATAAGTTTCAATCATATATTAATTGTGTTATAAACTGAAGTTTTCACTTTGTGAAAATAAATGTGTTGCTCCTCAGAAAAACTAAATGACCATCATTTCAGGGTGGTAACTTAATCTGCAAATCAGATTCTATTAAAACGCTGTGAAAATATTGCGATTTGTCACATTTAGTCAAGATAAATTAACGGATTTAAAATACCCTCTAACCAGCAAATCAATAAAAATGCCTAAACATTTATTCAGTGTATTCAAAAGTATTTTCCTGAGGATCTTCATTTCCTGAAGGACGGTTCCAACTTCAAGAATCAAAAATGAACACAGTACAGAATATACTCTCAGAGCACGTAAGGTGCTTCTGAACGACTGCAAGCAATGACGTTGATTACAGAATTACAAATGCTGGTGTATGGAACGTGTTCTTCCAGCAACCATTTGAGGTCAGCACACCTTCTGTGATATTCCCACTCATTGTTTAGTCAGCAAATGTTAGTGGAAAAACAAAACAAAACAAAAACAATTTTTCTCCAAAGGAGAAATTAAGCGTTTGTAAATGTAGATGGTTAAAAGTTTTTCTCCGTAGCGGGTAATCATATAGTTTCCAATAATCAAATCTATTTCTATTCCTTAGGGTCAATCATAAAAATGAACTGCGTCAGGGATTGACTAGTCATTAGATATGAAGGAATAAACGGAATCTAGGGTGATTCTCATACTTTCAGCTTGTATTTATAAATATGAGACTGAGCAAGCTAATAACTAGAAAAAAAAGGATGGATTGTACTTGTCAAATTTACATGAATATGCACTGATGTGTTATAATTATTCTGTCTTTTAACAAAGCATTAAAATTACAAATGTTGATTTTATTATAATACTTTTTCATGGTAATAAAATACCCAAATGATATAAAATCTAAATTAAATCTAATTCTAAAACCCCAATATGATATTTATTCAGTTTTCCAGAAGCCACATTTTCTTTCATAATTTTTAATTAAAAATTAAAGTATCTTACGCATCACAGACTACTAGTACTAGGAATTTTTCTATTAAGGTATCCAACATTAAAGCATTCACATGCCACTTTGTGGTAAGTATACAATGAAAATGTAAAGAAGTAAACACCTTACTTAGTGCTATGTGTTCCCTTGATTTACTGAAAAAGAAAAAAAATACATGTGTTGATTGACCAGTTGTGTATGTAATTATGTCATTGAATTAATAGAAAACCAAGGATCTGTAAGAAGCATCAGAGAAAGGAGATACAACTAGGGATAATGGCAAAAAAAGGTAAAACGGGAAAAAGCTGATGGTGGCAGCAGAGAGTATTGACATAAATGAAACAAACTAACACCAAAGCTATTTTTGCAGTTAAACTATTTTTCAAGAATGAGAACAAAATAAAGGCAAATGAAGAGAAATTGGAAGAGTTTACTGTTAAATGACCCTCAATAAAATAACTTCTGCTTCAAAATGAAGGAAAATGGTCCCAGAAGGAAGGTCTGAAATCCATCAAGGAAGGGAGCCTAAGGAATATAAGGATACATCTAATGACACTTTGACTATATAAAATATTAAACAATATTTAATTTGTGGGTTATAAAAGGACACTAGAAAAATGAAAAATAGAGCAATTGTAAATGTGCTCTGGGACAGGTTACGGGAAATAAAGCATTTTAAGGTCCTTGGATTTGGAGAGAAGAAAGTAAAGATTTTATTAACTTAAAGACTTATATATAGATGTTCAAATTGTAAGGGTAACTATTAAAATAATATAAGACATAACTTCCAAATAGTAAAGGAGAAGAAAATTAAAAATGTTAATCACTTCCTATAGAGCCAGAAGGGATGAGGATAAGGAGACAAGAAACATAGGAAAATCAAGACATATAAAAGGTTCAATAATACTAGTAACTGAGTCTTTTATAGTATTTTGTATTTGTCAATGTTGGAGACATGTTTAAATATATCAATTAATTTAATACTAAAAATAAACTATCATCCCGTTTTACAAATACAAACCTTAGGCAGACAGACATTAAATGATTGTCCAAGAAAGGAGGCCAGATTTAAACTCAGGGAGTCTACCTCAAGAGTCAGTGCTTTTAAATACCACCAAAACATATAATTTAGAAATAAATATTATTATATCAAAAATTTAAATAAACATACTGAAGTTTCTAGTATTCTAGCAAAGATTTTCTTACAGGACTGGAGGAAACAATCCATCTATTTAGAAGAGACTTATCTAAAACCACACAAGATCCATGTTGTTGCACATATCAATAATTTGTTTATCTTTATTGCTGAATACAGTAGTCTCCCCCTTATCTGTGGTTTTGCTTTTTGCAGTTCCAGTCACCCACAGTCAACCATAGCCTGAAAATATTAAATGAAAAATTTCAGAAATAAATAATTACAAGTTTTAAATTGTTTGCCATTTAGGTAGTATAATAAATCTCCTGCAGTCCTGCACAGGATGTGATTCGTCCCTTTGACCAGAGTTTCCACCCTATAGACATTTTCTGCCCATTAGTTGCCTCGTAGCTATCTGGGTGATCAGATGACTGCCTGGGTATCGCAGTACTTGCATTCAAGTCACTCTTATTTTACTAGTAATGGATCCAAAGTACAAGAATAGTGATGCTAGTAATTTGGACATGTCAAAGAAAAGCTGGAAAGTGTTTTCTTTAAGTGAAAAGGTGTGTATCTATAAGAAAAATAATGATATTTTATATACACATTTATATATGATATACTGGGGTGCCAAAAAATGTATACAAGTGGATACTTTGGTCAATGTTACTCAAACAGTAGTTCACCATAATCAGGAGTGTCAGGACACTAATGGTAACCACTTTGAGCACCACTTGTAATTGCAGAAGTCAGACGTGACTTGCATTCATCTTTTGTTACCAGTATATATTGAGTATTACAATTTTAGTAGTTTTTACCTTTCTTAAAATGTGTATACATTTTTTGGCACCTCTGGTATATATATTTGGCACCTCTGGTATATATGATTTTGGTATATATGATATCTCTATATATATTTGGCACCTCTGGTATATATGATATATGTATGTATATTATATATATGAATATATATGTGTGTGTATATATAGTATATATGTATATATATATATATATATATATATATATATATATATATATATATATATATACACACATATATATAAAGGAGTTTGGTACTATCCCTGGTTTCAGGCATCCAGTGGGGGTCTTAGAATGTACTTTCTGCTAATAAGGGGGACAATATTGTATTTCATTGTATACATAGACTGTGAGTTTTTTCCCATGCCCGTGATTTGGCAGCCATCAAATGGTCTCCTATATGGGGAATTGTGAATACAACTGCTATGAAATTTCTGTACAGATGCTCCTTGACTTACGATGGGGTTATTTCCCAATAAAGCTATCATAAATTGAAAATACTGTTAAGTCAAAAATGCATTTAAACAGATGGCAAACAGACGTATGAAAAAATGCTCAACCTCACTAATCATTAGAAAAATAAAAACCACAATGAGATACCACCTCACCCCAGTCAAAATGGCTATCATCAATAAATCAACAAACAAGAAGTGCTGGAAAGGATGTGGAGAAAAGAGAACACTCGTGCATAATGGATGAGATTGCAGATTGGTGCTGCAACTATGGAAAACAGTATGGAGGAATCTCAAAAATCTGAAAAAGAAACTACTTTATGATCCAGCAATTCCACTCCTAGGTATCTATCTGGAGAAATCTAAAACTCTAATTCAAAAAATTTATGCACCCCGATGTTTACTGCAGCACTATACACAGTAACCAAGATATGGAAACAACAGAGTTGCCCATCGGTAGATGACTGGATTAAGAAATTGTGGTACATTTATACAATGGAGTATTATGCAGCCATAAAGAAGAATGAAATCTTACCATTTGCAACAATATGGATGGACCTAGAGAACATTATGCTAAGTGAAATAAGTCAGACAAAGACAAATACCATATGATCTCACTTATATATGGAATCTAAAGAAAAGAATAAATGAATGAACTAATCAGAAACAGTCTCAGAGACATAGAGGAAAAACTGAGGATTGCCAGATGGGAGGTCGGGTGGGGATTAAGGGAAAGATGAGGGGATTAAAAAGCACAATCAGTAACCACAAGATTGCCACAGGGATACGAAAGTCAATTTAAGGTGTGTAATCAATAACGTTGTAAAGATTTTGTAGGGTATCTGATGGTCACTTATCCCATTAGGGAGACCACCTCATGGATGATAGTAGTAGATGCCTGATCACTGCATTGTACACCTAAAGCTGAAGCTGAACAATGATGAATGTCAACTACAAATATATATATATACATATATATGTATATGCGTGTGTGTGTATATATACATATATATGTGTATATATGTATATATATACATATATATATATATATTTATATATATATATATTTACAAGAAGTGGAGTTCAGCATTAGGAATGCAGTGAAAATGTAATGGCTGTGTGCGATGTCAGAGGGGTAGTAGATGGGGGAGGGGAGTTATCACTATGTGAGGGATATAAATGATAAATGTCTATTACATTGTTTTGTATACCTGAAACCAATTTTAAAAAATGCATTTAATACTACACTGTAGAGTACTCGTTGTTGACCCTTGTGATCGAGTGTCTGACTGGGAGCTGCAGCTCATCTCCATTGTCCGGGATGATGAGAGAGCGTTGTGCATCATATCTCTAGCTTGGGAAAAGGTAAATACTCGAAATTCAAAGTACTCAATGCAGATCACTTTCACACTATGGTAAAATCTGAAAATTGTAAGTCAAACCGTTTTAAGTCAGAAACCATCTGTGTAAGTATTTTTGTGGACATATGTTTTCATTTCTTTTGGGTAAATATTTAAAAGTAAGAAACTGCTAAACAGTTCTCCGAAGTGCTTATACCATTGAAGAAATCCATCAGCAGAATATAAGAATGCTGATTGCTGCACATCCTTGCCAAATCTTCTTATTTTAGAATTTTTTATTTTAGTCAATTTAGTGTGTGTATTGATGTGTTGTTGTGCCTTTCTCTGATTAATAATGTCAAGCATCTTATCATCTCCTTGTGGCTCATATATCGTGAAGTGTCTCAATCTTTGCCTATTCAAATTTTTTTCTCCTCCTTATTACTATTATTATTATTTAGTTGTAAAATGCTCTATACCTTTTGGATGCAAGTCCTTTATAAGATATATGTATTTCAAACGTAGTCTTTCAGTGGGTGGTTTGACTTTTCACTTCTTAATTGATTTTCAGAAGAGCATATATTTAAAATTTTTCTCTGCACCTAAGGAGCCTATTATAACTAAAAAGTAAATTTTACAAGACACACTTAACAGACTACAATACCAATATACAAAAATTAGTTTAATTTATATAAATTAGTAACGAATCATCAGGTTTTAACTATACCTTGTATAAAGCATGCACAATTATAATATTTACAGATAAATTCAATAAAAGTTATGAAAACTGCTCACACTGGAAACTACAAACATTGCTGAGGGAAATTAAAGTTCTAAATAAATGGTGAGTTATACTCTTGTTCATGGATTGGAAAATTTAATATTTTTAAGAAGTTAATTTTCTTCAAATTGATCTATGGATTCAATGCAATTCTAATAAAATAATGGGGATTTTTGTGGAAATTGGCAAGGCGAGTTTAATATTTAAATTGGACTGCAAATAACCATAGAATAGTTAATATCATGCTTTCTAAAAAATATAAAAACTGAGAATTCCATGTTAATTAATTTTATTTATGAAAATTCCTTTCAGTATATCTACTGTGAAACAATATTCTTTGATTAAAATTATTATAGAAATTGTTTTATAGAAACTATGGAATTATGTTCTTTAACAGGTGAAACACTAACTTGCATAGAAGTTCAAGCAGCTGGTAACTGATAATTGCCTGTCATGAATGATTTTGCTGAGGCCAAATCACAGCAATAAAGTTATACTTTTTCTAAACTTTAAAATTTTGATTAACATAATTTGGTATTATATTATTTTCATTCTTGACTTTAGATTCTGCTTAATAATATTTTTATCAAAACAATACAATTTTATTATCAAAAATTATGTATAGCTCTGTAAAGCCAAGTAAGAACTTTCTGTTGTACACAGAGGAGCCCGTGATGGGCTACCTGGGGTCCATATTTATTCAACACGCTGATGCTGGGACCAGTGGATGGATGATTCAGAAGGGAAGGAAAAGAGACTAGAAGAGATGAGTGCTTTTCTTTGTTCAATATCATTGATCAAATAATCTGTCTGTGCCCATATAACAGGCCTGAAAAAATAGTGTAGTTTTATTAGTGGTAACTTTTCAGAATCAATAACTTTTCTAATGAATATAAAAAAAGATGGGTGCCTTGCAGTCCAAATTCATGCAGTCGGATTGCTTGTTCTAATCAAGCACTGGGCATTAACATTCTGATGTGATAAGTGTTTAGTAATTTAGTCCTCAACTGCTTCTGGCATTTCAACTCTTTGTTGGCATATAAAGCAGAAATTTCTCTTGTAGTAAAAAGTAATTTATTGACTTTTTTTTTTAATCACCTGCAATGAATAGGCTATTTGCTTTGAAACCCTTTCTATCCAAATGCTGCTGGACAGAAATTGGCTTTCAACAACCATAGCAAATTGAAATTCAATTCAGATCAATAGGACGTTTTATTCAATTTGGTCCTGGAATGGAAATAATCATCACATTTTATAATAAGCATGTCTAATTTCAATTTTCATATTATCTATTTATTCTGTATAATCAAGCATAACTGCTGGCCTTGTTCCTTTGAGTTGACAAATGAATTCATAGATGTACATTTAGCAGGTGACTATTTTGGAGGTGGTGGGGGAAGATTGTGCCTAGACATAATAATGAAAATGTGATAAATGTCTACCTAGAACTTGTAGATGTTTCTAGGACTTCAAAACAACTGTATTTGCTTCTTGTTTACATAGATAACAAAAACATATGAATAATGATATATTATTTTATTTACATTACAACTAATTTGCCTCTATGAAATATTTCCAACAGAAAAAATATAAAATCCTATGAATAAAATGAAGTAGTTCTTCGATAAAATATCATATGATGGGCTATCACAGTTAAATAAACTGTGTCAGTTAGCTTTTTGCTGTGTAACAAACTATCCCAACCTCATTGATTTAATACAACAGCCATTTATTTAAGTCATTATTGTATGAGTAGACAATTTGGGCTGGACTTTGCTGGCAGTTCTGGTCTCAGGTAGACTCATCTGTTTATCTGTGATAACTTTGGTCAACTTGTGGGTCAGCTGAAAAAGTCTGGCTTCTCAAATATCCTATGGATCATCACTTGTCGCCCAGGTCGTTGGGGGCAAATGTCTGTCATTTTCCAGGCTTTTTTGCTTAGAGGACTTGGGGCTCTAAGAGCAGCAGTAAACAAACCTGAATGTGTAAGCACTTTTCAAGTCTCTGCATGAATCATATTTGCTAATGCCCCATTTTCAAAGCAATCAGATATCCAGTCCTAGAGTCTGAATGAAAGGCCACTGTCAAGTGCATGGACACAAGAGGTGTGAAGAAATTGGAGCCATTGCTGCAATCAATCTACCACATGCCTTTCCTAAAGACCTGGCCTGGGTCCCTGTTTTTTCTGTACTCCATCCTGCTTATCACTAATTGAATGCATCAGTTTCTCATTTCTACTGAGCTGGCTACAGTTTTGAAGGTTTAAACATCCATTTGCCTAATCCTTGAAAAGAAGATAAAGTAGGAGCCTCTATGAAAATAAGGTATTTTAGTGACCTGGCTATAATTTAAAAGTTTCAAAATATTCCCAATATAATAATTTTGCATTTTCAGTTTCTTTCTTTACAGCTATTTATTTTAATTCCAAATTTATGTTACTGTCCATGATTTTCTACTGTCATTCAACTGTCATTGAATACATTAGCAACACTCTAAAAAACATTTTTTAAAGTGACCACCCTGTTTGAAATTGCAGTCCCAAACTCTGTAATTCCTATATTCCTGACCTTTTCTTATATTTTTTCAATAACACACATTACCCTCTAAAATTTTCTATAATTTATTTTATATTGTGTTTATTATCTATTTTCCCCACATTGAGATGTACATTACATATATATCCCATGGGATGAAGTCTGCCGTCCTATGATAGGTGCTCAATAAATGTTTTTGAAATGAATTGCATTGTTGAACTCTGCCAGAATACCACACACAGAACAGTGAACTCAACATTCACCCTGAAGTTTAATTTGGATTGGATAGAGTCAGGCTTGGTGACCCAAGTGCCCATGCAGACAGTTTCTTCCTGTAGGGGAGTCTTGCTCAATATGCTCTTCCCAGACAAATATAAAAATAGGTAATTATATGAATTCTAGAGGGTAAGGTAAATTCAGGGTGTGTGTGTGTGTGTGTGTGTGTGTGTGTACACAGATATATACAAACGTCCTCTATAAATGTTTTCTGCAATATAAACATATATATATATATATATATATATATATATATATATATATATATAATGCAGAAAACATATTTTAGAATAAATTAATTCATCTTTTATTGTTTTATAGTTCACTTCTTCCTCCCATAAAGCCACATCCATGAAGTAGCATAGAAAAATGTCTAATTTGTTTGAAACTGAGATGAGATCCAATAATTAGGAGAGTCCTTATGTTGAGGTTCTGAGATAAGAGCTTAGTATGGAGCCACTATCACAGATCATAGTGACTGAATACATAAATTCTAAATCCAAATGGCCTTGGATATAATCCCTGTTCCTCCACTTCATAGTGTGATCTGGGGCAAGTTTAAAAAAATGTATTCCCCAAGTTCATAATATTGTTGTGAAAAGTGAATGAATACTTACATATAACGCATTTAAAGCAAGGTCTACACGTATCCATAATGAAGGCTTAGGCAGCAAAGTGGATACTCTAGTCCAGCCACACAGCCCCTCCCTCTTAACTATATGGCCCACCTTGCATGGTGCTGAAACCCTAGAAAATAGATCCTTTTGATAAAGAGATACATACTGTGGTTTAGTGTACTCAAGCTGACTGGAACCTACATATGCAGAGGGTGTCAAAGATGTATATACATTTTAAGAAAGGAAAAGTCTGTATTAAACTTGTATTACTCACCATATACCAAAAAAATGAATGTAAGTCATGTGTATACATTATTTTGGAATCCCCAGTATATGTGTAGGAGTTTGGAACTGGAGTAAGGGTGGAAAGGAAGATTTGAAAAAGTCAACAATGATGAATACAGAAATAATAGATAATATATAGAATGGCATTTGAATTTGATAAATTTTGACTTTTTTTCAGAATCCGCTACTTTAAAAATATCTAATTTGGAAAGCAGAGTTCAATGTACTTACATATTTGTGTGTGTGTGTGTGTGTGTGTGTGTGTGTATGTATACTTCAGTTACACAGGGTCATTTTGGAAGGGTATCATCCTTCAAAAGGAAAAAAAAAGACTGTTTAAGGCTAATCATAAAAACTTTGAGTTCGGAGTGTGATACAAAACATGACTACTTTTTCTCTCAGGAAGACTTCCTACCCATAGAGTCCACTATAAATGAGCATGAGGAGTCTTGAAATATTCAAGCTAAAAAATCCATATTGATACTTTTTTAATCAAATGTTTGTAAATTATATGTTGCTTAAACCTTCAAATAACATTTGTTTTAACAAAAATTGACTTTAACAAAAGCATTATGTGACAGATTTAATGCAATCCCCAACAAAATCTCAATAGCATTTTTTAAAGAAATAGAAGAAAAAATCATCAGATTTGTTTGGAACCACAAAAGACCCCAAATAGCCAAAGCAATATTAAAAAAAAAAGAACAATACTGGAGGTATCACACTCCCTGATTTTTGCCTGTACTACAGGGCTAAAATAATCAAAACAGCTTGGTATTGGCAAAAAAACAGACACATAGACCAATGGAATAGAATTGAGAATCCAGAAATAAAACCACATAAATATGGACAGATAATTTTTGACAAACAAGTTAAAAACATACAATGGAGGAAAGACGGCCCCTTCAATAAATGGTGCTGGCAGAATTGGATAGCCACGTGCAAAAGAATGAAACTGGACTGCTATCTGTCACCATGTAACAAAATTAATTCAAAATGGATCAAAGACTTAAGCATAAAACTGACACAATAAACTGCATTGAAGAAAACATAGGTACTAAACTTATGGACCTTTGGTTCAAAGAGCATTTTATGAATTTGACTCCAAAGGCAATGGAAGTAAAAACTAAAATAAACGAATGGGATTATATGAAACTGAAAAGCTTCTGCACAGCAAAAGAAACTATTGACAAAATAATGAGGCTACCAACTGAATGGGAGAAGATTTTTGCAAACAGTGCCTCTGATAAGGGGCTAATATCCAAAATATACAAGGAACTCGTAAAACTCAACAACAAAAAAACAAACAACCCAATTGAAAAATGGACAGAGGACCTGAAGAGACATTTCTCCAAAGAGGATATACAAATGGCAAATAGACATATGAAAAAATGCTCAACATCGCTAATCATCAGAGAAATGTAAATGAAAACCACAATGACATATCACCTCACCCCAGTCAGAATGGCTTTCATCAACAAGACAAATAGTAACAAGTGTTGGAGAGGCTGTGGAGAAAAAGGAACCCTGATACACTGTTGGTGGGAATGCAGACTGGTGCAGCCGGTATGGAAGGCAGTGTGGAGGTTCCTCAAGAAATTACGAATAGAGTTACCATATGACCCAGCAATCGCTCTCCTGGGTATCTACCCAAAAAATCTGAAAACATTTCTCTATAAAGACACGTGTACTCCAATGTTCATTGCAGCTTTGTTTACGGTGGCCAAGACATGGAAACAACCAAAATGTCCTTTGATACATGAGTGGATAAAGAAGTTGTGGTATATATATACAATGGAATACTATTGGGCGTTAAGGAAAGATGATATAGGAGCATTTGTGACAACATGGATGGATCTTGAGAGTATAATGCTAAGTGAAATAAGTCAGACAGAAAAAGCAGAAAACCCTATGATTGCACTGATATGTGGTATATAAACCAAAAACAACAAAAGAACAAGACAAACAAATGAGAAAGAAAAACTCATAGACACAGACAATAATTTAGTGGTTACCAGAGGGTAAGGGGGTGGGGGGTGGGTGATGAGGGTAAGGGGTTCAAATATATGGTGATGGAAGGAAAACTAACTCTGGGTGGTGAACACACAATGGGATTTATAGATGATGTAATACAGAATTGTACACCTGAAATCTATGTAAATTTACTAACAATTGTCACCCCAATAAATTTAATTTAAAAAAAAGAAAAGAAAGTCGACACTTTTAGTTTCTTTTCTTAAAGACCATTAAAATGAATAGCAAGTTTTGTTGAAAGAAAACATTGTCAAAATTGAGTTAACTATAAAAAAATAGCAAGTAAAAGTAATTCTGAAATTAATATTATGGAGACTCACAACGTAAGAAACAAGTAAATGTACAGTGGTTACTAAACACATACAAATTATGATGTGCTATGTGTTCAGTTTCCTAATTTAATTTATGTTCAATTTCTTATTTGTTCCCACTTTTGCATAGAAACAACAATAAATCACAAGTATAAGCTAAGTTTATTTTGCCAGTGATGTTTGGCAAATAATTGTTGTAGTGATTATTGTGGCTGACCAATTTACTTAGATGTCAGAATCAACGAACCCCAGGCAAATGAGGTGAATTGCAACCATGTAAGCCTGACCCTTTACCCAAGGTGAAGAGACACTGAATTTGGGTGTTCATTATTTTAACTTTCCATGATTTAGGAGTACCATTAGAGGGCTTGCTTTTCTCTACTTAAAATCTATAGTTCTGCAGTGCCAACAGATTGTGAATGACATTTGTACCTTTTACAGATTTGGCTTTGAACTATTGGGTGTGTAATCAAGCCCATTTGGAACTTTCTCTTTTAGAACCACTAAGGACTAAGTGCTACGCAGATATTTGCCAATATGATTACATTGGGATTGTACAGAGAAGTTAGAGCCTAAAAATATAATGGATGGGCTCTAGCTACAACCTATCTGATATAAGCACACAGTTCCAGATAGCACCAGGGTCAGTAAGTCGGACTGATTAATGGGTGTGAGCAGCTCAGAAACAATGGCAGTTCAATGACAATAAATCTTCCACTCTAGCCAACATCTAGCCAGATCTTTTGAAGAAGACAGGGAGGCAAATATGTGGCACAGTGACCACAACTATGAAAAATATAACTGTCTAGACCTGTCTGGACAGATAAGTAAGACAACTCTGTCTTTGTATACTAGGTACAAGTATAGAAAATATCCAATACTCCTAAAAGAAATCAGCAAAAACAGCACAGATATCAAATCAGAACAAGGAACACTGCAACTCTTCTTTTTGGTAAACACAATTTAGTTATCTTAAGTAAAGATATTTTCAAATTTTAAATGTATTTTTAAAAACATGGACATGCCCAAGATAAATGCAAGGGTTTAACAAAAACATATCAGTTAATCTGATTTCAAAGAGCAGAATTTTCTTTGAGAAACTAAAAATCAAAAGAGTACTTTTTTTTTTTTAAAAAAAAGGTATTTCTATTTAAAAATGTCAAATACAGGTTATATCCTAAAAGAAAATGAGTTAAACCTCTTTTAGTCCTGAAGGGGGGAATATTTTCCAGAGATGAGAATCTTTTTTAAAAAAAATGACTTAGACCTAATGTTCAAACACACACACACACACACACACACACACACACGCACACACGCACACACACCCCTATTAATTGCTTTTATGTTGATCTTTGGCTTCAAAAGCTGTGATTACAATGATGACCCATTTGGGAAAAGATCATATTCAAATCCTCTGAACAAGGATTTACAGATTTCACTTAGCATCCTAAATATTGAAATCAGAAAATACAAACTTTTAGTGGATATGATCTAGGTAACAAGCCAGAACACAATATTAAGGACTACACTGAAACACTTTAAGATTATAAATATGAATTGGTGCCTGGGAATATTAGAAAACAGGAAAACAGGAAGCCCTTGTTTCTGCCACGTCTCTAGCCCTCCTTACTAGACATAATGATGTGTCATGTGGTTGGTTGGAGCTGTAGATAAGTGATTTGTGGGGTCTCCCCTCAGATATGGAGAGTAAACAGGAAAAAATAAATGAACTAATTCTTCTTAAAAATCTTATTATTTTTTTTTCTTTCTTAAAAGCCAGAACAGCTGAAAAATATCTAAGCAGGACTCAGAGAGTCCTGAAGTCTTTCTGAGTGTCCTGGAAAAGTTTATTTTCAGAGTAAATGTGTGAAAGAAGTACTGAATTACAGAATATAATCTGAGAACTTCCTGGCAAACTTTAACATGTACTCAGATGATAAAATGGTTATTATTTGTGGAGTGCTTCTTATCTACCAGGAACGTAAGGACGTTTCTCATTTAATCCTTTTAATAATCCTTGGAGATAGGATCCTTGTCCTGCAGATAAAGGAGTAAAGAAAATTTTCTACTTTCCCAAGATTATACAGCTGGTAAGAGGTGGGACCCGTGTTTAAGCCTAATCTAACTTCAAAAAATATGCTCTTGCTTCAATAATGTACGATCTCCCAAGGCATTCTCTAGAAAGGGGTACTTATGGTGTGGGAAACATGCTGTAGCAAGCAATATTTCCAACAAAAATTTCCACAGCACTTGAAATTAATATTTTAAAATCAAATCAGAAAAAAATTATTCCTATGCTTTCAGACCTACCATTCTCTTTCACCTTTAAAATAATTAGGAGGCAGAGGGACAGTGCTTTTGTTGGCCTCATTGAAGTTCCCATCTAAAGGTTGCAGAGGGAGTGTTCTAATATTGCAGAAGTAGGTGCAGTCAGGATCAGAAAGATGTGGAAGCGCCTTCCAGAATAGACTCACCACTGCAGAAAGCAGATTAAAGGCTAATCAGTGAGGGAGGACTTGGGGTTTTGTGACCAAAACAATTTACTTTTGAATTACCCACACTGGACAAAATGAATACAAGTAGAGAGAAAGGGGAAGCATGATGTGAGGTTAATAATCTCAACTTGGGATGTCTCCAACAAGAAAAGTTGAACAGATAGAATGAAGATGACAATAGGGAAGATAGCACTGGTGGATAATACCCAAGGAAACTGTGGTTTTAGAATTGGATTTCATTAATGGAAAGCAATAAAATAAGGCAGTGAAATGAAAGCTTTAGGAGGAAAAGACAAACTAGTAATGAGTAAATCCCCAAATCCTACTGATACCAAGATATTGCGTTTATCAGGCTAAGAGAAAAGTATGTAATGTAACAACTCTATAAGTTTATAACATTTATTTTCTTTGAAGGTGTCTGTTCTACACTATATCATCTGCAAAATCTCATGTCTACCATTGGAAATATAAATGTTAGTTCTGTATTGATTTTGGGGGATAACAATAAAGTCTAATAAAATGCAATGAGATAAGAAAAAATAAAACTCAACAAACACTATATATATATATATATATATATATATATACATATATAGAGAGTATATATATATATATATATATATATATATATATACACATACACACACACACACATATATATATACATATATATATATATATATATATATATATATATATATATACTCTCTCTTAATGATGTGAGAAAACTTTATATATAAAGTTTGCCACCCAATGTGTGGTAGTTAATTACAGCTGCAGAGGAAACAACTTTATATATAAAGTTTTCTTATATCATTAAAGTCCAAAGCAATAAAAATTGCAGAATATCTTAAAAATAACTCTACTATAAACTACATATAAAAAAATCTATAAGATATATGTAAATCTGCACTCAAGAACTTTCACAGCGTAGATAATGATATTAACCAGAAGAAATTATGTTTAAAATATCAACAAAATATACAAGAAAAATTAAAGTAGAACTCAGTGACTAAAATAAGATGGTGGTATTATTATTATTATTATTTTTTAAATAATAGTAAAATAAGTGAAAAATAATAAAATAAGTGAAACTTTTACCTACCTTATTCAAAACATCAGGAAAACAGAGAAAATATGTACTGACTACATGTGAGAAATAAGTGAAAGCTGATCTGTGTGTAGAGAAATATGGAATAGATCATGTAGACTGCTGAACTTCATACAAGAAGCCGGGAGAAGCTTTGTATGATCTTCAGGCAACACGGGGTGGGGGTGGGAGTGGGGCTGTACCTGGGATAGGGATGGGTCATGGCTCCTAGACTACACAGTCTCAGAGGAATCCATGGGTTCAAGGACGTGCAAATGTCCCTGTCTCGCGTCAGCAAGGCCCCAGATGTTAAAGCATCAGATACAGAATCTAGAACATAGTTAATGGCAGCCACAAGCCAAGAAACACCAGGAGCCAAGAGAAGCTGAAAAAGGCCATGGGGGATTCTCCCTGAGGGAGGCTGCCCTGCCAACACTTTGATTCGGATCTTTGGCCTGCAGAAGTGAGAGAATAGATTTCTGTTGCTTGAAGCCACCCGATGTGTGGTAGTTAATTACAGCTGCCAGAGGAAACAAACACACCTTCATTTCCCTGGACCACATCCTAGTTCTACTAGGGCCAAAGCACTACTGATACTTTGTGCAGGATAAGTCTGTTGTGGGGGGCTGTCCTGGGCACTGTAAGATGTGTACCAGCATCCCTGGCCTCTCCCCACTGCATACCAGTGGTAGCAAGAACCCTCTTCCCAAGTTGTGCCAACCAAAAATGTGTCCAGGCATTGTTAAATGTTCCCTGGATGGCAAAAATAGCCCATGGTTGAGAATCACCATGTTAGGCTAGTGGTGTATAAATTTTTATGTAAATGGACCAGTCACAGAAAAAAAAAAAAAAAAAAAATATATATATATATATATATATATATATATATATATATATATATATATATATATATATATATATTTATGGCCTGCATTTTAAATTTAAAAAAATAGAGTGCTTTATCAAACCTTTAAAAAGAATATAAAAAACAAATATGTGTAAAGCTTAGAATACTAAATTATTTGTGAGTTTAAGAACATCAATGAGAAAATCTGTGTGAATTAACAAGAAAATCAGCTAATCTTTAGCATATGGTCATATTTGAAAAGGAACGACATGTAGCTAGCATTTGTTTGTTTATTTATCCATTCCAAAAATATTTATTCAGAGTCACATAAATGCCAGGACAGAGCTTGCTATACATACAACTAACGGACAAAGTTCTTGCCATCAAGAAGGTCATATAATTATAATCTTGTATCTTCGAAATATACCACAGGCTATATTGTGTCCCAGGCAGCACTGGAACTTCTACACTAGAAGTTCCTGTTTTTGGAACTTCTGATAGCAGAAGAATTTTCCTGTAGGAAGCAGTTGTAGGCCTCTTGTATTGTACCAGTCCTTGAACTTCAAAGAGAGATCCTACAAAGAGGCAATTTTAACTCTTTGCTCTCTGTCCCCAATCTACAACTTTCTAGAATGTACAAAAGTACTTGTGTGCTATTGACTCCTAGGAACTCCTATTCCTATGGTTGTTTTAGCAAAAAAACTTTAAGCTTTCCTGTGGGCAGAGATTGTACAACTAATAAAACGTAACAATGATTATTGGAACCATTAAGCAAAAAACTATATATTTATTGATTAATTTCCTACAGATGCTTTCACTCAAATGAATCTTTTAGAGTCTAAACATAAAGCAACGTAATGTAATGCCTAAAACTGGACTCTGCTAATGAGCATTTTAGCAACTAACTCAAATCTCTATCAACAAATGATTATTTCATTTGTTTCCTGCACATACTGTTGGAAAGTCTAAATACCACATCAGTCATGGTAAGGACATTCTGATAATTTAATTTGTTTTATATAGGGATTTTGTTTATAAATAATAGGGAATATAAGTCACAATTTGATTATTTAGATCCATCTGTATATTTAGATCAGAAAACTCCTAGATACTAGAGAATGATTTAAGTCTCAGTTTTTTAGCCAATGGTGCAGTCACTGACATCATTTTTAAATTTAAAAATGCTATTGTTAAATTTTGACTAGTGGTTTGGCACTACAATTTTTAAACTTACATATTTTTAACCCAGGAAAATGGTCATAGTTTTCTGATATGGAAGATACAGAGATAGTGTGTGCCCCTTTTCTATTTACTGTTAGAAAAATCTATAAAATGCTGGTAATATTTTCAGGATATTATAGACAAAATACTCGATTAATTTAAGGTGTCATTGCTATCACTATGTAGGTTCATGAAATTGGCAGTCAACTCGCAAGGTCTGTAAATGATGAGTGACTCTCATTTGAAGAAGAGATTCGCCTTTCCAGGCAGTCACACTCCTATCCTGTTCTTGGCTTATCATGCTGGGTTAAATGTCAATCCTTTTCTGTTGAGGGTAAGGGTGTGATTAAAGAGCACTTGCCTCCATATTAGAAACTGGCCTTGACTACTGCAGCAGCACGTTGAAGGCTTTTATAAATAATTTATGACTCTCAGAGGTCTGGCTTTGGAAGATATTCACCTTTTCTCCGTCTGTGCACCACACCTCATTCATCAAAACCGAGACCAGCACATGCAGTTCTGCTTCAAGATGGGTAAAACTAGCTATAAAATAAATAAATAAGTCTACCAGTATAGCTCTGCTTCTGCCCAAAGAGCATTTGCAGTAATTCTGGGAGCAATCTATTTTGACCATGAACCTTGACCAACTATATCATAGAAAATAAAGGTTGAAATACCTTTGTATAAATGATAAATATGGCTATAAAAGGAAAAATCAAAGCTGGTTTTAGATATTGGCAAAACTGTCTAAGAACTTTAATTAGGACAATGTGGCCCAAATGACTGCATTAAAAAGTAATTTTTCAGAATGTTCTGTGTAACTTATGTTTTGCATGAGACTTGGCGGTGAAATTCCACTTATAGGAAATTGTCTCAAAGGAAAGTGCAATTTCACTCACATGCATTGAATTTGCTTTCTAAATTACACAGAATTTTTTTTTAATTGCTACCACATATATTGAGCAGAACCAAAACTTTTAACAGAATATAGATAGCAAACAGGAAGTGTCTGTTTATATTTTATTCACAAATATTCCAAGTTTCTCATTTATATCATTTTGCTATTCATATAAAAGGTTATGTGATAACAGTTAACTCTTTTCTACAACTTGAAATGAATACTCAAGTTATAAGCTATTCTTTACATCTCTTTATGAGAACTTCTTAGTCTTTAAAGTAATACAGTATACTTTTAAACTTAATTTAATTAATGCTTTCTGCCCAAGGACACTGTAATATTTATTAGCAATTCAAAAATTCATTTTCTCCTAAAGAATTATTTGAAAATAATGCTCACACAACAAAAATTATAAATTTCTTAATATATATATATAATAATAATGCACTATATCTGTAAAAGCATAGTTAAGAAATTTCTAAAAGTATATTTAAAATATGAGTCATTTTTTTATTTTTTCCAAAGAAAGATTAACTTTCTTCATTGCAAGGAAATCAGAGTTGTGTCTACTTATGTATTTGCTTGTTATGTGTGTAAAGCTTTTTTGAGTAACAATTGCAGGATAAGTAAAAATGAGTAAGATCCAATTCATATCTTGAGAATGTTCACAATTTTTTAAGGAACAGATTATAAATTATAATGTAATGTAATAAGATGACAAAATGAAAGTATGGGTAAAATTCTACCCAGTTAGGGACTGATTGATTCTGACTGAAGTTTAGAAAAATCTTTAGTAAAAGAGATATCATTTGAGGAAAGCCTTAACAAATAAGTCAGATTTCATACACAGAGAAATTGGGGATAAATAGAGGAGAGTATACAGATATAAATAATAAGGTATATTCTAGTGACTACAAATATATGATTCAAATTAATGTATGCTATAAAATTTTGACATTAGCTATTACAGGTAGAAGACAAAATAAGTTAGCTAAATTTTCAAAAAAATAGTGATAAAATTATTAAATTATTTCCATAGTGTTTTTCTTATTTATTGGCTTATTCCTTGATGGATTTAGTGGATTTCTTCCCATATCCATTCATTCTTACCACATTAATGCCCACCTCTCTTACTTGCAAATGCCAGCAAATGCATTTTCTGCTTGAGAGCTTTTTCTGACTTTGAAACCTTCTTGGCCACTTTCCCTCCAGACCTAAAATACTGGTGAATGAACACTCATAGGTGCAGCCTCATCCAATGGCTGATGGAAACAGGCGTATAAATATCACAACTCCCTTGAGCCTTGGGTGACATTATTCACGTGTATATTTTACCCTGGCTCCTAGAGTTCTACCTGAAGATTAAATTCCAGTTATCCACAGTGATAACTAGCTTGAAAATGAAGACTTTTTGGCAGTTATTTCCTTCCCTATGTCACTTTTTTATTCTCTTGGGTTCACCAATAAAATAAACCATTTGCACTTGAGTGGTTGTTTTGGTCTCAGTCCCAAATTGAAATGTACATTGGGATAAAAGTACATGAAACAAAGTTAAATTACATGAGCGAGAAATAAACTTTATTTATAGTAAGCCACTATGAAACTATGACATCATTTGTTCCTAAAGAGTAACAGAGCCTGTACTGACTAAAAAATAATATATTCAAAAAAAAAGTAATCCATAAAATTAGAATGAAAGATATAAATTACAAAGAAGGCACTTGGAAAACAGGCTCTTATGTTTCAGGGGAAAAATACTGTATTCATCAAGGAACACAGATTGGGTCAAAACATGGAAATTTGGGGGGGAAATGACACAGGTTATATAGCAGTAAAACAACAAATTTTTAGATTGTGGATAAATTGAAAGGAAACAAATTTGTATAAAAATGAGTTCAATTTCTTAACACCCACATGTGTTTAACCACTGAATTTTCTGTCTTATTAAACATTGCCACTACTCTCCAGTCATCCAAACAAAATTTGCACATGTTTACTTCTCCATCCCTTTACCCTCACCTCTCAGTTCCACTCTCCACCCTCATTCAATGGACAGGTCTTGCCAATTCAATTTCATAAACAATTCTCAAATCCATCTCCTGCTTTTCATCTCCATGGCTGCTCTCTGAGTCAGATCCTCATTGTTTCATGGTTAGTCCATTGCAATGCCTTAGTTATCAGTCTGTCTTCCTTTCATCAATCCTATTTACCTCAACTCTATCCTCCACACTGTGGACTGAATGAGTGGTTAAAAATGTAAATCTGATCATCTTGATCCCCCCTTTAGAAGCTGTAAACAATCCATATGTCTTTAAGGGGAGTGAAAAGACAATTGGGATTTAGAAGAAAGTATTAGAAACTTCACATATTTATATGTTGTCCTACAAAATAAAATTAATTACTAATATCCAATACATAGAGACAACAGAATATATATGAAATTTATAAATGCATATAGATATTTTAGAGGTGACTGTTCAAAAATGTTTTACTAAAATGGATGTATAATCCAAAATGTCTGGAGGCAACTAGCATCAAAGATAAAATTTCAGTTCCTTAGCATGGCATATAAAGCAAGCTCCAGCTTCAATTTCCTATCTCTCCACACTATGAGCTTCACAAATTAGTAACACTGTTTTGCTTTGAGTTCCTTGATTATATATTGTGCTTTTTTATGTTTCTTTATATATGATTACATTTCCTTATGTCAGAAATATTTTTTTTTTACTTGTATTCATACATCAAATTCAATCTTCTTCAAAACTGCATTCAATAACCATCTCCTTCAGGAACACTCTCCTGAACTCTCATAACAGGCCGAAATAAGTGCACGTCTGTGCTAACAAATAGCATGAATATTTCTTTCATGACACATAGTCCATGCTATGAAAAATACTGCTTGTGTGTCACATATGTGTTTATGTATCTGTCTCTTCTACTCATTAGAAGCATTTTGGGGTCAAGAATAATATTTTTATTTATCTTTGGATTTCTACAACTTAAGAATATCTATCAGAAGATTGGAACACAGTAAATGTTTATTGAACTGTTATACACTACAGGGACAGTAGTTAGGAATCGATCGTAAAAGTTCAAATAGAAATATAAAGAAGAAAAACAAAAACCTATGTTCCTTGATTCTTCCATTTTGAGGCAGTGTCAGTTGTAAAGGATCTAAGGTTTTACTCTATTTGTAATTTGACAAGTTACATTATTATTGTTTCATGACTATTGGCAGAAGACATAGATTCCTGGGTCAAAACAAAGGAATTTATGATTCATGGCATAGGAGGCAGGATAAGCTTCATGTTCACCCCTATTCCCCATGCTTCCCCAAATACAATGAGAGTGATATGCAGCAGCCTAGGGGCATGGTACACATGCAGTAATTTCTTCATAGCTAAGTATCCTCAAGCTTAGGAAACCCCAATCTTTTATAAAAGACTTTTCCCTGAAAGGTGGCATTATCTCAATTTTCCTGGACAGCAGGCAAACTTGCTTTCTCTCCTAAAGAAAGACACTGTGTTTAACTGCCAAAGCTATGGACCATAGCACCATCCTTGGAAAGATAGTTCAAAACAAAAGCTACTACAGACTCTGCTCACATGACATTCAAAAGTCCCTGGGGCTGGCACACCCATGGGCTAGCTTCAGACCAAGCCAGAACATCACCCAGCTCAACAAAAACACAAAGAAGCCAATTGAAAAATGGGCAGAGGACCTGAAGAGACATTTCTCCAAAGAGGACATACAAATGGCAAATAGACATATGAAAAAATGCTCAACATCACTAATCATCAGAGAAATGCAAATAAAAACCACAATGAGATATCACCTCACCCCAGTCAGAATGGCTATCATCAACAAGACAAACAGCAACAAGTGTTGGAGAGGCTGTGGAGAAAAAGGAACCCTCATGCACTGTTGGTGGGAATGCAGACTGGTGCAGCCGTTATGGAAGGCAGTGTGGAGGTTCCTCAAGAAATTACGAATAGAATTACCACATGACCCAGCAATCCCTCTCCTGGGTATCTACCCAAAAAATCTGAAAACATTTATCCATAAAGACATGTGTACTCCAATGTTCATTGCAGCTTTGTTTATGGTGGCCAAGTCATGGAAACAACCAAAATGTCCTTCGATAGATAAGTGGATAAAGAAGTTGTGGTATATATACACAATTGAATACTATTCGGCGTTAAGGAAAGATGATATAGGAACATTTGTGACAACTGGATGGAGCTTGAGAGTATAATGCTAAGCGAAATAAGTCAGACAGAAAAAGCAGAGAACCCTATGATTTCACTGATATGTGATATATAAACCAAAAACAACAAAAGAACAAGACATTTCTCCAAAGAGGACATACAAATGGCAAATAGACATATGAAAAAATGCTCAACATCACAAGACAAACAAATAAGAAACAAAAACTCATAGACACAGGCAGTAGTTTAGTGGTTACCAGAGGGTAAAGGAGGTGGGGGAAGGGAGATGAGGGTAAGGGGGATCAAATATATGGTGATGGAAGGAGAACTGACTCTGGATGGTGAACACACAATGGGATTTATAGATGATGTAATACAGTACTGTACACCTGAAATCTGTGTAATTACATAGATTTACAATAGATTTGCTATTATTTACATGGGGCATTTTCTTAGTCGAGATCCTGTATGGGAGTTACAATGTTGTATGCCAAGCTGTTTCTTCATCATATGTATGCAGAGGGCGAGAGGTAATTACATAGAAAATCTATGTAATTTTACTAACAATTTTTGTCCCAATAAATTAAAAAAAACAAAAACAGGAAGTTTTTGTGGTTAAGTAGTGCAAATTGATTGTTACACATTAATCATGGGGATGTAAGGTGTAGCATGAGGAATATAGTCAATAATATTGTAAGAACTATGTACAAGTATGGTGTTATATTGTTACTAGATATACTGATATATTGTTGGGGTGGTAGATGGTGGAGGTTGGGGGTAAACTAAAAAATGTGAAGGGAGTAAGAAGTACAAACTGATAGGCATGAAATAGTCATGGGATGTCAAGCATAGGAATGTAAAGCATAGGAAATATAGTCAATAATATGGTAATGACTATATATTATGCCAGATGAGTACTAGAAGAGTCAGGGGGATCACTTGTTAAATTATACAAATGTCTAACCACTATGCTGTACACCTGATATTAATATAAAATCATACCAAATGTTAACTGTAATTGACAAATTAAAAAAGGGAAGAAAAGGTGAAGGGGAATACTAGGTCCACATTTCAAGGTATAAAACAAATAAGTCAAGGGGGTATAATGTACAACGTGGGTTATGTAGTCAATAATATTGTGAGAGCATAGTATGGTGTCAGACAGTTGCTAGACTTATGGTCATCACTTCTTTAGGTACATAAATGTTTAATAACTATGGTGTATGCCTGAAACTAATTTAGTATTGTATGTTAGTCATATTTTAATAAAACTATTTTAAAAAATAAGTTGAAAACAAAAGATTGCAGACACATTTGTTACAAATTTTAAAATAATACTTTGCTGTGTTTTAGGTGAAATAACTCTAGCAACGTTTTGTTTTGTTTTGTTTTTCACAGAGGAGCTTTAAGTGGTAACACAGAAGCTAGAAGCCTCAGGGAGAAAGGATGGGATCAGTTAAAGCCATGTTGAAAGTGGAGTACTTTTGGTTCATATATTCAGGAAGAAATGTCCAGAAGTCAGCTTGAAGTGCTAGGCCAGGTCAAAGGATTGAGGTTCTTCTGGTCATTGTAATACAGAAGTTATGTGCACAGATGTCACAATGTAGCTGTAGTTACAGATAAGTGAAGAAAAGCAGACCCTTAGAGCACCACATGGAAGCAGAAATGTGAGGATGTGGAGTCTATGATTGAGAAAGTGGAGTCACAAGGGAGACATAGGGTAAAATATGATAACATGGTGCCATAGAAGCCAAGACAGAAGGCTGCAATAAGTAGATGACAGTTATAAAATAAAGAAAGAAATACAATAAAATAAAAGAAAAAGAAAAATGTCCTTCATATAATGCTTTCCATTCCAAGACCATGCTCTTCACACTCATAAACATATTTCAAAAACATAAATCCATATGTATACATATATAATACATATATGTATGCAAAGGATGCCAAAAATTGTATACATATTTTAAGAAAGGAAAAACTGTATTAAAATTACGCTGACGGTAACCACTTTGAGCACCTCTTATAATTACAGAAGTCAAATGTGAATTGTATTCACCTTTTGTTATCAGTATATACTGAGTATTACAATTTTAATACAGTTTTTCCCTTTCTTAAAATGTGTATATATTTTTTGGTACCCTCGGTATATATGTATGTGTATACGTATGTATATATGTGTGTCTATATATATATATATATATGTATATATGTATGTATATTTATAATTTCTATTTTACAGTTGAATAAAACAGAAGCAAGAAGAAAGATGTAATTAATTGCCCAAATACACCTAGGGTATATATGTAGGAGCTAGGATATCGGTCCAGGCAGTCAGGATCCAGAGGTCATGTACTAAGCCACCAATCTAGGATGAAAGGATAGAGCACATGCCATTGTTTTCAGGACACTAGGTGTGTACAAGCCAGAGCAACAAGTGATTTCTCTGGGACTAGATGGTAAGAGAGTGGAAGCAGTGCAGTTTGTGTATCACGACGTTTGTAGTGAGGCAGAAAAGAGATGGTTGTAACAGTTTTAGGACCTGTAGGCCTGAATAAACTTAAAGACAAAGAGAAAGCAGCCAGTAGATGGGGAAAAAAGGTAAGGAGCAAAAGAGGAAGGTCATAATTACACAAGGTTTCTAAAGTGGTTAAAGGGGAAGAATTGGAAGCCATAGATAGAAGAATTACTCCTCAAATATAAGATCAACAACTCTTCCTCTATGATTGGTAAATAAAGAGAATTCTCAAAGTAAGTAAACATTTTAAAGTGGAAAGAAGAAGAGATTTATTTCCTTTCTAGGTTAAAAGACACCCAACAACCATTGACAACAATATATGCCTTCATTCCTTTTGGTACAATTAGGTGTTTTTGTTTCGGTCTTTTGTGGTTGGCGGTGTTGTTGCTGATGTTGTTTCCTATCATATAACTTAGGACCCTGGAAATGTTCATCCATCTTAGGTAATGGAATTTTAAACCAATTTTCCATTGGTACAATTTAATCATATAATTTCCCCCTAAAGTATCTAGTTGAATCAAGTGAGTTCTTATTTCCTTACATTTTTAATGCACATATTTTCATTTCATGATACTTTTCTCTTTATTTCATAAAAGTACTGTTTGAAAGTACTTTGAAATTCACCAAATAAACACTGCATGTAGATCCAAGGTATGATAAAAGTTCTCCTCCCTGTGTAATTGTGTGTCTACTTCTTTTTGATGTGCATATCATTCCTCACCATCATGAGGCTTACTCTTTCTTTCTTTTCCAGAAAGCTATTATTTTCTATTTGGTTCACTCTGTACTATAAATATTGCAAAAATAGTGATGCTAGGGAATGTGGTTCCCCAGTTGAAGCAAAGATATTAAAAATAAAATGTGCTGTGCATTCTTGGTTTTCCCTCTTGTGTGAATCATGGTTATCAAAATGTTGGAAAAAAGTCTACACTCAGTACCACAATGAAATGCAAATGGTTCCCTTTACAAAAGAAAGAGAAACTTACTGTGTAATTTTCTTTGTTTTGACAGCCATTTGGCACCATTAAATTGATAGTCCTAAAAGACCACTGTTGTTTAAAAATAGAATTGTCAAAATCTTTGTTCCTGACTGGTGGTCAGAGTACATTAGAAGACCAGGAAAAACAGGGATTTTATATTGCAAAAATGGCCCTTTGTAGTTATTTTGCTTTAAGACATAAAACTATAAGAGTAATCTTTGTAAGTATTTCCTACAAAGAAGGACATTACAGGGACCATTATGATCCTGAGACACATGCAGGTGGATCAATCCTAGTCCTTCTCTGAACGAGCCTGTACCGCCTCCTTGACCTCATGGGCTCTGTCCTGGAATCCACAGTTTCAGAGAAGAGTTGCCCTGAACAACCCTATGCTTTCACAAAGCCAGGCACATGAGGGGATTAGGACTCAAACCTGGCACTGGAGCTCAGACAACTCAATGCTGTCACAAATAGAACACCCATAGCAGGACAAAATGAAAAAGGAAAGGCAATGGTGCATACCAAGAAGACCCAGAATCATGGTAAACTGATAGAGAGGACTAGAATAGAATATTGAGACCTTGGAGGATTTAAAGGAACCTCTGACCTCATGAGTAAGCCCTAGGGTAGATTTCTCTCCGGTATCTCTGGCTGATTTCAGGGACCTGCCCTATGCACTCAGGGCTCCCACCTGAGAAAGACAGCTGCACACTGACAGGGGAACAAAAACAGAAGAATCAGAACCTTTCATGTCAGACAATAAAACTGAAACCTCTATGCAAGTCTCTGTGACTTTGGTGTTTCTCCTTTCATCAGATTTAGAGGAGTCAGATAGTAGTATCCTGAAATGTAGGGCAGAAGAACAAGACAGATGTGGCAGACACTCACTGACAATGCACCCTTTGTAATGAAAGAAATAGATTCTTTCCCTGAATGCTTGGGGAAGGATATCTCAGGTGAATGTTTGTTTGCTAGCTTGCTTGTTTGATAACCTTCATTGAACACGAAGAATTCAAGATGGGCTATCTTATAAGTTATAGGAGTGGTTTAAAAGATTGGCTAAGTGCAATTGAGCCATCGTTTCCTGAATATTTCTGAAAAGGAAAGAAATAGAGTGGAACATCTTGAAAGGGAATCATTTGGTAGACGGGTGCCCAGGAGGAGAAAATGTGAAGAGATAGGGGCTATATTCTGTGGTAATTAATCTCTACAGGATAAAAAGAGAATGTATTAAAACAAATCTTTGGTTTGCTTTATTGTTATGATTAGTCATCTTTCTTTCTCTCCACCTTACTTTTTCAGGGTCCACTACCCTATAGCTAGAGTCTCTAGTGTACTATATCTCTATTCTCTCTCTCTCTCTCTCTCTCTCTCTCTCTCTCTCTCTCTCTCTCTCTCTTCTCTATCTCTCTCTCTCAGTTAATGTCTTGTTAATAATTTTTTTTAAAATAAGTTTTTCTTTCTACGTTACACTGGGAATTTTTTTGTGTGTGTGTGTGAGACATATCTACTGTAAGCAATCAAAGATGCTGAGAAGTCAGAGCAGTCACCCACAAAGAGCAATTAGCTAGGGGATCGTCTGTGTAAGAGACATGGGGCCAGAAACCAGTAAGAAAAACAGCTGTACCAGATGGGAATCAAAGTGTTCTGTTTCTGAATTCTAGATCTAGCCATCAGAGCCAGATTCAGTATTGCTCATTCATTCATTCATTCATTCATTCATTCATTCATTCAGGTCAACATACAGGTGAGCATATTAAGCCAATTCCACAAAGTGATATACTAGCGACAAACTTTCTCCTTCGTTCCACTCTACAATATTTAAAAAGTTATAATATGTATGTACTTGTAAAGATGCCTAAATTTTAAGTCCAAATAACAGCAAAAGCACAGTTATTTTCCTATGATTTTTGTTTATTAGAAATGATATCCATTTTCATTCATTCATTCATCCATTCACTTATTCATTCACTCAGAAAATATTTATTGAATGCCAACTATATTCCAGAAACTGTTGTAGAAGTTGGGAACAAAACCAACAAAATAGGCAAATAGGCTTTGGCTCATTTGACAACTAGTTAAAAAACGCCTACAGCATTAACTTTAATATTTCCTCCAATTTCTGATTGTACTGGAATCTACGTTGCCACCAAAGTAAATTCCTTAAGTTGCAGAATTTCCTGTGGTGGGCTGAAACATCATATCACTGCCCTGCATTATCCACATTCTAATCCCTGGACCCTATGACTATTACATCATACGGTGTAAAGTGGAGTCAATTTCATTTTGGGGTGTTTGACCGCTAACAACTTTTAAGCCTCACCCCTTGTTCTTCTGCTTATGCCCACACAAGGACAAGCTAATGAGAGAGTCTGAATGCTCCCCTTCTTTGGTGCTGGTGGGAGAGTCAAACCACACGGTCCTCTTCTTGCATATATATATATATGCAAGAAGAGGATATATATATATCCTCTTGTTGCATATAGGAACTTTCACTCAACCCTCCCAAGCCCCCAACCCACAATTAAAACTCAGGACAATCTCTTTTCTCTGCTTCAGGCCAGGTCAGACCTGCTATGGAGGCCTACCTGCTCTTCCCGGAAAATTTAATTATGTAACAAGTAAACTTTTTTATACCCTTTTGGTTTGTGTGTGGATTCATCAGTCTTGAAATCGGAGCCAAATGTTATGGTGTCCATCTGCCTTTGAAGGTGACCATAACCTATGTGGGAGGGGAGGGAAAGGAATAAAAAAGTTTTTGCAGATGTTATTTAAGTTAAAGAATTTGAGATGGGGGGAGATTATCTGGATTATCCAGAGGGGCCCTAAATGTAATCACTTGTATCCTTTTAAGAGGGAGACAGAGAGATATTTTACCTCACACAGAGGAGAAAATGATAAAAAGACGGAGCAGAGAAAGATTTGAAGGTGCACTTTAAAGTTTGGAGTGATGTGGTCCTAGCCAAAAAATCCTGGAAGTCATCAGAAGCTGAAAGAGGCGATTAACAGATTCTCTTCTGAGCCACTTGAGAGAGGATGGCCCTAGCGACACCTTGATTCTGGTCCAGTGATACTAATTTCAGACTTCTGGCTCAGGAATTGTGAAAAATAAATCTCTTGTGTTAAGCCACCAAGTTAGTGATCATTTAGTTACCAGTAGTCCTAGGAAACATACACTCTCAGTTGATAATTTCTTTCCCCCTCTCATATCCTATGTACTACTGGGTACCTCAAGACCATTTTCCCTGGTTCCTGCCTAAAAGCTAAAATTCCTTTAAAGCTTTTGACATGAGACTAGACTTTCTGTCACACTTCTTAGTCACTTACCAACCTCTTTATCATTTTGCCTCTGGTTTGCTATTTCTCTCACCGTTACTGCTCTTGGTGATCTATCGATGTAGACAATCTTACCAATATCCAGGAATCTCAACAAAAGTATTACATTTATTTATTCAATGTACTGTCCCGCCCTCCTAAATCACTTCATCCTCCTCAATTCCACTAATTTAGCCCTCTACTTTATCTCTATATTCACATCCTAGACTTTTTGTGTGGTGTACTCCAAACTCATTTCATCTCCTGCATCATCTCACTATGAAGAATCCCACTCCATGAACATTCTCTTGCTATCTACCTCATCTTTTTGGTTACCTCATTCCAAATATTTTGAACCCACAAAACCATATTCCATTTATCCTACCATTCATGCTCTCAATTTTCTTGCAACCCAGCTTAAATGTCATAGTCATCGTTTCAATCATTACCTTGTATTTATGCTCAATTCCCTTGCCTTTTTTATATGTCATATCTGCCTCCCAAAATCACAACCATGAATAAATATAACCTATGCCAATTACTTGTCAACACCCAAGGGAATGGAAATGAATAGAGAAAAACACTAAACATGCTGACTGGTCTCACATTTAAATGCAAGGAAATACATAAACTTCAAGTGAGCACTCAGGACTGCAAAACAATAGTATTGCATTTATTTATTCAATTTACTGTTACTCCCTCCTAAATGACTTTCATAACTTCTCTAATCAAACATCCAACATGCTTACTCCACAGCTCTTTCCCTAATAATTATCTTGATCCTTATTTCACTGAGAAAATTAAAAGTAATCAGAAAAGAACATTAACAAGTTTTCACTACCAAGTAAACCAATTTAACTGCATCTGACCTATATACTCTGCTTAAAATAACTAAACTACCTTTGCTGTGTCTAAGGCTAAACTCATCTCACTCATGTTCTGGATCCCACTCCCTTTTATCTATTCATTAATTTTGCTCGGGCAGCTTTCCCTTTTCTTTCCTGGACCACAGATATTGCTCTCTCTAACAGATCATGCATGTAAGCATATATGCATGGTGTAATATCACCCGTTTTAAACAAAAACCTTTCCCGTGACAGGACAACAACAATTCCCCACTTCTTTTTCCTTGTTATAGCAGATTTCTTCAAAATAGTTACTATGCTCATTGTCTCTATTTCCTTCTTCTCGTTCTCTCTTTTATTCTTACCAATAAGACTTCCATCCAACATTTCACTACTAATCTCCATACTGCTTAATCCAATGATTCATTTGAGGTCATTATTCTTTAAATTTCTCATCAGTATTTAAAACAATTAACCATTTCGCTCTTCTTGAAATCCTTTCTTTTTCATATAATCTTAGACAGATATTTCTGATATTTGCCCCCTCCTTTTCATCTGCATGGTTTGACCTCTGAGATCCTCAATTTTAATATATACTACCGATTCCTCCAATCTGGCTATTTCCATTATATTGATAAATCCTTTTTCTTACTACATTTTTTAGATGTTTTAAAACACTTAGGACTCATGAATTACCCTCTTTCCTTCTCCAACTGTACTCACCTCCTAGATAACCTTTATATCCTGTAAACCATCTATCCACCTATGGCACTTAATAACCACAGCCCAACATTCAACCAATGAACTGTATCTAACTGCCTAGTGTAACTTATCCATTTGGATGCTTAATAATCATCTCAGATTTAAAGTGTCTAAACCAGTTTTCTTCTCCCACCCATCTCCTCCCCTGCTCCTTTTATAACTTTGCAACCTGTTTCTTCTACCTTTTCCATTTCAGGAATTGTCATAATCATACATCCAGGATCTCAAGCCAAAAAGTTTCTTACACCTTACATCTTATATTTTTGTAAATATTGCTGTGTCTCTCCTCAAAATATATTAGAATTTTCACCAAATCTCACCACATCCACTACTACCACCCAAGTCCAAAGCACCCACATCATGGTGGCCGTGGTGGTGCCCTGATCAGATCTCCCTTCAAGAAACAGTGACCGACAGCCTCCAGTTGCCACCTTTTTCTGTCTTAAAGGCCACTCTTCCTTCAGGTTCTTCCAATGACTGGCTCAGTTGTAAGGGATAGGGGACTCGAACAGAGTACTTCCTACTGATATAAGATTCCTCTAAGAGCAGCTTCTACTAGGGAACTAACATTGTGCGGGCCCTTGCCTTTTTAGACCCATGCTGTCGTCTAAGGTTGTCAGACCTTCCCTCTCCATTCACAGGTATCGCATCAGCATTGCTGTCTGAAGGCTTTCCCTGCTTACTTCTGCTCCCTGTCCCTTTATCCTTCCTTCATAGTTATTTAGATAGATATTGCAACACCTAATCCTGCTTGTCATTTGCTTCTCAGAAGACCTGAACTGACACAAATATATAAGTAGCCAATCCTAATATTTCTTCCTGTTCCTACCCTTAATCACCTATCGCAGCAAGTGGGGTCTTTTAAAGCACTATGTTATTCCTTTGCTTAAAGCTCCCTTAATTACTTAAAGCTCACTCTCCAGTAGTCTCTAATTGCTCTTAAAACCAAATGTAACCATGGACCTAAAATTTTAAAAATATGGGCTCTGTTTACCTCTCCAAATTTCTCTTTTGCTCCTCTGCCCCTGATACATTGTTCTCTTTGCTGTCACTTGAAGTCACCTGGCATAGACCCTCTTCAGAGTCTTTTCACATCTTTTTTTTTTTTTCATGCAGAGGTCAAGAATGCTCTTCTCCCAGAGAGATGTCCACACGGATAATCTTTCACTTCATTTGAATTCCTGTTCACAGTCTTCCCCTCAGGGAGACTTTCCCTGATCCCACCTCTGTCTAAAACAGGAAGTATTTTCTACAAATATTACTTCAAACATAGCTTAAATATACTTAAATGTCCAAATATGCAAGCAGTTTTTCTATCAAAGAATCCTCAAATAAACCCCAAATACATGTCAAATAGGAGGCAAGATAAAAGTACAGGTCTTTTGAGAGCACAAAATGTTAGATATTAACACTATGTGGGAAATATATTCTCCTGAGGGTGAAGTTATACTTTCCTTTTCTTCAAATCATGAGAAGTTGAATATTATTTCCATTAATCTATCAGTTATTCGGAAAATAAAATAAATGCATTGTGTAAATGGATGTAAATAAACTGCAACAATTTGTGTTTTTTTAATATTCTGAGTATGTTTGCCATAGTTTGAATTTTAATAGCATGCCTGGTAGCTCTTTGAGAATGTTGTTAGAGAACAATGATTCTCAAAAGAGTGCATATTATGAAGGTAGCAATTTGATAAAGTGTTTATTATTTTGGTGGCTAAACTATAAACATTAGTGTCTAAAGGCGATTTAAAAGTGTTTTTTTTAAAAATGGTCAAAGTGTGACTTATTTCTAAGTACCTTCTGTTATATTCATCTAATATTAATTATTTGAAAATTTAAAATCATATTATGAAAGTATTTACTTGACATATATATATATATGTATATATATATATATATATATATTTATAATATTTATAATTTATTTATTGGGGTGACAATTGTTAATGAAATTACATAATTTCAGGTGTACAATTCTGTATTACATCATCTATAAATCCCATTGTGTGTTCACCACCCAGAGTCAGTTCTCCTTTCATCACCATATATTTGATCCCCCTTACCCTCATTTCCCACCCCCCACCCCCCTTACTCTCTGGTAACCACTAAACTATTGTCTGTGTCTATGAGTTTTTGTTTCTCATTTGTTTGTCTTGTTTTTGGTTTATATATCACATATCAGTGAAATCATAGGGTTCTCTGCTTTTTCTGTCTGACTTATTTCGCTTAGCATTATACTCTCAAGATCCATCCATGTTGTCACAAATGTTCCTATATCATCTTTCCTTAACGCCGAATAGTATTCCATTGTGTATATATACCACAACTTCTTTATCCATTCACCTATCGAAGGACACTTTGGTTGTTTCCATGTCTTGGCCACCGTAAACAAAGCTGCAATGAACATTGGAGCACACATGTCTTTATGGATAAATGTTTTCAGATTTTTTGGGTAGATACCCAGGAGAGGGATTGCTGGGTCATGTGGTAATTCTATTCGTAATTTTTTGAGGAACCTCCACACTGCCTTCCATAGCAGCTGCACCAGTCTGCATTCCCACCAACAGTGTATGAGGGTTCCTTTTTCTCCACAGCCTCTCCAACACTTGTTGCTGTTTGTCTTGTTGATGATAGCTATTCTGACTGGGGTGAGGTGATATCTCATTGTGGTTTTTATTTGCATTTCTCTGATGATTAGTGACTTGACATATATTTTTAAGAGTCAAATTTCAATAGGCAGATTATCAAGAAAATATCCCAAGGCACTGAATCATCCTAGAAATGAATCCTTTTATAATCTAATATGTACACAGTAAATTCAAACATATGGAAAACAGACTCAGATATAGAAAAGGAGATAAAGTTATTAGAGCTTTCTATAAATAAGACTAGAAGTGATGCTTTACCTTAGTCCATTTTTTTATTTGACTAAATTTGCATTTTGACTTATTATGTTTTTTTTTTCTGAAGTAGACTTTATTTTTGGAAAGTAATATAATTTTAAAAACGAGGAAACTTTAGAGATAAACTGACCAAATCACCTCATTTTAAAATGAGTAATCTTAGGTCTAGGGAAATAGGTGCTTTGCCTAAACCCATAGATTTAATTGAAGTTAATCAAACAGCACTATTGAGAGGTTGAACTCTAGTGTAGTAATTCCAAGATAAGGTTGTCATTACGCTATAATATTTTAATTTCATAATAGCTTTATAAAAGAATAATTTACTCAGTTTTTTTTCCCTCCAAATTTTTATATAGCACCTGTCACACAAGACAAGATTTCTGCTTCAGTAAATTTGGGGTTTAATTAAAAACATAAGACACATTTACTGAAACAACTAACAAAGTGATAGTATTTGACTATGTACAGAAATTATAACATGGAGGTTATATGACTATTATTTTTGATATTTGAAATAGAAAAAAAATACAAAGGCATATTATATTAGTAGTAATGAGAATAACCATGCAGAAACAAATGAAAATAACCATTTATTTTTGTAGGTTATCATAACAAATATCCTAGTATGAAAGTTAAAACTTTCTCTACTTAACATGCACTCTAATTAAGATGCCACATACACACTCATTTCACTACCATAATTATATAAAGCGAGAAAAATACATTTTTTTTTCATGTTGCTTTCTATGGAGGTGCATTTGTACATCAGGGGATTGAGACCTCTTTCAAGTATGCCACTCTATAATTTTGTTACAATTTCCAGAAATGAAGAGAATTGTTGAACACCTTTATCTAAAAAGGTGATTATTTCTTTTTAAAATCATATATTTTTGGCATGGCTTCCTCTAATTGTTTTAATGTTTCCTTTGATGCCAGTTAATGTTCTTCCATACACTGGATACAATACATGTAGCTGAAAGAGGAAGAAAACATAGTATTCTTCCTTGGAGTTCACAAAGTAGTAATTGGAAAAGTTATTTCACTGTATTTCTTGGTTGTTAATATTGTTTGAATGATGATGATAGTGATAATGAAAATATGCTAAATAAACACGATAAAAATAGTCTACATTTAAAATATAAAGAAAAATGCTGGAGGCATAACACTTCCTGATTTCACACTAAATTACAAACCTATAGTAATTAAATGAGTATGAGTATGATACTGGCATAGAAATAGACTCATGGACCAATGGAATGGAATGGAAGATCCAGAAATAAATTAATGCATATATAGTCAACTGATCATTGGCAAGAGTGAGAAAAATACATGAAAAAAGGACAGTCTCTTCAATAAATGATGTTGGGAAAACTGTATTTCTATCTACAAAAGAATAAAATTGAACTCTTATCTTATCCTTACCATACACAAATACCAGCTCAAAATGGATTTAAGACTTAAACACCTGAAACTATAAAACTCCTAGAATAACATATTTTTTAAAAAGCTTTTGGACATTGGTCTTAGCATTGACTTTTTTTTTCTTGGCTATGACACCAAAATCATAGATAACAAAGACAAAAATAGATAAGCAGTACTGCACCAAACTAAAAAGCTTCTGCATAGCAAGGAACAATCAACAAAATGAAAAGACAACCTATGGAATGGAAAAAAAAAAATATTTGCAAACCATCTACCTAATAAGGGGCTAATTTCTAAATTAAATAAACAATTCATACAATTCAATACAAAAATAAGTAACCCAACTTAAAATGGACAGAAGATTTGCATAGATAGTTCTTCAATGAAACCGTACAAATGGCAAACAGATATATAAAAAGGTGCTCAGCATCAACAACCATCAGGGAAATACAAATCAAAACCACAATAACATATCATCTCACTCTTGTAGGGTTGGTTTTATCAAAAAGACAAGAGATAACAAGTACTCTTGAAAATATAGAGAAAAGGGAATTCTTGTACACTGTTGGTGGCAATGTAAATTGATAACAACTGCTATGGAAAACAGTATGGAGGTTCCTCAAAAAATTTAAAAAATAGAACTACCATATGATCTAACAATTCCACTTCTGGATATATATCCAAAAGAAATGAAATCAGTATCTCAAAAAGATACTGCATTCCCATGTTTATTGAAGCATTATGCATAATAGCCAAGATATAGAAACAACCTAAGTGTCCATCAACAAATAAATTAATAAAGAAATGTGATATAGATATAGATATATAGATATAGCTATAGGCACATATAAAATTAAGCAATTTTTAAAAAGAAGAAAATCCTGAATTTGTGACAACATAGATGGATTTGGAAGACATGCAAAATTAAATAAGCCAGACAAATAATACACTTATGTGTAGAAATTTAAAAAGTTGAACTTAGAGAAAGAGATAGTAGAATGGTGATTGATAGTGGTTACGGAGTGGGGGAAATGTGGACAGTTTGGCCAAAGAGTAGAATCTTTCAGTTATAAGTTCAGTAAGTTATAAAAATATAATGGACGGCTTGGTAACTATAATTCATAATGTATACTTCATAATAATTGTATACTTGAAAAATGCTAAGAGAGTAGATCTTAAGTGCTCTCATCACATGTACACACAAATGATAACTATGCAAGATGATGGATATGTTAATTATTTGATTGTGGTAACAATTATATAACTTATACTTATATCAAAACACCATATTTTACACTTCAAGCATATATAATTTTTATTTGTCAATCATGCCCCAATAAAGCTGGAAAAAAAATAAAAAGAAAAAACTTAAAGTGTCAAAAAAATCTTTTGCAGTAATTTTTAAAAAGACAAAATGTGCCAGGTACACATGTTGATTATAAACTCATATGTATTCAACAATACAACTTCAAAATATATAAAGTAGAAATAATAGAAATAACAAGAAAATGGCAAAAATCACCAGCAAAGTCCAAGACTCTATATATATATATATATATATATATATATATATATATATATATATATATATATATATATAGGATGTCTTGGTTAATGGAGGATTTTTGTGTGTGCTAACATGTACATATACATATATACACACACATACATACACACATATATATGGATATATATATGTATATATATATAGAGGGTGCCAAAAATGTATATGCAAGACTTGTATTCATCTTTTGTTATAGGTATATATTGAGTATTACAATTTTAATACCATTTTTTCCTTTCTTAAAATGTACATACATTTTTTACATATACTTTCTTTATATGTGAGTAAAGAAAGTAAATAACACCATTATAACAGGACATCTAAATGGGAAAATTTCTGTCTAATTTTCCATTGAAGTCCCAAACAATAGCAAAGAATTATTCTTCACAATCCAAAGTAAGGTGCTAGACTGCCTATAGAAGACCTTAGACTGCTTGAAGAAGACCTTATTGGCAACCTGGTTTATAGCCCTTTCTTAAATTTGAAAATTCATTAAAGTTAAAGGAACTGAGTTGGAGATTAGATAAGCGTATTTCTTTGGAAAAGTTGTCAGGGTTGCTTTCCTCTCCTTCTTAGCTTTACCAGGGGTTTCAGTAAGACCTGTTGGAGAGTGTGTGATATGTGTTCCCTAAAGCTTATGTGACACTGAGAACTAGGTGTAACTTGTATACATAAATGGCCTTGTCCAATTAAAAGAAATTCTGCCCGAAAGAGAGTCTGCAAAAATGATATGTTCTCAGGAAAAAGAAGTTGGAGATGAACCTTCTGCTACAGAAGCTGCAGTGTAGCCGTTAGCAGCCAGCAGAATCAGAGGCAAGGACTGAGATGAAGGTGCTGTGTTAGGGGGACAAGCAGCGGACTATGCATGAACCTGTGACAATAACTAGAGGATAGAGCTTTAAATGTGTGCACAGCCAGAATAAACTCACACCAGGTCATATAAATGTCAAGCAGGAAGATCTCTCCTCTTTCTTACCTCTCCTTTCTCCTCCCATTCCCTCCAACTTTGCTTTGAGAGTGAGTAAGAGGGCAGAAGATCTCATTGGGGAAATTAAGGAAAGGCTATGCCATTCTCATCCTACTATGGACTTCAGATTTGAAGCAGAACCAGCTAGTACAGGTGAGAAGCTTTCATTTGGGAAAAATTTCCAGCCCTGATTTTTTATACTGGAATGCATCCCATTATTACTAAAATAAGACTTTCTATCTAAAAGTCACTTGGGAGTTTTTGGTAACTATGAGTAATCAGAGATGTCATGTGAATGAAAATCCAAGAGACACAATAAAAATGGCTAATTGAAGAGATTTAAGAAATAATGGAGTGGGAGGAAAGAATAAATTTGCTTTCCAGCTTCACCCTAACGTCCTGCTTGTTCACTATAATAATTACACAATTACAAATTATATGTGTGTGTAGTTGTGTGTGTGTATGTGTGTGCATGTACACACACATATGAACATTCTATGTGAAAATGCTTTTTGTTTTGTTTTTTTTCTGTTCTAGGAAATATATAACCATGTGTTAGCACCATACAAAAAAAATCACAATGCACAAAAACTAGTCATACAGATCATATTCAAGGAACTCAAAACAGTAAGATGATCTGTATTACTCTAGCTTTTGTGCATTAATATATTTATAATATATATATATATATATATATATATATATATATATATATATATATATATATATATATATATATTTTTTTTTTTTTTTTTAAGATCATGTAGTCCCCTTGCCAAAAACCCAAAAACCCTAAAAGGGAAAGAAAACAATCAAAGAACTCTTTTTGGGAATTCTCAAACATTCTTTTGAAAAAGCCTAACTCTGGAAAATTTTTGTAATCAATGGTTGTGCTGGTTCTAAATATGAAATCCATCCTTATATCCACTGACAGATTCAGGCCAAATTTTATAAAAGATTGGGTGCTGAAGTTCACAAAGCATTGTCATTAAGACATACTGCTGAGAGTGAAAATGTTGGATAGAAGTTAATGGCAGAAAACATGGGGGAGGAGGATAGATGGCCCTAATACTAGTCAGAGAAGTATGACCCCACAAGAGGTTGGGTGGCATTTGTCACAGAGCAGAGAACTGGAGTTGTATTTTTAGAAGTGAAAGGGAATGGTTGGATTAACGTTTTAGTCCTTTTGATCTCGCTAAAGCTGATAGTCTGAGAGGCAAGAGCTTGTCCTGGGAAGAATGTCTGTTAGGACAGAAGAGATTTCTTTGTTAATGGAGGATTTCTGTGTGTGCTAACATGTACATATATTTGTATAGTCCGTCAGTGTTTCTCTTTTCTCATTTGTAGTGTATTTTCCCCTTTATCAAATATATTCTACAACAGTTGCTGATTCACTTTTTAACATAAAAAATGAACATTGTTATATAATCAGTCACATTTTGTATTCTAACTTATCCAAGAAGCCACAGGTAATAGAAATAGATACTCTATCAACTGACACTACATTTTCAGTTATGTTCACAGATACATTGACAGAGTACCATCAATATGTACAGAAATTAAAACTACTTTTTCAAATGATTCAGATTTTCTTTAGATGTGATGAACATCTCTTACTGTTCTGAAGTACAAATACTCCAGAATCTATTCCTTAAATTTAATACTATAATTATTTTTATGTTTTTTAACTAGGGCATATAAGATAGCATCTATAAACTTAGAAACTAAAAAAAACAAACAAAAAATAGATGAGGGGTTACAAAAAAGCAAGCAACCCTAATTGAAAATTAAACTTTCAATAAAAAGTTACTGGTAGGGGAGGCGATGTGTATGTGGGGAAAGGGTTTATGGAAACTCTCTGTAATTTCTACTCAATATTGCAGTGATCCTAAAATTGCTGTAAAATGTAGCATCAATTAAAAATATATTTAAAAGTTCTACTAGCATTAAAGTCAAACCTATATCAGGTAATGAATGATGTTCTCTAATTCTTGGATGATAATTATTGTTCACTGATTACCTGGGAGAAGAAGCACTAGTTGTATATTTAAATGGTGCTCTCAGATTAATAAGGTAAAATTGTGTTACGTGGTTCAATGAAAAAAAATGCATTAAATCAGCAGACATATACAGAGGTCACAAAGAATGCTGAAATATATAATTTCCTTCAATATAGTAAATTCCTTCTTAACAATAAATAATAAGAGCTAAAATTTATAAAGTAGTTACTCTGAGATGAGTATAATTATTATCCCTATTTTGCTATGGAGGAAGCCCAGGGTTAGGAAAAGGATAAGTAAATGAGCCACCCCAGGCCACATAAGCAGGGAAACTTGGAGAGTGCATTCAAACCCACTGTCTGTCTTTGGAGACTGTGCCCTTAAGCACTACAGATATGCTGTTACCTTTGCCAAAGAACAGATGTTGAAAAAGAAGTAAGTAATCAATTTTAAATTATAATTGGCTCATCTTATTATTGATAACTTTTGTTAACAAGAAAATATTATTGGAATAGCTGATCTCAATGAATTCTATATAAATAATTTCAAAACTAGTTATTTACAGACAGAATTTTCCAATAGCAATACGCTAAGTCTTTTAAAATTTGTTTTTGTTTTAACTCACTTTGTGTAATATATGAAGATGATGTATGAGCTTCTTGCCTCTGTAGCAATTTATATATAAACTTAATCAGAAGAAAGGGGTGTATATACATCAAAAAATGGCTATGAAAATATTCCCTGAACAGTAAACTCAACTCCACTGAGTTCAATCATTGAAAAGAATTTTATTTTTACTTCAGAATATATAGAACCTTGAACTAAGAAAACGTGTGCTCTGCAAATCAGGATCCATTTGAAACTACTTCTTCAGCAAATTGGTGACTCGGTGGTAATAGTATATAAGAGGAAATAAAGAAAAACTATATTTGTGATGTTAACATTTAAAAAAAAAGGATGAGTGGTTAAAATAGGATTGTGACATAAGCTGTATCTGCACATATTCCATTGAGTGGACAGTAGAATCTATTACACAGAAAATCCAAGCTAAAATACCACTTTTCCTTCAATAATATGGATATTTCAAACAATGCACTTTCTCAGCTTAAAAAATGTGGCCATTGCTGATCTTTACTTTTTTGTGGCCTTTTGCACTCTTCTATTTGAAGAAATATAAAGTGAGGAAAAATTCAAAACTCAGAAAATGTAATGGTACAGAATACCCACTCACACTAGCCTGTGTGTGTTGTTGCCCCCAGTTTAAGTGCATTTCTACACTTACCCTTACAACGGTAAGTTTTTGTAACAGTAGATTCAGCAGTAGCTGGTTCCCTATGGGAGTTGGAAAATTGTAAAAGGCACATGTGGTTGAAGAAAGTAGCCTCCAGATTTAGAAAAGTTATTCAAAGCTTCAGCATTGCCTGTCTAGGGTTCAGGGACGCTTCTGGTATTCCCTAAATATTGAACAGAAGGCAGACCAAGATTGAAAATGCTGAGTACAAAGAAAAAGATATAATAAAGTGGACATTAAGAAGAAAAGGAGAGCTTTCAGTCAGAGTGACCAGAATACTTATAAATAAGAAGGCGTATTATTTGTTTTATATCAGATAAATAGCATGTAGATAAAAGAGAATGAAAATATCTCAGCGATGGAAGTAGACATAGTGTGAGCAAGGTGATGGGTGTCACAGAGCAGTAATCAGGTCTGTCTTGTCACATTGTGTTAAGATGCTTAAAATATAACTTGAACTGTAGGAAGTTTTCACTGCACTTTTGTTGAATGAATGAGCATTACATATTATTCAGATTACTTGCACTGTAGAAGGACATGGTAGGTGATAAGACCACAAACATCATCTGGCGGCAGAATATTAAGGATTTCAATGTTGGGTTAAGGACTGTGAACTTTATTTAATAGGCAATGAGGCATTATTGAGTTTTTGAGGATAGAAGCAACATAAATGGGATTGTGCTTTGAAAAAATTATCTGGTCACCATACATTAAGATGAATTATAGGACAAAGACAAAATTGAGGGTGTACAACAGAATCCAAGAAAAATGAAATGAGTATTAAAATGAAGATAAACATGGCATACAGCAGGTCCTCAAATAATGCCATTTCGTTCAACACTGTTTCATTATAACTTTGATGAAATGCTGTAAGAAATTAACTCTTGTTTGTATTAATTAGCCTATCATCAACTTGGTTTCATCATACATCATTTCACGGAAAGTCTCAGAACCTATTGATGACATTAAGTGAGGACTTCCTGTACATGGAGAGGAGAAAATAAATGCAAGAGATTTGACAGATGTTGTAAACAATTAATAGTGATTCAATATAGAGAATAAGGGAAAGCAGACTGGTAAACTTTAGGGTTAACGCTACTAATCTATATTAAAAAAAAGAAAACATAGGAAGACAAAAAAGATTTGATACATGTATCTGCTTTGGTCTGAGACAACCTACTGGAGATAGAACAATAATAACACCGATGACAATAGTGACGATGATGATTATAGTAATAAAAATAATAGCTAAAACTTTACGGTACTTAGCATGTTCCAATCCATGTACTAAATGCCTTACATATATTAACTCAGAACATGTGACTGAGCTCAGTAGGTATGAATCTGGGTGAAAACAACACAAGAGAAATAGCTGAGGTCACAAGATTGACAAGAGAGAACTTTTTTGCACAGTAAGAAACGTCAGGCTTGCTGACAAGAGAGGAAAACAAGAGTTAAAGCAAACTCGAATGTATAATCACCTGAAAAAGTTGCTATTGCTATTAATGGAAAAGGAAGTTTTTAAGGCAATTTTTGAGGAGAGGGAGAGGTCATTCGTTCAGTTTTGCAATGTCAACCATGGAATGTTAATACAGCATAGAAGTAATATTCTGTAGACTTATGGCCTTGGATCATGGTTTAGAGATCAGGATTGAAATTGTGACTACTAAAACATAAATCAGAAGGTGAATACACATTTTGGAATTTACTTCTAATTTTTCAACAGCTACATATGTTTTCTTTCCAATTAGATTATAATCTCTATCAAGACACAGAACCCATTTCTTTAGTATCTTCACAACTCTTCATGCAGTACTAGATACACAGTTGTGCTAATACATGCTTTTAACATATTGTTTTAAGAAAAAGCCTACATGATATTTTCACCAATTAATTAAAGCAAATATAGTGATTCGAATTCTGGTAAGGTAAATATCCAAACAAGTTAAATGTGTATTTTATAATAAAAAGCACTGCATTCAAATCACTGACAATCCTGATAAACCCATGAAATTAGAAAGCAGTTCACACCTGAGTCTCCACTGGTCTAAGACTTAGGGCCCCGTAGGACTTTAGTTTACTAACTGGATAGTGGTGGAACCATCTGCTGTGTTATGTTCAAAAAGACAAAGTCTATGTTGGGCTATTTTTAAGCAATGGAATTTTTTCTCATAATGATATGTCAAAGATTCATATTTATAATCACCTTGATTTCCAATTGCAAAGAGAAGTTTAGTGACTCCATTCCAGTGGTGTATTTGAATGCAATAGTTCTAACATGGTATATGATTTATCTGTTGTTTGCCATTTTCAATTTTAAAAAGATAAATTGCTAATTTGAAAAATATATGAATATGGAAAGGGAGAAGGTATTTTTGAGGATGTGAAAGAGAGTGTATAAAATGAATAGCAACAGAGGGGGTAAACACATAAGAGAGCTCCGAGGACAGCTAGAATGTTCAAGAGGTCTTTGTTAATTATATATGAACGATGCACTGTGTTCCTTGACAAAAAATAACAACAAAACAAAATGATCATGTTCTAATTTAGCAAGTACTCTGACTCACCAGCTGCTATTCTACTAATTGACTAAAGTCCATTCAATATGAGGCAAGTGTTTCTAAAATATTTTTCCCCTCATTTTGGTTATCTTTAAGGAGCTCCAGAAGAAGCTCACAGATAAAGTAAAATGTGAATCACCCACATTGATAAATGATTAGGAGGCTTTGGTTAAAAATATTCTTCAAGCATTGATTTAATTAATCAGTTAGATTAATTAGAAGTATTTTACCGAAACTGGTCAGTGCTGAATTGAAGATCTCACTTAGCCATCCAAACAAAACATTTTCATTGTTTCAAAACAGATGCAATACAATTAAAAAATAAAAAAACGATGCTTGTTGCAGCATAAACACAGTTTAAATCACTTTCAGACAACACACCAGTTGTTTAGATAGCCTTTGCCAAAATAAGAGAATTCAATTTAGTTGCCCTTAATGTTTTACCTCCCAAGACAAATCCTAAGAACTCATCCATCCACTTTTTTTTCATTCATGCACATATGTATATGTGTGTGTGTGTGTGTGTGTGTGTGTGTGTGTGAGAGAGAGAGAGAGAGAGAGAGAGAGAGAGAGAGAGAGAGAGAAAGAGAGAGAGAGAGAGAGTCACCGAGCACTTTCTGTCCATTTTAATGTATTATTGAACAATTCTGAAGAAAATTCTATAAGGACAACAATTTACACCACAATAAATTATGGCTTCCAGCTTTAAATCTATTACATGTCACTCAGTAATATT